>NC_042617.1:20464441-20792850 GCF_901001135.1 Rhinatrema bivittatum | reverse complement strand
AATGTTAAACTATACTATATTATTTATTATCATTATGTTAAATTGTCATCCAGTTATATTGTTCCATATGTGCCACTGTTCTATGTAAAGCCCCTTATCTCTGTTGGGCAGTTTATCGTTATATGTAAACCGGAGTGATTTGTAGTCTCTATAAGAACCTCGGAATATAAAAATTAAAAATAATAATAATAATAATAATAATCACCTCATCTCAGAAAAACGCCGCCATGGAATGAATCAACGGAAGTAATCAAACTCTTCTCCTACAGCCTTTTAAACCGCGCTATACCAATCGGAGCTCAGCTTAAAGCTATCTCCGCCCCTTTAAGTTTATTAAAATCTAAACCAATCAATAATGCTACTCTTCCAAAACAATTGTCGCCCCTAAGCCCGCCAGATTCAAATCAATCACTAAAGATCAATTACTAAAACTTTGCAGCCCGGGTAAAAAATCTAAAAACATGTTACCCAATCGATCTTATCATTCAATCCTTTTGGCCACAAGGTCTGCAAATTGAAAATCCATCGCTGTTCCTTCTGTAATAATATTTTATTTATATTACCACCCCGTCTGGCAGTAACCTTCTGGAGTACAAAAAAATGGAGTTCTTCTACCATATGATTGTATTCTCGCCAATGTTTCACTAGGGGAGCTGTCTCCACCACATTTCTAATCCTGCTACAATGCTCTAGGATTCGAAGTCTCACCATTCTTGATGTTTTTCCTACATATAACAGCCCACATGGGCATTGCACAACATATATTACAGAACTTGTTTGACATGTAGTGAAATGCTTTAAGAAAAACTTTTTCCCAGAAACAGGATGTAGAAAATTATTCATTGTTAAACAAAGTTTGCATACACTACATTTTGTGCAGGGATAATGCCCACCAACCTTATCTATTTGTTGCTCACTACCTCCCAAATCCGAGTGAACTAAAATATCCCTCAAATTCCTAGATCTCCTAAAAGAGAACATAGGAAGATCCTGCATACCCACAAAACCACTCACAAGATGCCAATGATTTTTAACAACCTCTATAAGGTCCCCAACTCGATTCGAATAAGGTAAAACACATACTAAAGCTGGTGCGTTCTGTTTGGGCCTCGGATGTAATAATAGATCTCTATTAATATATCGAGCTCTTTTATAGGCCTTTTTCACTATACGTGTGGGATAACCCCTTGCATTAAATCTTTCTTGCAAATCTTGAGCATGGGTCTTAAAAGACGATACATCAGAACAGATCCTTCTTATCCTAAAGAATTGTCCTACAGGAATATTTTCTCTAACATGCTTGGGATGAAAACTGTTGAAATGTAACAATCCATTCCTATCAATTGATTTCCGGTATAACTCTGTAACAAATTTACCACCCTTCTTTCCCACCTTCATATCTAAAAATGAAACCCATTGATTCTGGACATCACAGGTAAACCTAAGATTTATATCTTGTCCATTCAGATAATGAAAAAATTCTTCAAATTCACATTGCGTACCAGACCAAAGAACCAGGACATCGTCAATATAACGGCACCATAACCTCACATGCTTGTACCATAATGAAGGATAAACAAATTTTTCTTCAAATGCTGACACGTACAAGCACGCGAGGTCAGGTGCCATCGTCGCGCCCATAGCAGTTCCATGCACTTGCTGAAAAAAATCATTTTGGAACATAAAATAATTCTGAGTGAGCGCTATTGTAGCCAATTCTACCAAAAAGTGTGCTGGAACCTTCTTATCTCTCCTTGTATCCAAAATCTCCTGCACAAGACTTGCCAAAAGTCCAGCGGGGGTCCGGAACGACCTCCTGCAGTCGAGAGTGGAAGATCACAATGGGACCCTTCCTCTGGACCCCAGGTAATTTAAGGCATTTTGGGGGGGTTCGGGAGGGTGGGGAATTTATTTTAAAGGGTCGGGGTGGGTTTTAGGGTTGTTTTAGTGTGCCGGTTTTCCCGCCCTCCCCTTCCCCTCCCCCTTCCCCCGATTTACAATTTTTTAACGATAAATCGGGGGAATTGTTATTGTATTGCGGCTCTAACGATTTTTGACGATTTAAAATATATCGGACGATATTTTAAATCGTCAAAAAACGATTCACATCCCTACTATGTACATAATTCAGATGGCATGTAGTATGCCTTATTTTCATAGTAGACTTGATGTACTCGATCAATCCAGAATTCACTTTATACATTTCAAGGCGATTTATTATTCAAGAATATGGAATGTTATCAAAATATTTTTTTTATAGTTAATCCATCCTATACTGAGATTTCAGCTTTTCATACAGCTGTCCATGGTTTCATTATTCAGAATCAATTCTCTTTGGTTCTCTTTTGTGGCCACTTTTTCTGTCACCATGATATTATTAATGTCACTGTGATTTTATATTCTCATATTAATGTTACTGTGATCTTATATTCTATCCACATCTATTGCAGTGAGATATTTGTAGGTTGGCACATTTTTGGGGATATTACTTGGGCCTCCCTTTGGAAGGAGACAAGTTCTTCCTGTTATTACAGCCTTTGCAATGTCAGTTCTGGCTGTCTAATCTGTGGAGTTTTGCAGTTTACCAGGTCCGTATGGAGGAATGTTAAATGTTTGAGCCATGAGTTGGTGGCCAGGGCTCCTCTTAACCTGGTTTCCTGCTCTTTTGTTGTTACTTCAGGCCATTCCATAGTTTTGATGTTTGCCTTGTCCGTGTTCTTCTGGGTAGCCTTTCTGCTTCTCTGTTGTGCTTTAGGGGATCCTCGTGTAAGGGGCCTCTGGTTTCCTTAGCAGAAGGAATATACTAAACAGCTAGTGAAGTTCAGAGCTATTCGGTAAAAAAGAGAGAGGTCTGGGTTTTACTCCCCCGAGTGGGAGATGCAGATGGTGTGCTCTAGCTGTTTAGCACCCTCAGGAGTGTGGAATTTTAGTTGGATTTCCTAGAGGCAGGAGTTCTCTGCTTTCTCTCTGTTCATTTTTGTAATTTCATGAAGAGAGAAGCTAGTGGGATTTTCTTTAAAAGCCAGGCAGACAGACTGACTTATTTGAAGCTGTTTTTTGATCCAAATTTTGAGATTCTCCCTATGAGAGCCTTGGTGCCCCTTCACAGAGGATTGGGGCAATCCCTGTGAAAGGTTAGATCAAGGGGTAGGGAAAACTCTGGCAGTGTTGTAGTACTTCTCTAGGGTTTAGATCTGTTAGGAGAGAAGTGTCGACCTTACTATCAGTTAATTTCTCCTCATTTTGGAGGCCAGGAAGTTTTTTCCACCTTTTCTGTCTATTGTTTATTTTCCCTAAATTTTTGGAGTTAAAGGTTATTGGTTTTTCCACCAGGAACTGAGTGCCCTTGGAACCGGAGAATCAGTTTTCATTAAATTGGGAAGAGGTGTCTTTCACCTGGGAAGAGCCTGAGGAATGAAGGTTTTTACCTAAGAAGTGTATTCCTGTCCCTTACTAGAGAGAAGGAGCGGGAGAGTATTCAAGGACTGGGTTTGCTGCTGACTCAGGCTCGCTACACTTGAGAGGAGAGTGCCCATCTGGTACTTCATAAGGAGACCTAAAGTATTTAAGAAGACTTCAGGAAAGGTATGAGAATTTGGACTTACGGTTTGCTAAAGTGTTGGGATTTTATTCTAATCACTCCATGGTGGGGAGAAGCTGGGATAAAATTGAAGGTTTGAAGGAAGGGTCAGCGTTCTTCTAATGCTGAGTAACTGTAGAAGAGGATACGGATTTCTAAGGAATTGGCTTCCAGTAAATTAAAAGACTTTGCTAGAAGAGTGAGGTCACAAGTTTATTAATCTTTCTGCTGTTCTATTATTTATTGACTTTATTTGAGGCATAAATTGCGTGCTGTAAATAGTCTTCAGTCATTTAATCAACTATCAGTAATGGAGCTGGAAACCACCTAGCTTCTCAGTGTGATTTTTTGGATGCAAAAGTCTGTGGTTTTTATTAGTGCTGTTTACAGAGAAGGAAAAGTGGCCGGTACTGGTCTTAATGCAAAAGGGTCTTGAGATTAAGCCTCCCACCACAGGGAGCCCTGGAAGTCAGATGTGAATGCTCTCCGTGTGGAGACCAGGAGAAACTGAGAGCTTCCTATGTGCCCCTGGGTTCAGTCTATGGGAGTCATCCCGCCCAGGGGTTACAATCATATACATTTTTCCCAGAATTTTTCTGTTCCAGCTTTGGTGGTTGGTATTTTAACTGCACTAATATTCCTTGCCAGTTTCCTACAGAATTGCTTCAGGTTTTTGCCTGTTTTATTTGAATGTCTTTCATTTCTGGTTTCTTTATATCTCTGCAATTTAGGGTGTCATGGTCGGGCAGGCTGGAATCAGAAAGCACCCCTGCAGGAGCAATACAGGACAAGACTGGAGATGGTCTTCTACCTAACCAGCCCCCTTCCCCTGCAGGTTGAGCCCTGGGGCTCTGTGAGCCGGTAGAACTTTCCTCCGGGTGAACATCATGGTGCTTCAGATACTGGCTGGAAGATGGAGACAAGGCACTGGCTGGAGCTGGATACAGGTACAGACTGGGAACTGGAACTAGGTACAGACTCGGCTGGAGACAAAGCTGGAGCTGAGGGCAAGGCTAGGACCAGAGATAAGGGCAAGGCCTAGGAAAACATATTATGGACTGGACAGGGAAAGACAAGATCAGGAATGAATGAGAGCCAGCCAAGGACTGGACTAGACAATGACTAGACAATGGACAGGACTAGACAGGCAACAGGAAAGCCCAAACAGCACGCAAGGCTGGCTAGGCGAACCTAGAAGGTCTGAAAGCTGCACAGTAAGACAGAAAAGCCCAGGAGGGCACAGAGCATGGCAGAGAGGCCTGAGAGGCCACAGAGCAAGGCCAGAAGGCCCGGAATGGCCCAGAATAAGGCAAGAGGCCAAGAAAGGCCACATGGCAAGGCAGGAGGCCTGGATGGGCCTCAAGGCAAGGTAGAAGGCCTGGATAGGCCACAAAGCAAGGCAGGAGGTCTGTCTAAATATGGTGTATAAAATAAAATAAAAAATAACAAATGATTACTTGGGTCCTGATTTGCAGAGCCATGGCCTGTGAGAGAAAAATCAATGGTGGTGGTGGTGGTGGTCCTCGGTTGCCAATTCTGGTGGGGGCTCTGGGAGAGAATGCTAGCTGGGAAGGGCAGTGAGAGGAGGCCTGCAATAGCCTAAGGACCCTGACCCAGCTATTGAATGAATTGTCAGAAAAATAGTTTTTAAAAGAGAAATGTTAGCACCAATAAGTGACTTGTGCACTCTTTTAAGGCTTTTAGTGGCAAAAGGTAAAATAGATGGACCAGAGAAATATTGTTGCTGACGGGAAAAACACTTTTTGAGTCCACAATAAATTCAATGGCCCATCCTTAAGCACCACCGCAAAGTTAGGATCGCCGTGGTAACCAGGGGAATTCCAAAGCTGTACCCAGGGGTTGCATAGCAACAGCTTCGCTAACAACCGGCGAGGTGGCAGGTGTAGCATTGCTAGCTGATGCTTAGAGAGGGAATGCCATCCAATGGGAGGAGAATTAAGACCCGTGACATCATCGGAGCCCGGATATTTTGGCAGTTTAGAATCTGGGAGAGAGAGCTGTGCAGGAATGACACGGAGAGGGAGTGCACGCACTAGTACTCCCTCTCTGACAGTGAAGAAAGTTGGCTCAAAATACTTAAAAACCTGGCTGGAACAATAGTGTACACTATGCAGTGAGCGGGGGTGAGAGTGAATGGTGTTTAGTTGTATAAGAAACGACAAAGCCGAGGCTCAGACTGGATGAACGTAATTGTAAGTGGCAGCTGACCCACTGTAAATTAGTGTCAGCATCGACAGTTTGATTTAATGAATGAAAGGAGTAAATACCTATGGCAACATACAAAGCCACTGGAGGGAGGTAATGAGTGAGATTCCCGTGAACGTTAATGGTGCAAAGCCTGCGGACGAGACCAGTGCAAGGCAGGAAAAGAAGCAGAGTGAAGAGGAAAGGATGGGAGAGAGACCGGAAGGACAGAGGAGCTGGTGGCCGAGCTCACGGCCTACGTGGAGATGAATTATGTAGGCCGAGGTCTGGAATAGGGGAAAGAATATCTAAGTTAAACCCGCTACTTAACATTTCTATAGCGCTACACGACATACACAGCGCTGACATGCAAAGTAAAAAAAAGCACGATACATAAAGTCAACAAGGCCACAATCTGAATAAAGAGGCAATTTATTGATATCCCAGAAATAAACTGCATACAATACAGAGCAACAAAAATCATTACTTAAAGAGTGCACTGACAAGGAAAGAAGGCCAAAGGAAAACAAGAAATGTCACATCTCCTCATGAAAAACCCATAAACATAAAATCACGCCATCTGGAAGTCCCTCTGATAGAAGAGTGCTCAAAAGCTTGGGGGCACCAAAAATAATAGACATTTGAAGCTGCAACATGCTGTGCTAACAGGAGAAGACGTTAAATTCATCTACTCCATTAACAAACTGAAAACGGCAGCAGAAGCACAATGTCACAGGTTTTGCGCAGCCTCCCCTCCACCAGGGGTCCTCAGCGAGCCCCTACTCCCCCCTGCGCAAGTTACCATTTCCCTGATCACCTTGATGCCTCAGGCCCAACCCTACTTAACCCAGCCTGTTCAAACCCTCAGTGCCTCCTTGACCTGGCCACCTCCTTCTCACTATGCCACCTTGCCTTGTGGCTTACTCAGGAGAAAACTGCCACCCCTGCGGGGTGAGGACTGCTGTCGCAGCCGAGGCTGGTGTTAAGACTGGAGTCCTGATGGCCAGGGCAACAAGCTTTCAGATGCTGGCCACAGGGGTGCGGTCCAGTGCCCTCCTCCCTACAAGGTCTCCCAGAAGCACAGGGGTCCATAACCCACCCAGCAAGGTCTCTCGAGGTTAAAGAGAAATGAATAAAGGAGCGAGCTTCTTTTTTGTATATACTAATTCAACACTTTTATTTTCAGCAACAGTCTCCTTTTTGTTAGCAAACCATTCTTTTTCTAGTCAATGCACACAAATAAAAAAAAAATCTAACTTTTCTTTCTGTACTTATAGACCCTAGAATTCCAAGAACACAGAGCAAAGAACTGCAGAGTACCAAACAACACAGTCAGATAAGTATCAGTCTATGCAATGGTAACTTCTGTTTTAATTACCTCTGCCTCATTAATGTAATCCTAGGAATTGATTGTGTTCTACTTTTGTCTCCCTAAGTTATAAGAGAATTTGTACGTTATTTTCAGGAGCGTTCCTGGGTATGTTTTCTTTTTTTTTTTTTTTTACTTTTTCTTTTTATTGTCTGTCTCTCTCTCTGTTTTATTTTTCTATTTCCTTTTTCTCACTGTCCTTTCTTTCCTGATATGTCCTCTGTTGTCCTTAATAAACAGGACTGTTTCTTTAAATGGTGTGTACACACTTAGGGTCAGATTTTCAAAAGGTTACGCCCGTAAATCCTCCGGATTTACATGCGTAACTGGCCTTACACGCGCTGGGCCTATTTTAAAAAGGCCCGGCGACGGGCGTAAAGCCCTGGGACACGTGTAAGTCCCGGGGTTTTACAAAAGGGGTGGGGAGGGGCGTGACAGGGCAGCCAGGGGTAGGGTGGGGGCATGGCCAGAGGCCTCCGCATGGCCGCTGGCCCGGGGATCGCACGCCGGCAGTCGGCCAGCGCGCAACTTACTTCAGTCCCAGGGCTGAAGTAAGTTTTAAAACAAAAAAAAGAAGACGAAAAAGGTAGGGGGGAAGGGCAGGGGAGGAAGGGGAAGGGAAGGTGGGGTGGAGGGGTATTAAAGGGGGGAAGGCAGCGCAGCTCAGAGCGGGCTCAGCACGTGCAAGGTACACAATTGTGCACCCCCTTGCATGCGCCGACCCCGGATTTTATAACATGTGCATGCTCCTTTTTAAAATCTACCCCTTAACTTTTTTCTTCTTGGGCTTGGCTGAAGTTCTTGGGTACCTTACTAGAGTGCATTGGCTGTTAGTGTTGACTGGGAGATCTGCACCTATTACCTGGCTCTTAACAAAATCAACAAAGAAAACTAACTCCCTTGTACAGACAGTTCTTCTGAAAGCTAAATGTGTTCCCCAGGGTGTTATGTCTTCAACAGCTTATTGAACTGTTTAGATAGCTACATGAAAAGAAAGGATAATTGTGTATTCCCTAATTACTGATCAAGAACAATAGTGGGCACTCTTTGGCTTTTCTGAGACTTTTCTTCTGCTTGAGTCCAGATTACCCCAAGAAAAACTCTGTGACATTCACAACAGGTTGAAGCAAGCCATGACAGCCAAAAAGATGACGTTGGTCAAAATGCAGTCACTAATAGGCAGCTTGAATTTCGCATGTCGCATTATACCTATGGGGAGAGTCTTCCTGAGGAGATTAATCATAAGCACGATCGGAGTTTCATGCCCAAAACATCGCATCAGGGTCACTCAGGCGATGAAGGAAGATTTATATTTATGGTCATCCTTCCTCAGCAAGTTCAAATGAAAATCCATTTGGCAAGACCCTCCTTTATCAAACCAAGACCTCGGTATATATTCAGACGCATCTGGAGGATGGGGTTTCGGAGTATACTGGAAGGGCTCCTGGGCTGCTGAGCAATGGCCGCAGAAGTGGGTTCAGAATGGTTTAACACGTAACATCACTTTCCTTGAGCTGTTTCCCATTTTGGTGGCACTAGTCATATGGGGTCGCAAACTCCAAAATAAATACATTATTTTTTCATGTGACAATATGTCGGCTGTTCAAGTTCTCAATAAACAATCAGCCAAATGTCCAAGAGTGGCTGAGTTACTGCGAGAGGTGATACTTACCAGTTTACCTTTAAACATGATCATAAAAGCACATCATGTCATGGGTGTCCATAATAGTGTTGCTGATGCATTATCCAGAGCTAAATGGGATTTGTTTCACAAACAGGTTCCCGGAGCCAACAAGGAAGGCACAGCAGTACCCAAGAAATTGTGAAACATTGGGACAATGCCACGAGAGACCTCCTGAAGAGATCGGTCATCCCCTCCACATGGAGAGCGTACAGCAGAGCATACGATACTGCATCCGAATTTCTTAAAAAGAGACGTTGGAATGCAGGACCAGTTCAACAAGATCTATTGGTCAAATTTATTGTGAGCTCAAAAAAGAGTGGTATATCAAGGGGCGTGGTGAGCGTGCTTTGCCTTTTTCTTAAAAGCAAGAGGTTGGGGCGACCCATCAAAGACTTTCCTAGTTAGGAAGATTATGGCGGGATGGTCCAAAAAATCAGGACCTGTCATTGATTCCCATAAGCCTATCACTCATGAGTTGCTGTTGCAGCTGTGGTCGATGTTACCATCGGTATGCATGTCACTGTTCAAAGTTAAATTATTTAGAACCGCCTTTTCACTAGTTTTTTTTGGAGCAATGCAAATCAGTGAGATGGTGGCCGCGTCTAAAAGGAGAGCGGGTCTCGGAGGTATATTATTGCATAACATTACATTATCCAAACATGTGGTACAGATAATAATACAGAAGTGAAAAACAGACCAAGCTGCTAGAGGAGCCAAATTGTATTTAAGGACCATCAAGAATGTCTCCACTTGTCCCGTTAAAAATCTTAAGACACACCGATCATTGTGTATCAGCAATTGTGTACCAGCAGGCGGTACACAATTGCTGATACACAATGATCATACCCCACTTACAAGATACCAGTTCATTGCAGTTCTCAGATTGACATTCCAACAAATAGGGCATAACGCTAAGGAATTTGGGACCCACTCCTTCAGGATAGGCATGGCCACCAGTGCCGCGCAAGCCGGTCTAAACATTTCCACAATCCAAAAAATTGGGAGATGGAAATCTGATGCTGTCTACATGTATATTTATTTATTTATTTATTTATTTATTTATTTATTTATTTATTAGTTTTTATATACCGGGGTTCCTGTATAAAATACATATCAGGCCTAGTGTACTGTGACCTCATATTTTTATTTGCGAACCCCTTTTTTACAAAGACACCACAATGGCAAAGGTCTGTCTGAGTTATCGGACACTCCTTTGTTCACTGGGCAGCCAAGAGGGTGCAGTTTCACTCTTATGGGACTCACTTGGGTCTAGCACCAAGAAACGTGAGAATAATATGGATGGGTCATAGAGGAATGACCTGGGATCAGCTGCTACAGAGATTGCAACATAGTAAAGAAATGTTGGCTGAACCAGATGCTGTGGTCATTCACCTCGGCGGCAACAACCTGGGAACTATATCATGCAAAAAATTAATAAAACGCATTAAACAAGATTTGAGCGAATTGGTTGCCACGTTTCCTGATACCTGCATGATTTGGTCAGAGAGTATACTGCGACTGAAATGGCATGATAGCAGGTTGTGGACAAGAGGGCGAAAAAAGGTTAACCGACAGTTTGGTTGTTGGGCTATAAGGCTGGGAGGGCTGCACATACACCACGCATGGGCAGAAGACGCATGTGAAGGTTTATATTGGTCGGATAAGATACACCAGTCAGATATCGGCATTGATCTGTTCAATAATTCCATCCATGAAGCCATTGACCTATGCTTAGATTGAGAAGGCTGCAGCTTGGGGAGGGCATGAGGCAAGTTGCCACTACCTCATGCTGGTGGCAGGGGGCCAGTGGAAGGGGCCGCCTTGCTTGGAGACATGGCGGGTGGTACCCTGGACTGCTGGTTTGCTACTGATGTGATAAGAGACTCGTGCATCTCAAGGTTATTAATTATATAATAAAGCTGCGGCCTTTATTACCACATAAAAAGCATTTGCCTCGTATTGCCTCGTATTGTACCGATTGCGATAGCGAATGGAGCACTGCCCCGAGCATCAGCAGTTGCGACGTTAAGGATAATTGTGTATTCCCTAACTAAATACTGATCAGGAACAATAGTGGGCGCTCCTTGGCTTTTCTGAGACTTTTCTTCTGCTTCTCCTTGGCTGCAGCAGCTCTCTTCTAGTGCTTCTCTATTTCTCTTTCTGCATCAGCCCTTATAATTGTTTTAAAGTATTTTTGCTTACATTGGTTAAACACAGCGCTGCGCTTACATGTCCCCCAGAGAAATCTTAGATCAGCCAATGAAGCCCTTCTAACCATCCCTTCAGTCAGGACAGCCAGACTGACTCAAGTCAGAGAGCGAGCCCTAATCTTAGCTGGACCAATTTTGTGGAACACAATGCCCCTAGAAACTAGATTACGGAGAGATCTAAAACTCTTCAAAAAAAAAGTCTAAAAACCTGGCAGCTTTTTACAGTGAAAATGGAGAATAAGAAATATGAACTAACAGGCAACGGAACATCAACACACAGCACAAAGTCACCTCGATGCGTATTTGCATATTTTATTATTTTCTCTCATACTTTACTTTCAAAGCTAAATAGAGACAGTATAAAAGTACTATACTTATATGGTGACCCTATTAATCATATATATGGACAAGACCCATGTCACCTTTCATATAGATTGTATTATTGAAACATGCAATCGAAACACTATTGCCACTTTGTAAGATAGTATGACCAAAGCTGAACACTAAATATATGTGCCTCTCTGTAAACCGTTGTGATGGTGCATGACCAAATGACGGTATAGAAAAGATTTTAAATAAACAAATAAATAAATAAACACATAAATAAATAAATAAATAAGACATTCTTCTTTGCTTTGGTTTTTCTTGTTAGAGATCTTAAATTTGCCTCTTGCCTTCTATAGCTTTTCCCTTGACAGTTTTCCTCCGTCTTCCAGTTTTTGGCTTGCTCTCTTTGTAAACCCTCTTGATTTAAAATATAGGGTGGCAGGTAGCCAATTTATTTTACGCACCCTATGTCCCAGGTCAGTGACTTGCACTGGGCTTTACATATTTGGTTTAACTTTTCAGTTTTGTGCACTGTTCCAGTAAAAGTCCAAAAACATTTTAGCAGTTCCCGGTCAGCACTATGTGGGAGAAAGACTACTTGAGAGCAGAGGGAAACCACTGGGCACCTCAGCCCTCGGGCACGTAAAGCAGGACCTGGCACATCCCATCCCTTTCCACCGTGGATGCCTCAAGGGGTCTGGAAAACTGCCCCACCCCAAAACATTCTCATTTCCTTCATTTTATTTCTCTAATTTTGTTGTTGTTGTTGTTGTTTTGCTTTGTCATTTCATTTTAATGTGTGTTTAAACCATGTTAAACCTGCACAAAAAAAAAATAAAAAATAATGATTCACTGGTTCCAGAGCAGGTTTGCCCTCCACAGAAATCAACAGTGGAACAGAGGCAGGCCCCATACAACTCACTTAGAAGCTAGTACCGTAAACCCGTCTCTCGCAGACAGGGATTATAATGCATTAAGAGCAGCCTTTCACGGCAGGCATGATTGGCAGCCCAAATAATAGCTCTTCCATGTCTATCCTATTAAAGCAAAGCATCTTGAATGAATCCTGACCAGAAGCTGAATCACAGTTATAGTACTGGGACTGGCACCATGGCTGTTAGGCAAATACATCACGCATTCAGTGCAGCACACAGCAAGCAAAGTCCGCGGCGGGTGAGAAATGTGCAGCGCACTGCGTGCCTGTGGTGTATGGGGCTCTGCTTTGTCAGACATCCCGCCTGTGATACATCCAGAAGGGCAACAGAAATGATTAACATTAAACATGAAAAAGGCTTTGCTGCATGATCTGAAGGCGTCTCTCGGCCCTCTTCAAAGGAAGAGCATGAAACCTGAATCCTCGGGTGCCGTCTGTCTCTCTTATTCTGTGCATGTGACCCTGGCTGGGTTTTTTTTTTTTTTCCCTAGCGATCAGCAGCCATGCTGAGGAAGGCACTCTCAAAAAAACATGCTGTATCCTTGCCGACAATAATACGAGTGAGGAAACAGACCTCCCCGCCCAAGGGTTAACTTTTACTGTTGACTTGCATTGCCTTAAGTAGATTGAAGGAGCCTAAGTGCTTTCCTTTCCACTTCTCCAAAGCCTCATGTTTTAGGTATTTACTGGGGGTATTGAATTTGACAATTAGATCATCTATGGCTATGAAGAACAATACTGTATTCTGTCACTTAGCTGCCACATGAAAAGAGATTATCTACTTATGAGATCCATATTGAGTAAGTCAGCGAGAGGGAAAAGTTATCTACGTAAAGTTACCAAGATTATTTTTCTGCTGAATATAGCCAAATAAAGTTAACTGGATAAAGTTATCTGGGTAACTTTTCTGTCCAGATTTACTTGGCTGACTATTAGCTTTGCTCAGATAAAGTGAAACTGTGCCCTGGAAGTGGCTCCAGCTCCACCTCCAGCTCCACCTCCTTTTGCCCTTATCTGATCTCAGAAGAACTCAAGTTGGCTTGAGTGCTCGCTCCAGAGGCAGTGGATGTTGTAGAATAGGACACGCACAGAGGCAGGCATTTGTACACTAAAGAATTCCAGCCGGCCCCTATCTTGTGCTGGGAACACCATTCAGGAGTGCCAGGGGTTCGGGTCTGAGTCCGAATGGGGGAGGGGAGAAGTTCATTTCAGGGCCCCTGCTGCTGTCACCGAAAATTAAGCAAGGATGCCAAAAGTGGTGTCCAAAAGAAAATCTTTACTGCAACTTGAAAAAAAAAACAACCAAAACCATCTAGTCCAACATCACAAAAACAAGGATCAGCATCAAATCAATAGTCACACTGAACAATGGTTTTTTTGTCCATGTCCCTTGCATCATTATCCATATCAAAAATCCAAAACCATAGGTCAGAAACTCTCAATTTGTAATCCAAATCCAACTCTGTTCAGATGTCTTCGATACAAGAGTTCAACCCGTTTTCGTCATTGGCTCCAACACGAGAGTCCAACATACAAATCTCTGCAGCCTTCCTTTTCTGCTCACTTGGGCAAAAAAAGAGACTTGATCCAGTCTGTTGGGATACCAGAGGTTGCCCTTCCTTCTAGACTGATCAATCTTTCCAAAAATCATCTTCCTATCCATGAGTCCTGGTCCCCAGACTCTAAAAACCTCAAAATCTCAATGTCCACAAACTCCAAAAATCACTGGTTTTGAGATCCTGAGGGAATCTCCAACTTCTTTCCTACAACTCTACTGCTCCAACCATTTGTTGCTTGAGATGCTGGGGGAATTTCTATCTCCAGCCCTCTGCAGGTCTCTCGTTCCTTCTGGCTCTTACAGCTGCACCTAACTCTCTAAAGAACTGAACATGCGCTCAGGCATTATGTACTCCAAGAAGCCTTTTCCCTAAAATGGTAGGGCTATTGGCAAGGGGAGGATTCCGAAAATGCAAACCCCCTCTGCCAATGCCTAATGATGGAAAAATACTGGGGACTGTATTATTGATGGCGAAGCCCCCATACGCTTCCAGGGTAAGTACTTGGTAACCTCAGACGTGCCAGGCCCGGGTCATGGTAGGGCCGCTAATGCGATCCGGGTGAAGAATGAAGAGGTAACTTGAGGTCTGGGAGGGTAGGGGTTCAGGTGGGGGGAAGGCTGGAGGGCCCTGGAGCCCATAATTATGTTTTAAATTCTCCGGGAGAAGGGGGAGGATCCCAGGACCAGCAGTGGTGCTGGATTTCGAATGGCAGGGAGGAGGGGAGACATGTTAGGGGCCAGTAGGCCCACAAGTCTTTTTTTTTTTTCCTAGATGCACCACTTAACCAATTATATTCTTCTGAATATAGCCGGTTAAGTCTAAAGTTAGCCGGGAACACATTCCCGGCTAACTTGAGACCTGCTCTCGGGCATATCTACATTTAGGGAAAATAACATATTCATCTAATTTCTACTATCGGAGTTAGCGGTTAACTTATTCATCTAACTCTGCCCCTCCCCAGAACGCACCCAAAACGCCCATGTTTTTATTTTGCTAAATCTTATCTGGCCAACTTTTAGAGAGATATTCAAAACGAATCATTTAAATGGATAACTCACAAGTCATGCATCTAAAAGACTTGGATGGGTTCCTACTGAAGAGGACATTAATGAAGTACTAGGGTCACCTGCAGAGCGGGAGTTCAACCCCCAAAAAATGTAGTGAAAGGGCTGCACTGTGCTTACAAGATGGCACCCAGGGGTAACCTGCACAGAGCGGAAGTTACAACCATAAACAGAAGGCAACGGAGTAACCAGCAGGGAGAGGCAGATACAACACAAACGGGCAGACTGGATGGGCCATTTTGGTCTTTATCTGCCGTCATTTTGCAACAGTGGTTACGGTTCTGTGATCTGTGAGATTCTTGTAACCAAAGAAAGTAATTGCTATCTGACAAAAATGAAGTCATCACCACTGATCAGCTGAATCCTTGAAATGAGAGCTTGTTACAGTTTCCTCTGAAGCAGTGTCAGGAAACCGTGTATAAAATAAAACAGACTGTTAAATGCAAAGACTCAGTGCAAATCTGATAGAACACTTAACGTGCTCCTTGGATTGAATGCTCCGTACTCCGCTATAAAAATTAATGCACAATTTGCCAACCGTAATCTTACAGCTACTTTCTTGTGAAAAAAATACTGAAAACTGTTCTGTGATTTTGTAAAGGCAGAGGGATTCTTAGTAGAGAGCCACAGCAACAGCATAATTGCACTTAATAATCTATCTAATGTTTGGGTACTTGCCAGGTACGTGTGACTTGGATTGGCCACTGTTGGAGACAGGATGTTGGGCTTGATGGACCCTTGGTCTGACCCCAGTATGGCATTTCTTATTTTAATATTGCATCCTGCTACTCCAGGCAAAGGCAGAGAGTTACAGAGAGTCCAGTAATGGGATTTTGATCACCACTTGCAAGAGAGTGGAATTGACTCCAAGAGAAATCCTCCCAGTTTCTGCTTCCAACGCGGAATCCCTTTGCTCTCAATTCCTCTGCAGTCGGCATGTACAACTGGACACGGCCCCACTTTCTTTTCTCGCCTTGCTTGCACGGTCCCTGTAAATGTGAGCAAGTTGTACAGGGGTAGGTGGTGCCAGCAGCCTGGTAGCCTGGAGGCCGTCCCCTTCAACAGCCTGCAGATGGGGGGTTCTCAGAGAGAGGACTAGCATCCTGCGGCCTTACAGCTACAGGCTTCTATTTACTGCCAGCAGACAACGTATGTGCCGCACTATTTTTAGCAACCCTGGTGTGACCATTTACTATAGGTGAAAAAAGGGTGCAAATTAGCACAACTTGGAAATTTGTGACCAGTTAGCATCAGTCCACAAGGTCTCAACCCTGGCTGCTGTCAACTTGTGTACCTTTCATATACATTCATAACACAAACAATCTTTAAAAACCCTCTCCAGAGAGTATATCTGCCGCTTACTCACCTCACTTGGATCTGAAAATGCTGCACAGCATTTAGGCAGCAACTCTTAAGGAGTTTTCTTGGAAAATTAAAATATCAGTAGCTGGGGGCCCTGTGGTGGAGGAGAAGGGGCAACTGAAGCCGTCCTGGAACAGGAATGCTCTGATTAATTGAAAGATGCAGTTGAGCCTCATCCATGAGAGCGGAGCGAGTGGTAAGAGACTGTGAGAAACAGCTGACTTCAGAGTGACCGACATCATGAACCAGGGCCCGGGATCTGTAAATCCCAAGGCGTGGCGGCACGCATTCACCACCGGCACGCTACCTAAGTCGCACGCGCCGAAGGGGCGCGCGGCTTAGACCGGCTTTGACCGCACTTGATCGGGAGAAGTTTGAATAACAGCATTGGTGATTTATGGGTCGGAAAAGGAAAATGAGGTTTGTCACCTCTTCTTTTGCCATAATTAGAATGAGCCCCATGTTCACCCATGTAAATTGGCAGGGAATGCTACAAATGGACTGCACCCGAGACATGTCTGATGCCTCGTTGAGTCCAGGCAATGGGCCAATTCCTCCTCAACCTCCAGGAGCTACGAGAGAAGAGCTTCATATTGACAATGCTTTGGCAAATGTGAGAATACAAGAACTATACCCTTCTTTGACTGAAACAGTTCCAACTCCCTGCCTCAGTTTAACCTTTAGAGGCAGAAGATGTCAATGCCATAGTTACAATTGGCTGTTCTCAGATTGACTCTGAAGACTCTGACAATGTTACTCTTGGAGATTTGTGGAGAGTTCTGGTGAAACTAGATTCTAATTTAACTCAGGTTAATACTTCTCTTTCATCATTGCTGAATGTCAATAGATTATCAATATTAGATCAGGGTAAAAGATTGAATGAGTCTTCAATGAAAGACGTGATTGGGAAGATACAGAATTTGCAAAATTTAGAGAGCATGCATATTAGAGATAGTTCTGCTTTACATGCAGAAGACCTGGAGAATGTTGAAAATCTTTTAAGAATTAAAAATCTAAGATTTGTTAACTTCCCAATCACAAGGTTATTATCTCCAAACGAAACGTTTGTGAAGCATTTGAAAGAAAATCTAGTATTTGAAAAAAAAGATATACCAACCATTTAAAAAATGTATTATTTCTCCTCTCGTCCTAATAATATTAATAGGCCGATTGAGGAGAAGAATAGTCCCTGTAGTTCAACTTTTTTGGAAGAATCAACCGACATTATAAATAGAAGCGCAACCCTCTTTGTATCTTTTTCTTTGGAGAGGGAGAAGGAGTATGTATTGGAAACATTCTTTAAGAATAAGGATCTACAATTCTGTGGCCAGAAAGTGCATTCCCAGATGTCTCCAGACCAACACAGGTCCGTAGAAGACAATTCCTGGCTTTAAAAAGTAAAACCTTGGAAGTTGGGAGCTACTTTTTATTTGAAATTTCCGTCTAGGGGTTTTGTTAATTTCCAGGGTAAAGAGTTTATTTTTAATGAGCCACCCCACCTTGAGAATTTCTTAAGGGATAAAGCCAGTTTAAATATGAATCAAGGTACATCAGTAGAAAAGGCCGGTGAGAATGAATTGGATATTACCCCTTCTCACAGTGTTGAATTATAAAAATGTGGGTTTTTTTTCCTGTTGAAGACCCCACGCATTATTAGTTCTTATGAGTGAAATGGTTTTGTATAAGGACGCTTTATATATATATATTGATAATTGTGGATTTCTGCATAAGATTGCCTTTGTTATGTGATGGAACGTGTCTTATGTTTGGAATATTGAAATAAATAATAAAGAGAGAAAAAAATAATATATCAGCAGCTGTCAAGGTGCTGTTTGACCCGTGGAAATGCCTTTTAGAATCGGCCTCCCTGTCAGCCCTTTGCAACCCTGGTGACTGTGAGTCAGTGCAGCCTCTGGTGATTCCTTTTCCTCCCATGCCAGCTCACGGCCAAAGACTGCCACTGCCGTGGCCGGATTGAGCTGGGGGAGGGGGGCATTAAAAAGAGAGGGGAAAGGTTCCCGGGCAGTTGCAAACGAATGGTGCTAGGATCCTGGTCCTGGTACTGCACGAGCTGCAAGGCCATAGGAGGAAGTGATGCAGCAAAAAAAAACAAAAACAAAAAAACGCACCAGCAAACACCAAAGCAAGAATAATCACGACCGTGGTGTCTTTTTTTTTTTTTTTCCAGCGCTCCTGCTTTATTTACTCACAAGGAAGCACGAAACAGTTGTATTTTTTCCACTTGAAGAAGCTCAAGTCGGAGAGGAAGAACTATAAACACTGTGAGGCCTAATGAGCAGTGGAAAAACTCAGCTCTCGAAGGAACACTGCATGCAGCTGAGGGGATAAATGCGAGAGTTGCACTCCCGGAAGATGCAATGCTCTGATGAGGCGTGGAAGGGACATCCACTATGTTCTAAGGGAGTAGTCTGGTAATGTTTTCCATCAATACATAGTGAATTATAAATATTAAATATTACTTTCCTCAGAATGTGCATTTGATCCTTGGCGAGGAAGCTTCCCCTCCTCGTAATTTGGAAGGGAGAGCAATCGGAGAGAGACCCAGGATGCTGTTCTGAATACACAATCTTTCATTAAACAAGGAATCTAGTGTCACTGCAGTCTCCAGGGTGCAGAGGAATCAGGGCAGGCTCGGTGGCTCGTGAAATATTCTCTTCCGTGGTACTTTTTTTTTTAAAGCCGCAAGTTAATTTATTTTTCCGTAACCACATTCTTGTCTGCTGAAAATTATATTATAGGGTCTGAAGCCTGGCGCGGGGTACTCAAAGCGGTATTGTTTATATATACATAAAAGACAAATAAAGATTATGGTTTTTGTTTAGTGGCTTGTAAAATATTCATTGGCAAGAGAAACACCAGGTTAATAATTTATCCTTACAAAATTGGGAGCTGGGCAAAAAAAAAAAAAAATTGCATTTGAATGTGTGAGCGCAGGCTTGGGATTTAAAAAAAAAAATAAAAAAATTGTTTTTGCATGTGAAATACAGACAGAGGTATAGATGCAGTCAGCAAAAAAAAGGCCATGTTTATTAATGATGGACAAGTTCTTTAAAAAAAAAAAAAGTTTGTAAATGAATTCAATCAACCTGCAAGAATTTAGCAGTTTTGTCAAGGCATTTCACTAAAGTCGAGGTTTGGGGGAGGGGGAGCTGGTAAGAAGGGCCACCAGGAACATCTACAAAGCCCCACCAGGTCTGGAATGGATTTAGCAATTCAAAGAAACCATAAACCCCTCCCCCACCCTGGGAAGACCTGAGATGGATTTTTGCAACTCAGCGAATCTCCTTTGGATTGTGTTTAATTTTTTTCCCCCCCCAGTGGAAAATCCCCAAATTCTGTCAAACACTAACCAGGCTGAAATCCCCCTGCTTCACGTAGTTGCACCCCTCTATTAGTGGTTATCCAATGATAATTAACTAATAGATTTAGAGGAGGTTGGGATCAACGCCGTCTTACCTCATTGAGAGGGGGATGGAATTCATTTGTTCTTGGTTAATTATATAACCGCTGTGCATATTCTGCTTAATTAACTTTATTTTTAGTGCTCATAAGATATAACACAAGGAATTGCTGAAATACGAAGCTGAAACATTGCAAGTTCACCAAACAGGCAGTATGCCAAGAAACACCAAATCCAAATGAAGTCCTCGGTCTTCCTGCAAGAAGCTACTTGACCTGTAATCTCTAAAACTAGTTAGATGTAGGAAGGGAGGTGCGCTGGGGGTGCTAGGAGAGACTTTTACGCTCATCTGCCCAAGATGGCAGAATCCCTAACTGGGAGACCACAGCAGCTGTTCCAGATAAGGAGCAGCCACACTCTATGGCTGGCAGCTGGGGGGTATACACTCTTTGTAGTGTGGAGGGACCCGTGGGTCTTTTTCCGCCATCATTTACCATGTTATTCTGTTACCCAGAAAGGCAGAAGGCCAAAAAGGGGCAACAAAAAAACCAACGAGCACAGAACAGTGGTACAACTGCATCAAACTCCCAGGAAGATGAGTGAAGTCAACTAATGTGTAGCAGTAGTAGCAGCAGCAGCAGCAGCAGCAGTGTCAGGGTAATTGGTACATTCACTGATATAACTGGAGGGAGAGGCAGCGAGATTCACAGCACTGGCTAGGGACAAAAAGGAGGAGGCGCGACCTCCTGCAGGCAGTCAAGCTTGTACATACGACAGCTGGGAGATATCCTTGGCTAGAGTAGTGTAGGTGTGAAGAGCTGGGCAGACTGGATGAGCCAAATGGTCCTTAACTGCCAGCATAAGAAAGCTGTCAAGACAAAAACATGCTTCTTACACCAGTTTTCAAAGAAAACCATCCCAGCAAATCTACCCCTGAAGAGTTACACCCGCACCAATATTTTCCTGGAAATGTATGCAAAGACTTTTTAAGATCACAAAGCATGAGCGTTAGTCCAAATCCCTCATAAACTCCACTCCCAGGAACCCTTGTGCTTGCTCGAGCACAGGCTACGCAGGCAAGTTTACCTGCATACCAGGCAGGCGATTTTGTAAAAGGGGCACATAACGCCCTTTACCTCCAAGCACCTCCAGCACAGCGCCCTGCACAATCCTCCATCTCAAGGGCCCTGTATACAACTTCCTGCACTCCTGAGCTCCTTTCACCGCCCTGCAGCCGGACCTTCCTGTGGCGCTGGCTGATGACAACACCTCCCAGCCAGGTCTATAAGGAAAGCTGTGCAACCAACCAGATGAGCCTCAGAAACAGGTCGTCCAGCATTCTTGGTGCTACAGTGCTTCTTCGTGCCCCTGCTTGCCCTGCCATGTTCCGGCTTCCTTCCCTGTGCTTGCCTGCCCTGCTCTTCCTCTATGTTCGGTTTGACTTCTTGCCCCGACCCTTGCCTGTTCTATGACTCTGCTTGAACCCCCTCCGGTCCTAGCCTCTGCCTCGATTCTGCTCGCGAGGAGTCAGCTGCCACTCGTCGGGACCAAG
This sequence comes from Rhinatrema bivittatum, assembly GCF_901001135.1. Lineage (NCBI taxonomy): Eukaryota > Metazoa > Chordata > Amphibia > Gymnophiona > Rhinatrematidae > Rhinatrema > Rhinatrema bivittatum. Next base: position 20,771,583 of record NC_042617.1, on the reverse strand, counting down.
TTGCGCTTAATCTGACTGCGGCCCTTGGGCTCACTTCCTGTCTGACACCTGACAGGCCATTTCTGCACGTGCACTGTTTTACCAGCAGAAGGCTTTTGAAAACTAAAATGCCCTCTATCTATTTCTGGCTGTATTGCTTTGTTTTTATATCAACTTTTCTGTTTTATGTTATGTTATACTTTTGTATGTTGTTATTTAATTCTGTGTTTCAATCAGTCCAAAAATAAGTTATTGACCGCATTTTTATTTCACGCGCTTTGTACGCCACCTTGAGCAGGCTTCTGAAAAGGAAAAGGTGTGAATTACATTAAATTGCCGGCTTCTTGCACTGTATCGTAATCAGCTCTTAGGAACTAGGAGACTAACAGCCCAGCTCTTCATAGTCGTTAATAAATTGATACTGTGCATGGGTTGGAGAGATGTGCCCTGCCTGATCAGCCTGGTGATAAACAAGGGAAAGAGCGACAGCACTGCAACCGGGGATTGGAAATGACAGCTGCTATGGGCATTGCTTTCTTGGATTAGAGGGTAATAAATGTGCTAAATAATGCTTATGTCCAGCACATATTTCAACCACTGCCGTCCAGCACTCTCTGAGGCTTATTACCCCAGAGTGGGGGCTCTGTATTTTGTGGAATTGGGGGGACGGTGTCTCAGGTGTTTTTTTTTCTCAGGCCCACTGTAAGATTTATCCTCACTGTGACAATGCTCTCTTTTGATTCCTTGATAGGTCTCCCAGCATCACTGTCTTGTGTTTTTAATGCCATTTGTTTCTAGATATTTCTCATCTCCAGATGGATTATTCTGGCAAAGCCCACAGCTGTGAAGGGGCTGAACAGGGACATCCTGTCTGCATTACAGCTGGGAAGACAGCCTCTCAGTTGCCAGTTTGCTATGAAAACACGATGTTATCTATGATCTACAGAGGTAGCAGGAAATCTTCCTTTGATCTGGTCCGTGCACCAGGCGTTTTTTTTCTATTCCACTCAAAGCTTTTATGAAGGGAACTTCAGAGACTTGCATTAAGAGCTCTCCCAGTGGGCACAGAGAGTTAAGCTTATTTTCAATATGCAAACACAGGGCCAGACGTGGCCAGTGAGGACCTGCCACAATTAAAATCTCTTCCTTCCCTCAACATGATTTCAATTATCTGTCCTGAGTTAAAAAAAAAATTACCCGCAGAGATCTGTTGCCTGGTTTCCCTGCAGGATAATTTTCCCCATCCACCAGACTCAACCCTCTGGAACGTCTCAAAACAATCCGGGCAAAAAGGGCGCGTGGTGTTGATAGACACGTGAAGCTTTACTCGCAATAATGGAAGAGGTCCTCTCCCTGGATTTGTAAACGCGCATATACAAATTAGCTAGTCGGACAGCATGAACAATTAAACTCCCAAACTAAAAATACATTTATACCACAGACATCTAGTGTAAAGGTAAAAAAAAAAATCCCAAACAATAAAAAACGTACTACAATTAAATTAAAGTGCATCTCAAACCGTTAATACTTACTTGTACAAATAGAGGGCTAACATTGCAATTTAAAGGGGATAATTTACTAAAGGGTTTCTCCCATTTTGTGTCCCCAGAAGAGATATTGAATAGGATAGGAAGCAGTGCCCTGTTGTGGACTGGAACTGGTTAAAACACAGGATGCAGAGAGAAGGACTAAGTGGTCAGTTTCCAAATGGAGAAAGGTCGATAATGGAGGGCCTCAGGGACCTGTGCCGGGACTGGGGCTGTTCAACATATTCATTAGTGATCTGGAAAAGGGAGTAATGAACGATCACGTTTACAGATGACACAAAATTATTCACATTTGTTAAAACAACGGTGGACTGTGAGGAACTGCAGAAGGATCTTGCAAGGTGAAATTTGCCTTGAATAGCTGATGGAATTTAATGTGGAAAAGTGCAAAGCCATGCACATAAGGACGAATAATCCCAACTACAGGTGCACCCAATGCTGGGTTCTGTACTGGGAGCCACCATGCAGGAAAAGGACCTTGGGATCCTCGTGCACAATGCTCTGAAATCCTCAGCTCACTGTGCAGTGGCTGTCACAGATGCCGACAGAATGTTAGGAGTTATTTGAAGAAAAAATAGAGAATAAAAAGAAGAATATTCTTAATACCTCTGGATAAATCATGGTGTATACAGCACCTTAAGTGCATGCAGTTGTGGTTAGGGATGTTCATTCGTTTTCAGTGAAAAGTGTTTTTTGTAATGAACTGAAAATAGACTAGACTGAAAATATTTGGGTATTTTCAGTTTACTAGTAAACCCTCATAAAAAAGAAAGAAAGAAAGAAAGAAAGAAAGGGGCTTTCCCAAGCCTCCCCCTGCCTACCACGGCTGGTTCCTTCTTTCCCACCTACACTTCACAAACAGGCTGGGGATGGGCAGAGTTGAGCCAGGACAGAGCCTCCCTAACCCTCACTTACCCCTTCCATGGGGGGGGGGGGGGGGGAGGGGGAGGTCATCCCTGCCCCGCAGGCTCCCCCTTTGAAAATCAGCGAGTTGTTTTATGGAAAGGAACAGAGAACAAAGCCGAGAATGCACTTCTATATCAATTGATTGTGTGACCACACCTTGAGTATTTTGTGCAGTTCTGGTCCTCCCTCCTCAAAAAGGACCATAGCAGAACTAGAGAAAGTACAGCGAAGGGCAACAAAATATGATAAATAGGATGGAACGGCTCCCTTATGAAGAAAGGCTAAACCAGGTTAGGGCTCTTCCGCCTGGAAACGAGACGACTGAGAGGGGACGTGAAAGAAATGATAAAATTACAAGGGGGTAGAATAGCTGCATAGAGGATGATTATTTAACCTTTCAGATTCTAAAACCAGGGTCTCTCTAGAACAGCCGGCAGATTTAGAGCAAATCGCAGGTGGTATTTTTTCACTCCACACATTATCAGGCTATAAAATTTGCAAGCAAAGGTTGGGGGGTCAACATTTTGGGCAAGTTCCTGGAGGAAACGTCCCTAACAACTATTAACCATGGGAAAAGCCATTGCTTGTCCTTGGATGGGAGAAATGAGAAATAGATTTACTTTTCGGGGTCTACCGGGTACTTTTGACCCCCAACTGTCCACTGTTGGAGGGAGGATACTGAGCTTGATGGATCTTGGTATGACCCAGTATGGCGTTTCTTATGTGCTTCTGATATAACAAATTATAAGTACACAGGACCTGCTTGGAAAATTGTCCCCAGTATTTAAATGAACATTCAAGAAGGCTGAAACCTTAAAAACTCTTATTAATAACACAAGCCCCAGCCCACCCCCCAAGAAACTCAATCACCGACACAACCCAATCATAAAACATTGATATTGACGGCTTAGCCTCACTTGGGATCTTGCATGGGAGCATATACAGTATATTCATCACCAAAATGGTACCGACCTCCTTCCGTTGGCCGATAGAGTAGGAAACCGCCCAAACAGTGGATTATCTTTGTTTTATCATTCCTTTTACTCCCACTGCTTTATCTGCCAATCAAGTTCATTTACGGGGCTTGCCATGTCCAGTGTCACCCTCTTATCCCTCTGGTCAATGTGCCAGCCATCTTCCTGATAGCGATATAGCAAATGGCGCACACTGACTCTGAGGGGCAGTTTTGTATATCAGGCCCCCCTTTTAGGTTCTGGAGGAAACCTTTATAGGATGGTAGCAGCAGTACAGTTCCATTTAAGACAATCCCCTTCCTGCTGACACCTTTGTCACTGCCCTCTGTGGCTCTGAATTGATAATGTCTCCTTGGTTTAGATGCCACACGGATCTAACTGCTGGTAGGAAGCCACTGATCTCCCTCTCAGTTCACAAATGGTAATGGCCACGGACAGAACATCTTTCTTTTTTTGCCTCTTATTATTCTTTCTGAATGCATGAACCTTTAGCTGGTTAAACGGAGGCATTCCTGGAGGTATGTGTAGGTCAGGGATGGTGAATAGGGGGAAGGACGGTACACGCACCTTTGATTTTCTAAATGCCCGGGCGCTATTTTGGCCCCGATCGACCGCCTGCACAAAGTGCACATGCACTGATTTTCAAGGGGAACCCGCGCGTGTTCTTTCTCTTTAAAAAAAAATGGCTGCAATAAATGTACACGAGACAGAAGAGCTGGTGTACATAAAAAACAAAGCAGGTTATTCAAAGCTGCCCTAAGAGCGAGGGAAGAGCAAGGGAAGAGGAAGGGGAAAAGGGGCAAAATGATGCAAGTTCATCTGCAAAATGAAATGCACGTGTGCTGTTTTGCTCGCCCGACCTAAACATGACCATGGGAGCGCGTCTTTTTTTACCCTGCTAAAAGGGCGTGCACTATGGAGAGCACAAGAGGGGCAGTTTGCCGCAGTAAATCTTTTTTGTAAATGATGCTATACCTAATCTGCTGACATATAGGCGATTATGTATACCCTATTTGTTTCTGATATCCGAACCTAGCTGAATCTGATGCTTTAACCTAGTTGTATCTAATGTTAGACTTATTGTGTTACGCCTGTAATATGTTGTTATACCTGTAAACCGGAGTGAAGGCCTTTCGCTAAACTTCGGTATATAAAAACTTACAAATAAATAAATAAATGGCTTTGAAAATTGCCTTCTGCGTGTCTACATTTCTCGGTCAGCTGAGTCCCTGATGAGTGAGCGCCTAGCATGAGTGATAAAGCTGGAAAACTCTTCCTCACAGTAAGCAACAAATAAGAGGTATGGTGCTAACCACTAAAATGGCGGGCATGCTGTGGTCATTCATGGGAAACCAGTAGGTGGCTAACTTTCAAGTAACTGAGTTGCAGAGGATTTCTCATGTGGCTGTGACAGACCCTTGGATTGCCTGCAGGAACCTGTATAGTCTTTTTTTGTTTTATTCAAGGGGGAAGAAAAGGAAAGTTGTGATTTATTAAAAAAAAAAGTCCTAACCTGTATAAACCACAAATGGACAAAGATGGTATATCCAGATCTGAACAGGTGGGTGAAGGAGGAAAAGACGAGTAATTGGGTACTTCATTGTAATCAGAAAATTTCAGACTGGTATTGTTTTCCTGTACATCCATGATAATTGTGCCTGGGGTTGCATTTTGATCTATTTGTAATGGCCAGAAAAGTTGGGATTTACGAAACAGTTTGATTCAGTCTTGAACCAGATGGATGTCAGCCTGGCTGACGTTTGAAAGTATCTGCAGGCTTTTCCAAGTTCTACAAGAAATATCCATTGGATTATATGCTTCAGATCTCAGGATCATCCACATAAATCTGTGGGACCCTGACACATCCTTGCAAACAAATACGGTGGCACTTCTCTCTCCAGACGCAGTAGTATCACAAGGATGCTCTACAGCAAGAAGTTACGACATAAGGATCCAACAAGAGATTATGGCATGTTGACTCTGCAGCAACATAAGAAAAATATTTCCTCAAAGAAAGAGTGGTGGGTGGAGATGGAGGTAGAAATGGTGTCTGAGTTCAAGAAAGCCTGAGATCAACTGAGGTCTACGCATTGTATCAGGAATTAAATTGGGCAGACCAGATGGGCCTTGTGCTCCTTATTCTTTTTTGTTTCTGACTTACTGTGTAACTGACGTCTTAGCTTGACATGCAGCTCCGTGTTCTGTGAAATATAAGTAAATTGAGTACCTTCTTGCTGAATCTGATGAACCAGAGAGAACATTTCATCTTCTTCTTTGACTTGAGCTCATGAAATCCAGGCTATAAGATCAAGTCATCGATTTGGTTCTGTTGATGATCGCTAGCTTAGAGGAGATGGGCCACATGGCCCCTTTAAAACATAGTGGATCCTGATGGGGCCACCAGCATGTGAAATGTTCCATATGTTGCCATGGTCAGGAATGTACTGTTAATTCTAAACAAACCACTGAAGCAATATGTAATATAAAACTTTAATGAGACAGACAGAGACAAAGGAAATAGAGACAGATACTGGAACAAAGTACAGATAAGCTTGTTCCAGGGAGCGACAGGTCCATACAAATGTATAATCACCAAGTCACTCAAAGTTCCAGTAATGGTGTAGAACCTTTTATACCTTCCATACTGACCAATCAGAACATATTGAGAGTGTTATTTCTAGATAAGTGCAGGGCTTCTGATTTGGGAAACAATTAGACCAATCAGCTAATGGGTCTGGGGTGTTGGCTGGCTGCATTCCATCACGTAGGCTGGCTGCATTCCTGCACGTAAGCAGGGTCCTCAGTAGTCTTAATCTAAAACTAGCATTCTTGAATACAGCAGAGATGAGGTACTTCAGAAAGTCAGTGCATAATATAACATACAGTACAAAGTCCCCGATCTTGGCAACGTACAGAACATTTGGCGCAAACGTTTGCTACAGAGGCAAATGAACTCATCTGCATCCATGGTAAAATGTTGCTAAATGGCTGCTGACCCACAGAAAATGCCAAGGGTTAAAACGCCAACTGCTTTCAATGCAAGTTGCCTTGGGTTTTCAATCTGCCTTTGGAATGATGGTCAACCTGACTTACAGCATTTTTAGAGTTCCTGACCAAAAGTGCTTACAATGAAAGCAGTCAATGTTAGCAACAATTTTGCAACATTTTACTAAGGATGCAAATGAGCTCATTTTTGCTGTAAATGTTCTGTTCGCTGCCATGACCAGGAAGTTTGCATGATCCTGACCATGGCAACATTTGGAGCATTTCTCTTGCCGGTAATTCCATAAGGATTCGCTATGTTTTATAGAGCCATGTGGCCCATCTCCATCCCCCTGCTAGTGATCCTAGTGACCCCCTCTCCCCCATGACCTATAAGCCACTGAATATCTGCAAATAAAGTTATCCAGCTAACTGTAACCAGTTGATTTTAAACCTGACCAGCTAGGTTTGAATATAGCTGGATCACTTTAAGCTTATGTGGCTATATTCAAAGAATATAACTACATAAGTGCCAACAAATTAAGCAAAAATTGGGCCAGTAGGCCTGTGCCCCCTCCCACCTCTCCACCTGAGTGCTCAACCACTTCAGGATGGAGGGCTCCAGCTTCCACCTTCTCCAAGCCCCCTGAAATGTTTGGAAATGGTGGTGGCCTTTTGTTTGGCAAACCCCTTCCCCACCAGTGACTCTTTTTTTCCTGAAGACAGGACATAAGAACATAAGAACATAAGAACATGCCATACTGGGTCAGACCAAGGGTCCATCAAGCCCTGCATCCTGTCTCCAGCAGTGGCCAATCCAGGCCATAAGAACCTGGCAAGTACCCAAAAACTAAGTCTATTCCATGTTACTGTTGCTAGTAATAGCAGTGGCTATTTTCTAAGTCAACTTAATTAATAGCAGGTAATGGACTTCTCCTCCAAGAACTTATCCAATCCTTTTTTAAACACAGCTATACTAACTGCACTAACCACATCCTCTGGCAACAAATTCCAGAGTTTAATTGTGCGTTGAGTGAAAAAGAACTTTCTCCGATTAGTTTTAAATGTGCCATATGCTAACTTCATGGAGTGCCCCCTAATCTTTCTATTATCCGAAAGAGTAAATAACCGATTCACATCTACCTGTTCTAGACCTCTCATGATTTTAAACACCTCTATCATATCCCCCCTCAACCGTCTCTTCTCCAAGCTGAAAAGTCCTAACCTCTTTAGTCTTTCCTCATAGGGGAGCTGTTCCATTCCCCTTATTTTGGTAGCCCTTCTCTGTACCTTTTCCATCGCAATTATATCTTTTTTGAGATGCGGCGACCAGAACTGTACACAGTATTCAAGGTGCGGTCTCACCATGGAGCGATGCAGAGGCATTATGACATTTTCTGTTTTATTCACCATTCCCTTTCTAATAATTCCCAACATTCTGTTTGCTTTTTTGACTGCCGCAGCACACTGAACCGACAATTTCAATGTGTTATCCATTATGACGCCTAGATCTCTTTCTTGGGTTGTAGCACCCAATATGGAACCCAATATTGTGTAACTATAGCATGGGTTATTTTTCCCTATATGCATCACCTTGCACTTATCCACATTAAATTTCATCTGCCATTTGGATGCCCAATCTTCCAGTCTCACAAGATCTTCCTGCAATTTATCACCTCACGTCCCTTCCTCAGCCTCCAGTCCTCCCCTGCTCCTGCCAGCGCTCTCTAAATGGCTGAGGCCACCTGGGAGCTCTTGATTTCTTCAGGAGGTGGGACTGCTCTGCCTCCTCAGGCTTTTTGGTCACCATGATTTCCAAACATTTCAGGGCATTTGGGGGGTGGGAGGCACAAGCCTGCTGGCTGAGAGTGATTGAGCTCGGGGGGGGGGAGGGGGGCATGGGCCCATCAGCCTGAACTATTTTTTTATCACGGCTATAATCTTCGAATATAACTACATAACCTCCGACTTATCCAGGAACACATTCTGGATAATGTGAACTCTGCTCCTTGAGGTGTCTAGAATTAGCCAAAAACCCCTACCTTATTTGGCTACCTCCAAATATTAGAAAGTTAGCCTTCCCTTGCTAATTCATCTCCAGCCAGGAATGCCCCAAAACACCCCTAGGTTATCTGGCTACATTTTATCTGGATACTGACTTATCCAGATAAAACATTAGCCAGATAAGTGGAAGCAATGTTGAAATGTCAGCATCTATCAGGATAACCGACAAGTCATCCTGATAGATGCCTTTGAATATTGACCTGTAAGGGTACAGGGATTAACTGGCTTTGATGTGGGCTGATGTCTTTCACTTGTTCAAACTATGTAGGCTCTGAATTCAAGGATCAAGAATGAAGCATAAATCTCACGCCTCTGCCCTGAAGTCATATGGCTTTACTTGCCACATATATAACACGTACCCGGAGAAATCTGTAGGCGATCCTGTCAATGGACACAAATTGACTTTGTCTTGGAAAGGCTTAAAGCAAAAACAAAATTTAAATATGCAGGAAGATTTACAGACTGGAACAATGTGTTCTTCAGTAATATTTCAGCAATTTTTCAGCTTCAAAGAGATGTATTAAGCAACTAACCTCTGCTGAAAAGTACCAGCAAAGGCATAGAGGGGATTGTTGTTGGTGATACCTGCTCTTTGCTGTCACATAGATCTTGTTGAACTCTAATAAGGCATTACAATGATTGGCTCCGACTAAACAGGTACATTCTCAATTGGGCGCCAAATGTGCACATGTTTGGGCTCACACAAACCCTATCGATTATTCAAACAGCAGAAACTCGTGTGCATTGTGTTTGAATATCTGGAGGCCAGTATTCAAAAACCTAGAAAATGGATAACCTAACTGGATAAATTATCTGGGATATTTAGTGGGATAGATTGTTTAACCTCAATTGAAGTTATCTGGCTAATTGTAGCTAATGAGATATTTGTTTAATATTGCCGGTTAGATGTAAAGTTATCCAGCCTCATGTGGAAAAAGGTCTCAGGCCTAGTGTCCCTACCACTGCCCCAACTCCCCATGCCCACCTGACCTCCAAATGCCTGTAATCCCCTCCCACCCCCTGTAATCCAAATGCCTGTAATCCCCTCCCCCCCCCCCCCAAAAAAAAAAGAATCTGTTTAGCTCAGCAAAGAAAAATTTAAAGGACCAGTGCTGGCCACCCAGCCCCATTCACTCCTAGGTTCTGCCAAATTTTAAGCATACGGTGGCCTCCATGGCCGGCCCCCCTCTCTCCCCCTCCCCATCCCACCCTCTACCACCCGAACCCTGACCCTCACATCCTTCTGGTAACTTATACCAGTTCAGCCTGGATTGCGATAGCAGCCTGCCACGATTCAGGCCCGGTGCTTGTGCCGTTGCTAGGGGAAACTGCTCTGAAAGTGTACAGCTCCTGGCAATGTTGCTCTCAGCATCGCTAGGGGAGTTACACGGAAGCTAAGCAGCAGCAACGAGCCTCGGTCGCCGTAGGCTGCTACCGCAGTCCTGGCTGAAGAACTTACTGCTGTAAGATATTAAGACAGGGTTGGAGGGGGGAGGGATGAGGGATGAGGGAAGCTGCTATTTGATTAAAATTTGGCAGGACCCAGGAGTAGTCAGTGAGGAAGGGTTGCCCCAGACCTTTTAAATAAATGTATCTTTGTTGAAATGGAAGGGGCTTGGGGGGGGGGGGGGGGGAGGGGGACTGAAGGCTTTGCTCAGGTGGACCGAGCATTTGGAGCGCAGATGGGCAGTGATAGGGCCACTAGGCCCTGTGAAATGTTTTCCTTTTTTAAAAAAACATTTTCAGCTCCACTTAACCAGCTATTTTCTTTGGAACAAGGCCAGTTAAGGCTAAAGTTAGACCTGCTCTCAGGCATGTCTAGAGAAGGGAGCTGAATAATTTATTTAGCTGACTCTAAATACCAGAGTTAGCAAGAGAAGTTATTCAGCTATTTAGCCAGTTAAATTGTGAGTTTTCTGGCTAAATGGCTTTAAAAATTGACCTCTGGATTGTTCTGCGGATAAAAGTATTGTGCGTGCTGATTAATGATGGTATAAAGTGGCAGCAGAGCACGTACTAATCACATTCATTTTCTACACTGAAATCTCCAGATGTGTTATCCAGACATTCCTCCAAAATGCCCTGCAGAATGTTTCTTTGCTATGTGACCAAATGTACGCACACATTTTCCACTTACCCAGCTCTGGCCGATTTAGGAGGGTTAAGTCTCTTTTTGTCCGTGTAAAAGGCACCCAAGTCTTTGTCCATTCACCCCAAATTGTTCACATGATTACCATGCTGCAGTGCCCTCTTGTTCTTTGCGCAGTCATCCTGCACCTTCACGCCTGTCACAAAAAGCATAGCCGGGACTCTGTTGACTTGCTGCTTCTGGGACACTGGCAGCCCTTCTCGATACGGCTGCCTCAGTCCGTCATTTCCCCAATGCACCACACTACGCCCCTGATCACATGACTGTAAGAGCCAGTAGGAGCGCAGGGGTTGATCTGACCAATGAGATAGCGAAGAGGACAAAGATTTCAAATCTGCCCAGGCTTTTGAGTTCACTTACGGGCCGATACAGTACAGTGTGCTCCGACGGAGCGCACTGTTTACCTGCCATTGGACGCGCGTTTTCCCTTACCCCTTATTCAGTAAGGGGCCGAAAACGCGCGTCCAACCCGCCGAACCTAATAGCGCCCTCAACATGCAAATGCATGTTGATGGCCCTATTAGTCATTCCCGTGCGATTCAGAAAACAAAATGTGCAGACAAGCCACACATTTTGCTTTCAGAAATTAACGCCTACCCAAAGGTAGGAGCTAATTTCTTCGGGCACCGGGAAAGTGCACAGAAAAGCAGTAAAAACTGCTTTTCTGTGCACCCTCTGACTTAATATCATGGCGATATTAAGTCGGAGGTCCCGAAGGATAAAAAAAGTAAAAAAAATAAATAAAAAAAAATTTGAAGTCGGCCCGCGGCTGTCGGGTTGAAAACCGGATGCACAATTTTGCCGGCGTCCTGTTTCCGAGCCCGTGGCTGTCAGCGGGCTCGAGAACTGACGCCGGCAAAATTGAGCGTCGGCTGTCAAACCTACTGACAGCCGCCGCTCCGGGGCAAAAGGAGGCGCTAGGGACGCGCTAGTGTCCCTAGCACCTCCTTTTGCCTGTTTCTACCACAGGGCCTCATTTGAATACAGAATCGCGCACAGGCGAGAGGCCTCTGCGTTCTCCTGCTCTCCCGCGGACTTTACTGAATCGGCCCGTTAGAGAGAGAGAGAGAGATTAGGACAGCAGAAGTGCTGCCTGTGACTGCCCAGTTAGACCTGCAGGGATTTTCACAGTTCGTATCCCAGTTAGGCTGGAGATAAGGAGAAGGCTTGGGAGGTGGCCAGTTGTAGCTCGCTAGCAGTTTCAGTGCCACTCTCATTGCTGTTTTCGCTGCAATGAGAGTGGCCCTGCAATCTGCAATCTGCAAAAGCTAAAGGCTGCTTGAAGCAGAGTTCAGAGCAGTACTCGGTGGCCTCTGGGAGTAGGAGCGCCCTACTCAGACACCCACAAGGGAAGAGATTTTTGTGCCATGTTCTTGCAGAAACTGCGTCCTCAGATTTTTACTCCAGTGACATCCCTGATCACCACCATAAAAGTGCAGTTATTTATCTGCATCATATGTGAGACTGCAGGTAAACCCAAGTTCTATGTTGTTTCCATCTTTAATCCTTGAATCCCCGGTCCCATCACTGTACCTTAGAGGTGAAAGGCCAGGGGCATTTCTTTGTACGTCTCACTTGTCTGGTGCCATCTTAGGAGCTGAGGGCACATTATGTGGATGCTAAGCCTTGTTAAGGAACAATGAGGTCTATGTTCAAAGACTTTTGCCTGGCTAAGTTGGGATTTAGCCAAACTCCAAGGGTTTTAATTTCCTGAACATTTGACTACCCCAGACTTATCCAAGATGTTAATCAGGGGAAGGCCAGGGACATTCCAGGGAGAAGCAGAGCAGTCCTAATCCTTTATTGTCTATTCAACACTTGACTATTCATCCCTACGTATTCATGTATTATTACTCATGTCTGTTGGGCCTTTCCGCAAGCACAATTAAACCACTACAACTTCTCTAAAATGCTTCAAGAACTAGAAAATGTGATCATATTATCCCTTCTCTAATCAACCTTCTCTGGCTTCCAATAAAATTCAGAATCCATTACAAAGTTTTATCCCTCATCTATAAACAACTATGATCCAGCTCCCCCAGGAATAACAATAAAAAGCTACAGCCCGCAAAGAGATCTCAGATCTCAAACAAAAATCTTCTTACAGTTCCTTCAAATCTGAACTCTCATCTATCCCAAATAAGAGACCGAATGTTCACAATAGCAGGACCCAAACTGTGGAACGATCTACCCGGATCAATAAGACTGTTAACGGGAAAAAAAGAAATTCAAATAAGAACATAAAACCTGGCTCTTCAGAAAAGCCTACGAACTAATGTAAAGAGATATCAAACAAGCCACTTAATGAACATCATTTTTCCAGAAATATTACTGCTTCTCAGCACAGCAAATAATATTTGACTAAAATCTATTCAAAACTGAAACAATAAATATCAATATTAGATTAACTTTGAATGCTTTGACTATTCAATAGTATTAAAATAGATACAATTACTTTAAATAAGAACCTGTTAATATGATATTATACAATGGAATGGAATGCAATTTATGTGAACCATTGTGATCTTCTGTTGGAACGACGGTGTATAAAAAGCATAAATAAATAAATGTTACTGGGCCCAGTCATTCGCAGTGATATATCCTCGAGATCATTAATCATTTAACGGTATGTATAAGGTTACATAGTATTCATAGCTTCTTGCTCTAAGGGCAAAATGTTACTAAAAACTGGTTTATGTGCAGCTCTTTCACTGCATTCCTGGTTACTGCAATAATGAAAGTGGTGATGTTTTATTTTACTGGGTTTGTTGGCTCACAGGTTAAGGGGTTGGGTGCACTATTAAGCCTTCTATTTTCAGCGACCGTTCCCCTCGGAAGCCTATTCGCAGACCAGATCCCTGGCCGGGATAATAAACAAATGAATCACCTCAATGCTCCATTTCAGTACTTGGCAATCCGGGAAAAGATCGCCGGAATGCAGGATTACCATAACTGGCCTCTTGGAATTATCGCCGGGATGTGGAATTACAATGATTGGCTATGGTGAAAATAAGCACCACGGGTGTAACCAATGCCACCCATGAAGCCAGGGTATGCTGAGCTTGATCCCTGTAATGCAAGTGAGTGAACAGCACAAACGTAATGAGGCATTGCTGTCCCTGGTGGAACACTATTCTAACATTTTAACTGATGAGTGTTTTCCAGTTCAGCAAACTTATCCAATGGTCGGAAGTCTAGGATGGAAAGGCCACAACCAATGAGCTAGTGCAATGAGCTGAATGGCTGCTCTCTGTCAGGCCGATACAGTACAGAAGCGGATTTGGAGGGCAGAAAGGATCAGGATTGAGGGGGGAAGGGGGGGGGGCATTCCTTGGCTCCAGTCCTGCTCTCCAACCCCTTCTCCCCCTCCCTGCCTCCACTCCTCTTTCTATTCCTTCCACTCTGCCATCCTTGGTAAACACAGAAACACGACAGCCGAAAAATACCATAGGGCCTATCTAGTCTGCCTATCCATACCAACTACTCAGCTCTACGATCCCTGCCACTCCCTCACGGATCCCCTGTGCTTATCCCATGATTTCTTGAACGCAGATAGAATCCTTGTCTCTACCACCTCTATTGAAAGGCTGTCCCATGCATCCACGACCCATCCTGTAAAGAAATATTTCTTAAGATTACTCCTGAGTCCAATCCCTTTCACCTTCATCCTATGATCCCTTGTTCTAGAGCCTCCTTTCCTTTGAAAATGTCCTCTTCCTGTGCATGGAAACCTTGGAGGCATTTAGACATCTCTATCATATCTCCCTGTCCTGCCTTTCCTCCAGGGTTTAGATCTTTAAGTCTGTCCCCATATGCTTTACAGCGAAGATCACTGACTGTTTTAGTAGCCTCCTGGACACTACAGTCTCCAACCAGTTTATATCTTTTCAAAGGTACACAGTAATTAAATGAGATCTCAGCAGGGACTTATACAGGGGCAATATCAACTGAGTATTCCTCTCCTAAGAACATAAGAAATTGCCATGCTGGGTCAGACCAAGGGTGCATCAAGCCCAGCATCCTGTTTCCAAAAGAGGCCAAACCAGGCCACAAGAACCTGGCAATTACCCAAAAACTAAGAAGATCCCATGCTACTGATGCAATTAATAGCTGTGGCACTCAAGCATCTTTGTCATTTGCCATCACCTTATCAACTGCTCGTTTTGTGCTTAGAATTTCACCCCTCCAGTCAAGCCTAAATGCATGACTGCATTTTTTAGCATTAAGTCTTTGTTGCCAGATTCTAGACCAGTGGTTCCCAAACCTGAAAACCTGACTTGCTGGAGGTTCCCCAGGACAGGTTTGGAAACCACTGGTCTAGACCATTCTGCAAGCTTTGCTAGATCCCTCCTTATGGTACCATTTCAAATACCACTACATTTCAGAATTCTTCATAAGTCCATTACCATCATCCATAAAACCATCCATTCCCAAGCCCCTCTTAGCCTTCAAATCCCGCTCAAACTACACTCCTCATCCAGACCCATCAGAGAAGCCTACAGAAGATCCCTACAGGTCCCCCAAACCAAAGTTACACACCATCTTTCCTTCAGAGAACGGGCCTTCTCTACAGCAGGACCATCTATATGGAACGCCATTCCCCCTGACCTCAGACAGGAACCATGCTTATTAACGTTTAGAAAGAGGCTTAAGACATGGTTGTTCAGACAAGCCTTTCCCGAACCTAACTGACTCACCTAACTGACCTAACAGACTGACTGCAACAACCATTAAGATACATTCCAGCACTATGTAAATAACTGTTCCTCTTCTTACTGTTAAACTACTCCGACTTCTCTCCTTCTTCCCCCAGTTCCTGCTTCCCCTGTTTTATTGTAACTTTCTTGCTTCTCTCCACTTGTTAAATGTTCAAAGTTATCACTCCCCCTGTTACTTGTAAACCAGCATGATGTGATTGTATCATGAATGCCGGTATAGAAAAGCTCTAAATAAATAAATACATCGCCATAAGTAAGAATTCCCTCTCTTATATAAAGCCCTGGTACTAATCGTCTCACTCTCTCTCACACACACACACATACATTCACACTGCAGAGGTTCCCACTATTCTCCAGCTGATCCCCTCTCTCATCCTCCAGCCCCCCCAGCCCTAACATCACCTCCAGGCCCAGCCAATCCCCTCGCCCACCCTCCAATCTCCCCCCCCCCGCCATCTGATCCCTGTCACCTCTACGCAATGCCCTCTCTCACACTCTCCAACCACCACTGATCCCATTTCTCACCACCTCCAATGCCTCCTTCTGCTACCTGGCACCCTGTGGCCCTTTGCAGCTTCTAGGGCATTTGCCACCACTCCTGCAGGTCTCTGATAGAGCAACGATTCCTGTTAACTTGGAGATACATTTTCCTCTGTCAGCTTCCTCTATGTCCTTTACCTCCTTGGCAGACATCTGAGATGGAAGAGTTTGGGCCTGGTTTTTCTTCTTTGGGAATTCTGCTGTCCTTTGACCTCATCTCCTGGAGTGTAGTAGGTCTCCCACTTCTTCCCTCTACCCCGACAAGCAACCCCCTTGGAAGCTTGCAGGAGGAGTCAAGGGGAAAAAGAAATGAGCCTTCTCAATTTAGTGTGATCCCTCTATTTAGCTTTCCCTCAGTAAACAACAGGCCCATATTAAGTTAACACTAGGGGTGTTAACGGAACGTTTATTTTTCCATTGGGTGCGTTGTATTTTCATTTTGTTTCTTTAAAACAAAAAAAGCTACAAAACTGGAAAAGAAACAGCAACAAAAAAAAAAAAGCAAAAATGTCAGATCTGGCTCCACCTCCTATGCCCCTGTTTCGCTTCCCCACGAATACAATGAATATGGCCCTATACATTGCGGATTGCCAATACATTGCAAACGAATGCACACCCCTACTGCTGAGGATGCTCCAGATCCCATGGCATGCCTGGACATGTAGTCCTGCTTTTCTTTGGGAAATCAGAACCAGAAGTCCAGGTCCATGTAATGGAACATAGTCAGAACTTCATGAACCTGACGAGAAGACGTGGAGTCAGATATAGGGTTATGAGTGTGTTTATGGCAGTCTGAGAGTGGCTGCTTCAACCAAAAATAATCTAAAAAGTAAATAAAGTCAAATTACAGATAATTATGTTTTCCAAAGGGATATTCTGTCTTGGTATTGATACCTGTGATAATGCTGGTGTTCGCATAATGTTTATGTTAATTATGAAGACATGAGTTTTGATTAACAATTAGCCAGTTCTAGTAACATAAAAACATGGAGGTAGATGGTCAAAAGATAGCCGGCTGGGAAAGTTAGCTGTAAAAACATATCCGGCTAACTTAGCCAGGATACTCAGTTGTATACCCAGATAATTTATAGTTAGACCCTGCACATTAGTAAGTTCAAATTATTTGGATAGCTTAGCCAGATAAGACTGAATGTTTCCACTTATCCACTAACTCTGAACATTAGAGATAGCTGGATAGATTATCTGGAAAGCATCAGTGTAGTAGTTGTTTTGGGCCATTCTGAAACAGGAAAACAAAATACAACATTTCCAGAGCCTCGTTACAATAAATTTCAATCACAATTATTTGGTGTATTGAACAGAGCCTGGATGTAGGAGGTGAAGCTAGGGGAACAACAGAGATCATCTGGGATCTATGGCTTTGCATCAGGAAGCAAATTGGACAGATTGGACAGATCCTATATTTGTTTTTATGTTACCAAAGCTGTCCAGTGGTTAATCAAAACTCATCTCTACCTAGCCTGATTGCAGCTAGGTAGAGTGCATCATGCTAGGTTGAGAGTGCATTGTACAAATCAACTCCTCTTTTGCCTTTCATCGCTCCAAATGACAGAAAATCTTCACTGATGGCACCTTTGCTGTTCGTTCCTCTGACTGTCTATGTAAAACTGCCCCCCAAAACCTACCCCACCGCCCAAACTTCACCCCGAGGTAATAGTGCCCCCTCTTAAAGTGCTATAAATAGTAGAGTGACATATTGGTCCAGTGGCATGAATCAAGAAGGAAAGTTTTAGTCTTATGTATCTTGTTCAAATATATGAAGAAACACTTAAATGAAGAGAGTGAGAAAGATAAGAAAATATTAGTATGAGATTTATTTTTCTCATTTAAAATGGCTGTCAAAATATGCAGTTCATGGTGGTAGGCAATTTGATAATTAATTATGTGAAGGTTTCTTTACCTAAAATTCTTGAAATAGATTCAATTAATTAGGGAATGAATATCTTGAGTCAAATAAGTGATACTTAAATTATATTAGAGGATGTTATGTTAAAATATCCAAAGCAACTATCGCTTGTAATCTGATATCTATCTTTAATTGCCTTGGATAAGTGGTTTGATGATCACCTAATCGTTAAGTATTAATATTAATCAGAGCTGCTGTCCTGGGAGCTCACTGAGAATGCGCGTGCACCTGAAATGGAACTGGGGCCTGCTCCCGCTGGCTGCTAGGGTAACTGCAGGAGTACAGGCCTAGCCCCCTGGACACCAGGGAGGTCCATGGCTTGATAGGATTGAGTGCGCGGAAGCTGCTTCCCAATCTCAGTCTATAACTGCTGAAGTTATTGATGCCAGGAGTTGAAAAGATGGAGCTAGTTCTAGTCCCTCAGAATGAGGCCAAGCCTTCTAAAATTGTACAGAGCATAATATGAGTGAAGCCGGTGCACTCAATAAGCGAAAGATAAAGGTGACACCAGAGGGGCATGGGATATTTGTAAAGAAGTCGGTCAGCATGAGATGGCAAAAGAAAACAACACTGCATAGTAGGAGTACTGGGAAACCTTCAGAATTTGAGTGCAAGTATCTTTCCCAAAGTAAAAGGATCTTCTCTTCCAGCAAGAACAGACCATAAACGCGTACGGTCTTTGCCCCGCACGGGCACCTCCTTTGCGTTTCTCCCAGGCGTGCTCAGCTCAGTTCATAAAACGTCTTTACCTTCAGCCTGCCTTGGGGTGGAAGAAGGTGCAAAACACCAGCCCATGTTACTGAGCGAAAAATCAGTACTAAATACCAGAGGAGAGTGAAATTGATTTTAAAAAGTGCTTTAACATGAAATAAGTTACCAACTAGTAATCAACTTGCAATTCCTGCACTCTCCTGTAGTAGGAAATTCAGGGAGTTGCTACGTGGATCAAAATTTTACTTGGGAATTCTCAAGGAGAGGCAAGCGTAGACCTGCAGATGAGAAATTGATAATTGCAGCACAGGATGGTGGACTTTGGACATGATGATTCACAGCCTGCATAGGAAACAAACACGGCAAAACAGATAAATGCAGATTCTGTAAAACAGAATTAGAAACTGCTACACAATTTGTTGCTGATTGCCAAGTGTTGATGTCAGAAGGCCTGTATACAGAAAGGTATAATAAGACGTCACGGCTCATTCACTGGAAATTGTTGGGGTAATTTTCAAAAGGATTTACATGCGTAAATGTAACATAATATCATAGCAATTTTCAAAAGCCATTTACGCATGTAAAGTGCACTTATGCAGGTAAATCCTATGGACAATTCAATGGAGTGTTTTGTAGTAATTTTCAAAAGCCCACGTGCATAGATAAAGTGCATTTACAGCTATAAAACACAATTTTAAGCGCGTAAATGCTTTTGAGATTCAGGCCCTGTGCAAACATTATGACATCACTATACCAGAAAAGCACTGTGGGATCATGACCCTGAGATGAACGTAGAGAATGAAGACATTGTGATCATCCGGGACAATCCTAACAAATAAAAAGCTCGATACAAGAAAACCACACATTGAGGTAAAGGAGAAAAGCACAAGAAGACCATTGCTAATACAAGTGTTATTACCAAGCAACGATTCTGTGGATTGTATGGAGAGAGAGAGACGATCCTCAACCTCAAGTATGAAATGATGCAATCAGAGACAAGAAAATGTGGCAGAAAGATACAGCAATAGCCCCAATTGTATTGGGTGCCATTGGTTTGATTAAAAGTACTTCTAGACACATCTAGGCATGTTGCCTCTGTATATGACACCTTATTAACTCCAGAAGGAAGCTTTCTTTGGCACCTTGCAAGTTCAAAGAAAGGCATTAGCAGTGAATTTGAGAAACTGAGATCACAGTCAACATACTCTCTTGCCTACGAGTGAGGTTCATTCCTGTTAAGGTTTGTACAAAATCAGCCCATTGGGAGGCATTACCTTGTGAGGTCCTACTCAACATACCCTGGCTTACAAGTGAGGTTCATCTAAAGAACTTCAGATGGGAGATGTAGGGACAGCGGCAGGGGGTATTGGGTGAGATATCAGTGAATGATCATAGCGCACCACATAAGGATAATAGCAATGCAAGGCAGACCAGGAAGCATAGTGAAGAGGAAAAGTGGGAGAGAAATCAGGAGGTGAAGGAGAAGACTCCTGACTTATATGGAAATAGCTAGGTATGCTGGAGTCCAAGAGAGGGAAAGACTGCTTAAGATAAACCTGACACCGAAAGTAAAAAGCATGATCAGTAAGATCAACAAGGCCATAATCTGCATAAAGGGACCATCTATTGATATCACAGAAATAAATCAGATACAATATTGTGAGGCAAAAATGATTACTGAAAGAGTCCTGAAAATAAGGGCACGAGGCCAAAAGCAAAGCAGAAAAACAATTCCTCCTCCTTGGAAAAAAATGTATAGAGAGAAAATTAAACTCAAAATCAGTGTGCGGAAATGTCGCTGATAGACAAATACCTTCAAAGGGTGAGGACATCAAAAACGAGGAGAATTCAAAATCTCCAACTGACCCATGCTGCATCGCGAGACGATCTTACATTTATGTATTCCCACAATAAACGGAAATTAACACCAAAGATAGGGAGATGGAAAGAAAATGGAAGATATTAAAATGAAATAAAATCCTACAGGGAACTGGGGAAGCCCATTAGTGCAGTTAAAACAGCACCGACTAAAGCTGAGACAGAAGGGTTTAGGAGAATTTTAGATGAGGATCCTGTAGAATTTAACAGAAAAGCGGAATGGTTGCCCGGCACATAGAAGACTGTGGAAGTATCAGATATCTAACGTGTGGAATACCTGAAGTAACCGAGCTGGAAGCCGGGTTAAACAAAACCTCAAACTGGAAGAGCCCCGGCCCTGAAGGGGCGTCCAGTTATTGTCTCAAGCAGTTAAGATCGTTACACCACGATCTAGCAAACCTCATAAACAGACAACCAGAATTAACACCACAATGACTAATAACAGGAAGAACACTTCTCCTTCCCGAGGGAGACCCGAGCAACATCCCCAAGATCTATTGAGCAATATCGTGCTTACGAACAACAAAAGAGGGGCATATGGAACAAAGGATAAGTAGAACCTGAATAAAGCCATCATGACCAGTAGGGATGTGCAGAGCAAAATTTTATGTTCATATTTTTTATGTCCGAAAGGGGGTCCCACTTGCGGCCAATATGGACATAAAAAAATCCAATGAGTTGGGTATATGTACATATGTGCAAAAAAAAAATTTAAACCCCCTCACCCTCCTTAATCCCCCCCCCAGACTTACCACAACTCCCTGGTGATCGAGCGAGGAGTGAGGACGTCATTTCTGCAATCCTTGGCGAGAAGCATGTGACGTCAGTGGCACGTCGAGTGACGCGGCGTCACGTGATTCCCGGCTCGTTCGCGCCGGACGGCTCGTTCGGCCCAAAAAGAACTTTTGGCCAGCTTGGGGGGGCCTCCTGACCCCCCCCCCAAGCTGGCCAAAAGTTCTTTTTGGGCCGAACGAGCCGTCCGGCGCGAACGAGCCAGGAATCACGTGACGCCGACGTCACGTGATTCCCGGCAAGTTCGCGCCGGACGGCTCGTTCGGCCCAAAAAGAACTTTTGGCCAGCTTGGGGGGGCCTCCTGACCCCCTCAAGCTGGCCAAAAGTTCTTTTGGGCCGAACGAGCCGTCCGGCGCGAACTTGCCGGGAATCACGTGACGTCGCGTCTGAGTGACGCGGCGCCACGTGATTCCCGGCGAGTTCGCGCCGGACGGCTCGTTCGGCCCAAAAAGAACTTTTGGCCAGCTTGGGGGGGTCAGGAGGCCCCCCCAAGCTGGCCAAAAGTTCTTTTTGGGCCGAACGAGCCGTCCGGCGCGAACGAGCCGGGAATCACGTGACGCCGGCGTCACTCGACGTGCCGCCGACGTCACATGCTTCTCGCCAAGGATTGCAGAAATGGCGTCCTCACTCCTCGCTCCATCACCAGGGAGTTGTGGTAAGTCGGGGGGGGATTAAGGAGGGTGAGGGGGTTTATATTTTTATTTTGGCTCAACAATCGCGATTTCCCACATATCGAACATATCTATGTTCGATATGTGGGAAATCCGATCGTTTATGTCGAATCAATTTTTTAAGTAAAAAAAAAATATGAGTTGCGTTTTACTAATGCGGTCAATCCGAATGCACACCCCTAATGACCAGTAGGGATGTGCATTTATTTGTATGAAAGAAATGTGAATGTGGCAGACTCTCCCGGTCTGGCCAGCAGACGTCACTGTCCCTGTCACTAGATCACACTTTGTAAGGAGCCATCCACACCCCTCAGTCCCTCCCACCTGGAGAGTCTGGATTGGATGCCTGAACATTAGTAGCCCAGCCATTTTAATACACCGTGGGGTTCAGTTTGAGGAAGCAGATAAGGATTAAAGACGTACTTTTTCCACACTCTGGTGGGGCCAATCAGCTTCACCCAAAGGAGTTTATTTTACAAGTGACACCTCCCAGTGCGCTCCCTGCCTGAGGCTCCTTCTTCTAATTTACAGAGAGATAGACTTTTAAGCCTGGTACCATTTAGGAGCAAGAGGGCTCTCACCAGGGGACCAAAGACCTATGAGCCCACTCTAAACCCTAGGTGGGCAAGCATCAGTGATGGATCCTGCTGTGAGAGACAGTGAAGGCAGAAGAGAGATCCTGTTTAAGCTTTAAAGTATTTTCTGATCTTAAGAAGAGTGGGGAGGTTTTGGATCCCCGTTCTCCACTGGGATTTCAGGAAGGAGAACTAGTCTTATCCCACTGACTTTTCCCTAAGAGAAGTTCCCTAGAAAGATCAGAGGATAAGGAATTAGGGATGTGCATTCATTTCAAACCTATTTCAAAAATATGACAAATAAGGTAATTCGCTTCATTCGGAGGGCCCTGAATTAATTTGAAAACAAAAAATGCAATGGGCCTAAATCTAGGCCTAGGCCAGGGTCTTGCCTAAGTAGGGGCCGTGGCCTATGCTCTAGCTCGACACTAGGGACTTGGCCTAGGCCTAGACTGATGCCAGGGCCTTGGCTGAAACTCAAAAAAGGTTTTACCTGATTCATTGGGTATCAGATGGCAAAACTGGGCCTCAGCCCGGAGCCAGGTCCCGATGTCTGGACCTCAGCCTAGGCCAGAGCCCTGACCCAGACCTGCTGCTATGACCCAGCCTGGAGGCTGAGTCCTGACACCGAGGCCTCAGCCTGGACCCAGACCCTATGCCACAACCCAATCCAGAGGCCAGGTCCTAATGCCTGGGCCTTGGCCCAGGTTGGAGCTTGGACCCAGGCCCGACACCAAGGTCTGGCCTGGAGGCTGGATCCCAAGTGGGGCTTCAACCTAGGCCCAGGCCCAGAGCCAAGGCCTTGCAGCTGTTACCTCATCATCCTCTTCTTTTCTTCTGACGCCATCTGCTGGAGCTGCACCGGAGTTAATGAACTCTGGCGCATTTACCCCAGTGGACGGCACCATTTTGATGGAGGACCGAATCAACAATCCAGAGTCACTCAGAAGCACATGGCCAGGTTGCAACAGAATTTGTTGATCCCAGACTGGTCTCATCAACCATCTTCATACCCACAGATAGGACAATAAGGGAAGACACTCATCCTCAACTATGTAGGTTTACTGAAGGAAAGGAAGATGGTAGTTTGAATCAGATGTACTCCATGGACCTTTCCTGCAACCTAACCAACCATATGACTGGATAAATGCTGCAAAGCACAATGTGGATGCCCTTGCTTGCCTTGTGTACCCTTTCATTATTTTAAGTGTTTCCAGAACTCCAGATATGTGGCTGGTAACCTACCTCGAATCTAACTCTATTTCTGTTGTATCTGCAGTTACTTTTTGGGTGGAAAATATCGACCACAATGTGCAAAGTAGTACGCTGTGATAAAAGTTAGAAAAAAAACTGAACTATAATCATCAGCAGAAATGGGAGTTAAATTGGCAAGCATGTGACAGAAGCAATCTGGGCGCCAAAATCTGGAAATTTCTTGGGACTTTTTGGGTAGAAATAAGTCAGTCGTGTTTAGACTGATCAGTGATCAATTGTAATATATAATATCTATGGCCTTGGGGTAAGGGAGGATGATTGCCATTGTGGCTACATGAACAGCTTTAAGGAATTCAATTTGAAGGAGGCTTTTTTTTTCCAGCCTTCTGCCTGAAAAAGCATGCCAATCATCTTGGGTTATCAACAATTTCACGTCATAAAGGACAGGTTAATCCATTCCTGGTTTTACCCCAATTTTTTTGTTGTTGTTGATAAAAACAGGGACTCATTATCGATATACGCAATTGGGTAAAGCCAGGCCTCTCTCAGCTTGTCCCTTGAGATACGAAATTGTTAGCAACCCCAAGGTGACTTGGCATGGCCTTGCTGGCAGAAGGCTGTAAAATAAAGCTATGATCAGCACATGCCTTCTCATCTGATGACCCTACAAGCAATCATCTTAACGAGAAGAGTAAGAAGAAATAGCAGATGGGAAATCCACCCAATAGGATCTTATTAAAAAAAACCAAACCAACACTTAAATCAACTGCCAACACAAGACTTCAGATCAAGCATGAATTTCAGTAGCGTTACGGGCATTGACGGAGGCAAGGAAGGATCTTGTAATTTGTATGCATTTTACAAGCCAAAAAAAGGCCTTAAGGTATTTAGCTTCTAAAAGATGAAAATGAAAAGTTCCATTAAAATGTTTGACTTTTATGGGTATTAAATTGCAGTATAAACAAAAATAGAATTTTATACTATAATTATATTTCTATTAATATGTTAATCCCTCTTATGGAGAAGAAGCAGTCACAGTACTTTAAATAATTAACTTTATCCAGGTTTTAATACAAAAATCTATTTCTACTGCTCATTTTGTATCACTATAATTAAAACATTGCTTCCATGGTATTAATGCTTAAAAATAGTTTAGACACCAACATTTAATGTGAAGATGCAGCTACACAAGAAAAGGAGAGAAGGTCGTTTTTTGGGGTTTTTTTGTTTGTTTTTTTAACCTGGACTCCTTTAATCCTGCAGTTTTGAAAAGTCGTGACTGAAGGATAGCTTAGAACGGGCAGGTTGCCCCACGTGTGATCTGCAGGCGCATTACAAGTCTGGCTTGTCTCAGCCCTGCTTCTGGTTCCTTCCAGTTGTGAAAGCCTGTGGAAATGTTCACTTCCAATCCATTCTGGTGGGCTTTCATCTTCTCCACCGTCCTGAGCATGCTCGGCCGTGGCTCGGCATGATCTTCCCCTCCATCTCAGCTGTCCCCATTCCCTCCGCATCCTGTGCTTCTATGTTGTCATTTGCACAGGCGCCTATGGGGTTTCCTTCTTCCTCCTAAGACTGCTGCCATTTTGTGCGGGATCCGGCTTCCCCTTGTGACCAGTGGTGCGTGCACCATGTTGGCGATGGCCGCAACTGCCAGGGCACGTTCTTCCTCATTGGCTACCATGATCACACTTGTGAGTCCTTATTTTCAAGTACCAGGCCATGCATGTGCGCCTTCATTTTCCACTAGCATAAGCTGCTGTGCATGGGTTTCCTCATATGCTAGCACACGCCATTGTGTTATTTCTCATTGGCTGTTGCACATGCTCTTCCTCATTTTCTAGTACCAGCTACTACTACGGCTCCTATTTATCATTTCTAAGGCGGTACGAGACATACGCAGTGCTGTACAGATACACATATTAGACAGCCCCTGCCCCATGGAGCTTACAATCCAGTCAACACACGTGACAAAGAAAAGTCTATGGGAAGTAGAGAAGTACTTAGGATTTAAAAGCAGCCTCAGAAAGGTGAGTTTTTAAGATGGATTTGAACATGGCCAGAGAGGGAGCATGTCACATGGATTAAGCAAGTCGATTACAGGCATAAGGTGCAGGAAGGTGAAAAGCACAGAGCTGGCAGTTGGCAGTAGAGAACATACGAACATAAGACTTGCCACACTGGGTCAAGCCCAGTATCCTGCTTCCAACAGTGGCCAATCCAAATCACGAGTACCAGGCAGGATCCCAAGGGTTAGATAGATAGAGTCTATGCTGCTTATCCTAGGGATGAGCAGAAGATTTCGGCAACTCTGCCTTAATAATGGTTTATGGACTTTTCCTCCAGGAACTTGTCCATAAAGAAGGGCACAGATAAGAGCGACTTACCAGATGAATGAATTTTCAATTTTTCCAGGTTTATGTCTCCAGAAAGCCACCTGTGTATTGACCATTAGGAGAGAGAAATAGGAGACTCTTGCCTTGCTGGGGCCTGCTCCCTACCATTCAGGACTCAGGAGTGGGAATTCCCAGTGTAACCACCAAGCAGGGCACGGACTCAGTTTGACATTCCTGAAGCAGCCTCTCCTGGTCTATTCTTTTTTGTATGAGCCCTGTCTCTCCACTGCAATCCATCCACAATCCATCTGTGCAACGTATCTTTTGCCAGTCACTATATAGTCCATATAGCCCTTCTTCTCAGGAAGTCACTGCACTGGCTTCCTTTTTGTTCCCTTCTTACTACAAGAGCCTTCACTCTGCAGCTCTTCACTGCCTCTTCTCTCTCATCTATCTCTCCACCCCTCCCTCGTGCGTGCCACTTGTCAAGGAAGTCAACCCTGTCAATGCCCTTCTCTTGTAACACCAATTCCCGACTCCGTGATTTCCACCTCGCTATACCATATGCTTCGAATGGGCTTCCAGAGCTGGAGCGTCCTGCTCCCCCCCCTTGCCTTATTTAAATCCCGTCTAAAACCCCACCTTTTTGAAGCTGCTTTTAGATCTTAACCACTGATTGTCTGGCTTACAGCCTCATTTCATTTTGAGCAGTGACTTAATCAATGAAATTCCCAAAGTCTCTTTTACCCTGTATGTTTGTCTTGATTAGATTATAAGCTCTACTGAGCAGGGACTGTCTCTTATATGTTTTTGTATAGTGCTACATATGTTGAGTAGTGCTACAGGCGTGATTAGTAATAGTAATAGTAGTAGTGCATAAAAACATAAGAACATAAGAACATGCCATACTGGGTCAGACTAAGGGTCCATCAAGCCCAGCATCCTGTTTCCAACAGAGGCCAATCCAGGCCATAAGAACCTGGCAAATACCCAAAAAGTAAATGAGATTCTCTTCGGAAAGGAGATGAGGGAAGTTGCTGACAGTAACAGCAGGGTTTCAGAGACTCAGCCCTGAGGGTCCAGCAGGAAGGAATTAGGTAGTGAAGGACCTGTCTGGCTTAAGAGGGATAATTTGTAATCACGCAGGTTGGGGGGAAAGTCTGCCTGCACCTTTTAC
The DNA here is from genome assembly GCF_901001135.1 of Rhinatrema bivittatum. Classification (NCBI taxonomy): domain Eukaryota; kingdom Metazoa; phylum Chordata; class Amphibia; order Gymnophiona; family Rhinatrematidae; genus Rhinatrema; species Rhinatrema bivittatum. Next base: position 20,744,444 of record NC_042617.1, on the reverse strand, counting down.
CCACATACGTTCCCCCTGGCTTTCTGGCACACTTGGTAGGCCAAACAGTCTTTATTTTCCAGCATCCAGTGTGTTGCTGCGCTAGTTTTTCTCTGCTGGATCTTTTGCACTCTCTCCTTTGCTGAGAAAACGAGAAGTGTAATCTTGTATTAAGCCTACATGGAGAGAGAGGAATTCTGCAGAGTCAGGTGTGGGAGCAGCAATGGAAAGAAAAGATCTCCCGGTACTTAGTTTTAACCATTCTGTAAATGAAGGACTTTCAGTTCAGACGTTTGGTATTGCCCCAGCAGACTGCTGGAATTGGGGAAGATTGGCAATTATCGTGGAAGCTATTCAAAGGCTGGAATCTGATCTGATGGGAACGAGGTTAAAAGCTAATTTTTCAGTTATTGGAAAGGTGGAGGAGAAGGTTAAACTATATAAAAGATATAGACTATTTAAATATGCAAATTGAATCTATTAAATCTGTAATTGCTACTTAATCAAGGAAAAAATTTTCATTACAGAAACATAATGAGTCTTTGATAAATAAGTGAAGGACGGAGAATGTGGCAATAATTGTGTCGATGGAGGGAAAAGGGAGTGAAATAACTGAAATTTTTAGTGAGAACTATTCTTTTGGCACAAATTTTACATTTGTTTGAAAATCCACTTTAGACGAATAAGCAATTCAGTATTAAACCTCTATCACTGGAATCTCGAACTTTGCAAGCACCAAAAGAATGAAAATAGTTTGGAACATCCTCGGGGGCAACCTGAGGGGTTTCAAAGTTGTATTCACCCTTGATTGTTACTTTTCTTTGTAGAACAAGCACGCACGCGCCTTTCCTCTGCCTGAAACAGAGGAGCACATCAAAAGCCCAAAAATGAATTGTCCCCACAGTATGTGTTAAGTGCGCACACACATATACACACACACACACATACACACACACCCACACATGCATATACACACACACCCACACATACACCCGCACACATATACACACACACCCACACACGCATACACACACACATGCACACGCACACACGCAGGTCACAGAAGCTGCAGGCATGCAGTGTGATAAAGCTGGATGAAGTGGCACTTTCAAAGAAAACCCTAAAACACAGCACCCACAAACAGCAGAAAGTGAAACAAAGACAAGTAACATATGAAAAAATGCTGGGAGCCAGACACAAGCAAACATGATAAGCAACAACAGATATGAAAGGAAATACTCGTGGGGTGGCTGTTCTAGAGTACCCAGAACTGGTCCAGAGTAGAAGTAAATGTACTCAGGATGAGTACATACCACATAGGTGTAGAGATGATTAACCACAAGTGGATCAGGGCAGAGCAGAGAGCTTGAATGGTCTGTCTAATCTATTGTGGTTCTGTCTCCTGCCTCTCCCAAATTACCTTATTCTGACCAATGGGCAATGTGATCTTTACCTGCCATAATGCTTCTATGTTTCTATACTGAATACATTTTATCAGCCTCTAATTTCTCCTACATAAAACTGTTTATGACAGTAGATATTTGAGAAAATCCAGTTTTTGGCCACCGTTCAACAAGTAGAGTTGCATATTTCAGATAGAGAACTGAGTGCTATATTTCTTGATTATGCATGTCAAGTGTGCAGATGACACAAAATTGTGCAGAGTAGTTAAATCACAAGCAGATTGTGATAAATTGCAGGAAGACCTTGTGAGACTGGAAAATTGGGCATCCAAATGGCAGATGAAATTTAATGTGGAAAAGTGCAAGGTGATGCATATAGGGAAAAATAACCCATGCTATAATTACACGATGTTGGGTTCCATATTAGGTGCTACAACCCAAGAAAGAGATCTAGGTGTCATAGTGGATAACACATTGAAATCGTCGGTTCAGTGTGCTGCGGCAGTCAAAAAAGCAAACAGAATGTTGGGAATTATTAGAAAAGGAATGATGAATAAAACGGAAAATGTCATAATGCCTCTGTATCGCTCCATGGTGAGACCGCACCTTGAATACTGTGTACAATTCTGGTCGCCGCATCTCAAAAAAGATATAATTGCGATGGAGAAGGTACAGAGAAGGGCTACCAAAATGATAAGGGGAATGGAACAACTCCCCTATGAGGAAAGACTAAAGAGATTAGGACTTTTCAGCTTGGAGAAGAGACGACTGAGGGGGGATATGATAGAGGTGTTTTAAAATCATGAGAGGTCTAGAACGGGTAGATGTGAATCGGTTATTTACTCTTTCAGATAGTAGAAGGACTAGGGGACACTCCATGAAGTTAGCATGGGGCACATTTAAAACTAATCGGAGAAAGTTCTTTTTTACTCAACGCACAATTAAACTCTGGAATTTGTTGCCAGAGAATGTGGTTCGTGCAGGTAGTATAGCTGTGTTTAAAAAAGGATTGGATAAGTTCTTGGAGGAGAAGTCCATTACCTGCTATTAGGTTCACTTAGAGAATAGCCACTGCCATTAGCAATGGTTACATGGAATAGACTTAGTTTTTGGGTACTTGCCAGGTTCTTATGGCCTGGATTGGCCACTGTTGGAAACAGGATGCTGGGCTTGATGGACCCTTGGTCTGACCCAGTATGGCATTTTCTTATGTTCTTATGTTCTTAAGTGTGATGGGGTCTTAGGTCACCAGAAAAGTTGGCTTTTAGAAAAATATTCAGGGATGCCACTTAACCTCCACTGGTGGGTTATTGTGATGAGTCATTGCTGCAGAGGTTTATCAAGGGGATTTGTCGGGATGCTGACAACAAGTGTTTTACGCTTCTAAGCCTTACAGGCAGGGACGATGGAGCTTGGTTGTTATGTTTATGAAGCACGTGATTTTACTTGTGAGTTTTATTTTTCCTTAAGCCGCTTAGAATACTGGATAATACAGCGTAGAAAAGTTTTAGATACGTAAATAAGTGATGTTCCTTTCAGGGCGTTGTTACGAGGGAGAGCCACCAGGGGGAGTCTCCGTGGGAATGCTGGGTCTTGCATAGTTGCCCATTTGCGATCTAGGAAGGTTACGGACCACAGCAGCCCATGTGGAAATCCAATGGGAAGTGAGAGAGCTGGATTGAAAGGGCCATGACAGAGAAGACTTTGACGTGACGTTGGGAATTCCGAAACTCATCTGTTTTTGGAGGAAGGGTGTTTTGTTGTTGTTGCTGGTGCCGCTGCTGCCTGTGAACTCAGATTTGATCAGTGAACTTTTATATTGTCCGTCTCTGACTGCTGGAAATCCCAGTAATAAGAGTTTTGCTTTGTTGACGGTGCCTTTTCATGTGAAACCCTCTTCTGTCTCAAGGTGTGGGTTCGAGAGATGCTGTCAGGTTCATGGCAGGAGTAGAGGTAAAGTCAGAGAAGTGTGCTGTGGTGCTTCCCCATCCAGCTTGAACCCCGTGCCAGGATCACTGCACCCTCTGCTTGACCATTTTTATTCTTTGTGAAGCCAAAGAGACTGGTACGTAGCTCTCAAACAGGTGTTCAGGTATTATCTCAGTTAGCAATAAAAAGCCTTGTTTCCAACTGGTTCCCAGAGGAATAAGAAGTTAAAAGTGATTCGTCCAAGATCACATGACATAGTAACATGGTAACATAAGTATTATCAGCAGAAAAAGACCATATGGTCCATCCAGTCTGCCCAGCAAGCTTCCTGCGGCAGCAACTGTCACTCTGTACAGGTTACCCCCATGTTTCTGTTAAGGGCAGTAACTGCCGCTCCGTGCAGGTCACCCCCATGTTTCTGTTAAGGGTAGTAACTGCCGCTCCGTGCAGGTCACCCCCATGTTTCTGTTAAGGGCAGTAACTGCCGCTCCGTGCAGGTTACCCCCATGTTTCTGTTAAGGGCAGCAACTGCTGCTCCGTGCAGGTTAACCCCATGTGTCAGTTAAGAGTAGTAACTGCCGCTGCATACATGTTACCCCCATGCCTTATGTTAATGGTAGTAACACTTACAAGCAAAAACCAAGCATCTGTCAAACCCATAACAAAATTACTGCAACATTTTTGCGTGGTGAGCAGCCTTCCTGATAATTCAAACAATGTTGCTTGAGAGCTCTTTGCTTTTGGACTTGGCCATAGAAGCTTTATCCCCAATGTCAGCATTATCAGTACCCCATAATATAAATGTCAGGGCACAGCGTTGGCTGCTTCAGAATCCAATGCCCTTTTTTCACTGAGCCGCCATCAAAGTGGAGAGCGATGTTTCAGTTGTCGCAAAATCATCAAGGCTATTTGGTTAAGAGTAGTATTCCCACTGTGCCTTCTGGTTAAGGGTACTAACTGCCGTTCACACCCTTTTCTTCATTACCATCCTCAAGCCTTTAGGGATTCTCAGTGTTTATCCCATGCCCTTTTGAATTCTTTGACTATTTTTGTCCTCATCACTTCTTCTGGAAGAGCTTTCCAGGCATCCTCCACCCTCTCCAGGAAGAAATATTTCCTGATGTTGATTCTGAGACATCCCCCTGGTGACACCTAGTTCTACTTTCCTTTCCAACAGAAAAGGTTTGAAGTATGTAGTTGTACATCATTAAAACCTTTCAGGTATCTGAAGGTCTGTATCCTATCTCCCCTGCTCCTCCTCTCCTTTAGGGTATACATATTTAGATCCTTCAGCCTCTCCTCATAGGTCTTCTGATACAGACCCCACACCATTTTGGTTGCCCTTCTCTGGACCGGCTCCATCCTGTCTCTGTCCCTTTTGAGATTCGGGCTCCAGAACTGAACACAGTACTCCAGGTGAGGCCTCACCAAGGCCCTGTGCAAGGGGATTATCACCTCCTTTTATATCCTGCTGGTTATTCCTCTCTCACTGCAGCCCAGCTTTCTTCTGGCTTTAGCTATCACCTTGTCACATTGCTTCACAGTCTTCAGATCTGCAGACACTATCATCCCAAGGTACCTGACCCAGTCTGTGTGCATTAGTTTTTCACTACTACCCCCCCCCCCCCCCCCCATATTACATACGGCTCTTTTGGATTACCGCATCCCAGATGCAAAACTCTGCAAATCTTGGCATTGAATCCCAGCTGCCAAGTCTTCGAGCACTCTTCAAGCTTTCTTAAATCACATCTCATTCTCTCTTCTCCTTCCGGTGTGTCCACTCAGTTGCAGATCTTAGTATCATCCACAAACAGACAAACTTTACCTTCTATCCCTTCCGCAGTGTCGCTCACAAAGATATTGAACAGAACCAATCCCAATACTGATCCCTGTGGCACTGCACTTTATTTATTTATTTATTATTTTTGTTATACCGAGTTTCATGACAGGCATCACATCAACCCGGTTTACAAGTAACAATGTGTGTAAAGTATAGCGTAACGTAATAAATATTTCCAATAAAACTGTGAACTTTAAATACAGAGAATCAATTAAAAGGTGTGAGAAAGTTACAATAAAACAGGGGAAATTAACTTGGAACTGGAAGAGGGGAGAGGTTAAACAATGCAATATTTACATTTCATACAATTAAAGTAATAGTGTAGCAGAGTAAATAAATAAGCCTATTTGAATGAATGTGACGGTGCATAAATATGAACGGTAAAATAAATAACCAAGAGAATAAATATGACCCAGTAGTGCATGGTGATGATATGATAAAAACTCAGCAGGTAATATTGAGTGTAAGTTTTGTGATAGGTGCACTTAACGCTGATCTTTCTTCAGAGTAGGTTCCATTCACAGTCACACACTGTCTCCTATCTGTTAATCAGGCCACCACCTTGGCGCTCACTCCCAAGCTTCTCATTTTATTCACAAGCCTCCAATGCGGGACCGTATCAAAAGCTTTGCTGAAATCCAAGTAAATCACATTGAGCACTTTTCCTTGATCCAAGTCTTTAGTCACCCGATCAAAGAAATCAATCAGATTAGTCTGACAGGACCTTCCCCCTGGTGAATCCAAGCTGCCTCGGGTCCAGCAATTCTTCCGACTGTAGATAGCTCACTATCCTTTCCTTCAGCAGTAATTTTCCCACCACCGAGGTGAGGCTAACCGGCCTGTAAGAACATAAGAACATAAGAAAATGCCATACTGGGTCAGACCAAGGGTCCATCAAGCCCAGCATCCTGTTTCCAACAGTGGCCAATCCAGGCCATAAGAACCTGGCAAGTACCCAAAAACTAAGTCTATTCCATGTAACCATTGCTAATGGCAGTGGCTATTCTCTAAGTGAACCTAATAGCAGGTAATGGACTTCTCCTCCAAGAACTTATCCAATCCTTTTTTAAACACAGCTATACTACCTGCACGAACCACATTCTCTGGCAACAAATTCCAGAGTTTAATTGTGCGTTGAGTAAAAAAGAACTTTCTCCGATTAGTTTTAAATGTGCCCCATGCTAACTTCATGGAGTGTCCCCTAGTCCTTCTACTATCTGAAAGAGTAAATAACCGATTCACATCTACCCGTTCTAGACCTCTCATGATTTTAAACACCTCTATCATATCCCCCCTCAGTCGTCTCTTCTCCAAGCTGAAAAGTCCTAATCTCTTTAGTCTTTCCTCATAGGGGAGTTGTTCCATTCCCCTTATCATTTTGGTAGCCCTTCTCTGTACCTTCTCCATCGCAATTATATCTTTTTTGAGATGCGGCGACCAGAATTGTACACAGTATTCAAGGTGCGGTCTCACCATGGAGCGATACAGAGGCATTATGACATTTTCCGTTTTATTCATCATTCCTTTTCTAATAATTCCCAACATTCTGTTTGCTTTTTTGACTGCCGCAGCACACTGAACCGACGATTTCAATGTGTTATCCACTATGACACCTAGATCTCTTTCTTGGGTTGTAGCACCTAATATGGAACCCAACATCGTGTAATTATAGCATGGGTTATTTTTCCCTATATGCATCACCTTGCACTTTTCCACATTAAATTTCATCTGCCATTTGGATGCCCAATTTTCCAGTCTCACAAGGTCTTCCTGCAATTTATCACAATCTGCTTGTGATTTAACTACTCTGCACAATTTTGTGTCATCTGCAAATTTGATTATCTCACTCGTCGTATTTCTTTCCAGATCATTTATAAATATATTGAACAGTAAGGGTCCCAATACAGTTCCCAGCCTCCTCTCTGCTCGCACTCTTGTGAAGCGGGACCACCACCGCTCTTCTCCAATCACTCGGCACCACTCCCGTTTCCACAGGACTATTCCTAATTTACTGTATAATCCACTGGTGCAAGCAGCAATCGTGCTTCCTCGTGCAGCAATGTGAATGCAACAAGCAGTGAAACCTCGAGGGGTTCTTGGCCCACTTTGACTCTCTTCTCTCCCTACCAGAATATTTTAAAGATTTGCACAAATATAATTTCAATGAAAAGACATCCCTTTTTCCCCTCCCTGTTTGCATGTTCAAATATTTTTTTTTATGATTGTATTTTGCTCAAAGGCAGGGAAGCAACAGAGAGTTTTCAGAACAGGGAAACAAAACATTTTAGGATAACAATTAAAAGATTACTGAAGTATGAAAGCATATTTATAGCTGAAATTTTACTGAGATTTAATGTGTTTGAAACAAAACCTAAGCAGGGGAAGAAATACTAACCAAAATCTTTTATTTAAAGGATGCCCAGGACTCTCCTGCCTCTATTAAGGAATCAGAGTTCAGACTGTGTCGGCCATATTGGTCTGGAGAAAACTGGAGTCTTTATAGGCGACTCTCGATGAATGAATACAAAATGAAACTCTTTAGGTGAAGAAGGGACTGGTGTGGTCTAAAAAAAAGCTCAGGTACCATAAGATGTTTCCTATCTGCTGGGGAACAGAAATCCAGTAGGGTATAGAAAAAAAAGCATCAAACTGGGTCAGACCAAAGGTCCCTTTTACCCGCTATCCTGTCTCTGACAGTGGCATGCAGTGGGTGCTTAGGGAAGGCTACAGGAAACAGGGCAGATGAAGGAAAAGTGATACGGTATCCACTCACGGATGGGCCATTTTAAACAGAGTAACATAGAAAATGATCGCAGAAAAGAACTGAAATGACCCATCTAATCTGCCCAGCAAGATTTTTAGGGGTTGTAGCTGCCGCTCTATACAGGTTACCGCTTTGCCTTCCATTTAGGGTTGTATCTGCCACTCTGGGCAGGTTACATCCCTACATTTTTTGTTTAGGGTTGAAACTTGCTCTGTGCAGGTTACCCTCCGGCATTCTGTTTAGAGTTTTAACTGCTGCTCCGTGAAAAATGTGCCCACGCCTATCATTATTTCAAAATGGCTTTGGGTGAAACACTGCTCCGTTTCCATCTTCTTGACAATAAGGGATCCTCTGTGTTTATCCCACGCTTTTATGAATTCTGTTATCCTCTTTGCCTCCCCCCATGAGAGCAATGCATGCATGGACATCTTGCCTACTATTGCCAATGCCATGAATCCATTTTCTGAAAAGTCAGTCCCTTCAGAAAGATGCAAATAACTCCTTATTCTATTTTGCCCTTTCCATGTTTCTATAGTAGAGTAAATCCAGGAGTAACATAAGGAAGTGCTTCTTGACATAGAGGGTGATTTATCTATGGAGATGTCTACCAGTAGAGATGCTGGTAGAAAAAGAATATCGGCATTCTTAAAAAGAAGCAAGGGACAGACACTAGGGAGTCGTCAACACTTGGGGAAGAAAAGTTAAAACTGAAGATCAAATAGGGCTTGTGGGGAAAAAGTGCAGATGAGATTGATCTTCTTGTCATCTGCTATTGTCTAGGTGTATATTTCCATAAGGGTCCACTTTGCCAATGTACTTTCTTTTAGGATGACATTGGCAAACTATTTTGAGGACCGATGTAGAAGGAAAAGGGGACTTGTTTCGGCCCCCCTCAATCACAACTGAATTAGTAACATACTTAACATAGTAATATAATACAAATTGGCCCTCCTAGTCTCCCTAGTTGTGATTCTTGTATGTTGGGTAGATGAGTATATTGAAATTATCACACCCAACTTAACACCAACTCTCTACATCCTTCTATGTCTTTTACCTGAACTTTCAAATCTCTTCCTATCATATCGCTGCTCCTCACATCAGTCGCAAGCATGCCCAGAATCCATGGCCTCCACCATCTCCTACTGTTAGGCCATTCAGGCCATGTCATCCTCCTCATTGATTCCCATAAGACCAACACTCAGAGAACACCAGGTCCTCATCCATGCCCTATCGCCAAGTTCTGTAAAAATCCATACAACTATCAAAACTAGCAAAGCCATAGTTCAAAATATCGGGCCTCTACAATCTTATTGAAGTTTAGGTTTTAACAACAGCTACTCCGTGCCTATTGCCCCAATGTCTTCTTGGAAGTCCAATGCAGCCATACCACTGCAGGTTACGTCAGTGCCTTTTTGGATGCCACTGCTATTTGGGTCGTAACTTCTACCCTATGCAGGTTTCTCTAGTGCCTTCTTGGAAGACCAATGCTACTAGCATTATAATAAAATGGATTGGATCAGATTCTATTTTGCAGGGCCAAAGAGAAATAAAATGGACATTTTGTAAGCAAACAACAGGGTCTGGACAGTTTGCACCTCTGCATTTTAAAAACACACCAAAATGTCCCCTATAATACTGAAGAGTTTGATTATTAATAGATCTCCAGCTAATTCTTTCTTTTCTTAACCTTGTCCCATAATTAACTGGCAGGCAGAGTCAGACAATACTCTTGAGTAATAATAATTAGATTATAAGTTAGAGCCGCTTTTGGAGAATGCAGTGATAACCTTAGAAATGTCAAAGTATTTTGTGGGCTTAATAAACTATGTTAACACGGGATGAAATAATTACTACATCTGTTGCGTGCAGCACTAAGTAAGAATAGTTATGCTGAATGCCTGAACCTATAAGAGTATGGTTCTGGAAGCCATATACCAGCCTAAAAATGGAGTCTTAGTAGGCTGTGATGTCTTTAACTCCTTGAAATGGTTACAGATTATTCAGGATACTGCAGTCAGGATTTTGGCTTGGTTGAGGACCAGAGATTCAGCTTTTGGCCTGGCTGAGGACCAGAGATTCAGCTTTACCCTGACTTCCTGTGGAAGCCAGAATTTTGTTTAAGATTGGTACTTTGACCAATTCAAGGGAATTTAGGGAAATATAGGCCAAATTGACAACTCTGCTGATTTCAGCAGGAGTTCATAGAAATTCCGGGTAAAGCAGAAGCACGTTTACACTGTACTTCAGTTTGTGCCATTTTGGTTCTCGCTCCCAGGCTGCGGAACAGCCTGCCGGATGAGTTAAGATTGCAGCAAGATTATCTGGCCATTGGGAAAGGCATGAAAACTTGGCTTTTTAAAGCAGTTTTATACAGAGGAGACCAAGGTTGATCAGGAAGGATAAAATAGTTTTGGTGCTGTTGGAGGAAGTGTCCACAGATGCTTGGAGGAGGATTAGATATGTTGGAGACATTTTTAGGCTATTAGGTTGCAATGGGGAGGGTTTTTAACCGTGTAATATTTTATGTTTATCTGAGATTTTTAAATGTATTTATAAATTGCAAATCTCTATTTTATATTTGCTTTATTTGCAAATCGTCTTGTTAAAGAATAGGCGATATGCAAATATATCAATGAGGAGCAAACAAAAAGATGTAGTGCATCTTATTCACTCTCTCATCACTGCCAACCAAGACTACAGCATCCTGCTCCTCCCAGGTCTCCCACTGTGATAGCTCCCTCCCCTACAGTGTAGTCAGAGTTCAGCTGCATGATTTACCTTCCTCCAATGTCGCTTCCCCCATGCCGCCCCTCTGCTCAGGTTACTATATTGGCTCCCCTTCTCTTCCTCGTACTCACCTACAAGCGCATTCACGCTGCAGCTCCTCGTCACCTCTCCCCTCCTCTTTATTACTACAGCTCCCTTTTCTATGTTCTCCCCAAATTTCTAGCTCATTCATTTTCACGAGATGGAATTCTACTCCGTGCTCAGTCGTCTCCTCCGCCACCTGTTGGTTGCCACGCTGGACCTCAGAGAAGGTCACTGACTCTTCACGCCGCAGTCCAAAATGGTCTTCTCTGTTTTGAAAATCCTTCATGGTTTCTTCCCACACTCCTGCCTTTTCAGTCTCAGCATAGAATTTAGCCACAGCCTGGGGGCTGGGGGGAGGGCAGACGTTTGTCTGTTACCACTCCACTTGCTCTCTGGTGTGAACTACTCTTCATTTATTTTGTTTTATTCTTTTTCCTACTTATATCCCACCACGTTCCAAAAGGGGTGCCTTTTTTGCCCCACTAGCACTCTCCCTTCTCAGGACTCGCTCCCTTTCCGTTGCCAATTAGCACTGTTCTGCACCCTGACCTGCTAAAGGGGAAGCGAGCTGCCAGGGTTTCCTTGCATCTCATTTTCCTAAAACGAGAGTGGAGGTTCGGAAAACTTAATTCTGAAACATTTGGACCAAGGCAGGTTCTAATTCTCCCCTATAAATCAGGCACACTCCACAATAAAAGGTAGAGAGTCACCTGTTGCTAAGCGACGGGGAAGGAGCGGCCTAGTGATTGGAGCGCAGGGCGGAAAACCGTGGGTGCAAATCCCGCCTCTCCCACTGACGTACCCCGGGGTAGCTGCTTGGATGGCAGAAAGATAAAACGGGCGCAATCTCTCTGCGGCTATCTTTACCCACAGCGATAAAGGAAAAGTAGGGATACGCAGGGCAAAATCTTTCATGGCGGTTCTTTTTTTTTGCTTTGGATTGGATTGCATTTGTTTAATGTTTATTTCAAGAACAAAAATGAAAACATCCCCCTGCTCCCCACAGCCCCCAACCCCCTTCCACAGCTTTCTGAGGATGGAAAGGGCCCTGCCAGCTCTGGCTGAAAATGGCGCCAGTCGTGAGGCTGGCGGGCACCACATTGTTTTAAGGTATTTTTGTGTGAATCCATGGTACAGAAAAATGTCATGGGGGATATTGCTGAACTTTCCTTTTGATTAAATTTTTTTTTTTTTTTTAAAACCTCACAAACAAAAAAGTATTGTAGCTTCTGTTGATTGGCAAAACAAATGCCATCCATTTGCTTAGCAGAAGAGGCCAAATACATGGAACAAAAAAAATGGCTTTTAAATTTGTTGCAATTTGGCTAAAAGCAGTCTGGAAAATGGTGCCAGGCTCATTTCTCAGGCAAAATGCCTCACTCAACTCTGTGTATCAACCCCATGGGCTCGTGCCAGGCAAAAATGATAGGGATTGGTACAAAGGGCTCTCTGCTGGCTGGACAGGCCAAGAGCAATTGTTTCTAGACTAAAAACAAGTTGGCCCTATTATACCACCAGCTGTACATCTATCTCTATATACACGCCCACATATATACACTATATATATACATATAGGCCATGTATATGCAGGTCCCATATGATGAGTTCCCTGACATGCTATCATTGTTCCATGACTTCTTCAAGCAACTCCCAGTCTTGAGGTTGGATCCAGTCAAAGAGCAGATCATGTGCTCTCTGGGAGAGATGCTGGTATTGGATCCATAAGCAGTCTGGTGGTAACATCAGTCTAAGCCACCAGCACCCTGGGGAATACTCTTTCCTCCTTCTTCCAGAATGTCTGAAATGTGGTGGGGAAAGGAATGCTTCTGGCGTATTCCGGTGAGAACGACTTGGATTTCAGAAACCTGAGGCAAAGGCAAGGGAGACAGAGCATGGTTTTAGCCTTCTGAGGAGAGTGTTTATTATTTATTTATTTATTCATTCATTTAAAATATTTATAATCTGCTTAAAAGAAGCCAGCAGTGCTAAGCAGATTAGAATAAATAAGTACAATTGCAAAACACAACTTAAACAAGCAAACAAACAAAAATCACACGAGGAAACCAGAAATCATTCGCTAGACATGCTCTCTTGCCTCTGTCCCGGAAGGAAGCAAAGGCTTCCTTCAATAATAAAGCTTTAAGCTGCTCCTGGAAAATCATACTGAAATCATCTAACAGAGGATCAGAATCCAGAAGATCCTTCCAGAGAGTATTACCCACAACAGAGAAAGCACAACGTCTTCTCATGTCCCAATGGGCCTCTTTCACAGAAGGAACGACCAGCAACTGTCTCCCTTCTGAGCATAAGCTTCGGGAGGGAAGATAGAAGTGAAATAGATTAGCTAAATAGGAAGTGCCATCCAGTTTTATAGATTTAAAAACCAGTATTAAGATCTTGAATGTAATTCTCTGCAGTAAAGAAAGCCAGTGTAGAGATTGCAACAAAGGGGCTAGCATGTTCCCAATCTGAGGCCTGTTGAAACGCAGACGCGTGGCGGAGTATTGTAACCCTCATAAAGCCCTGAGCTGGGCAGACGGGAGACCCAGAGAGAGTGTCACACTCATCGATAGGCCTAAGATTTGTACGTATTTTTTTTTTATTTATGTATATCTTGCACCCTCCACAGCTCAGGGCAGGTCACAATAAAACACACATTATGAACCAACAGTCCATGCAAATAAAACAATTATATTATAAAACTCATCAAAGACATAGTAAGGGTGTGAAGACGGGAGGAAAGGGGTCTTACCTCTCCCTACTTTTAAGGCTCTTCTGAAATCCCTCATATCTATATTAATGCTTCATAAGGACAGCCGTAGGGAATTCCACAGGTTGGGCCCTGCAATGGAAGAAGCCCTTTCCCGGGTTATTGACAATCAGAAGGGATGTTGAGTAAACGTTGTGTTGTGGATCTTAGTGGTCTGGGTGGAGTATGAATCTTCAGTATGGTGTTAATCCATGGGGAGGAATTGTTACTATGTATGATTGTAGCAGGTTTATAATCAATATGCTGTTGAACAGGCAACCAATGGAGTTGCTGGAGTACCTGGGAAATATGTTCATGGCATTTCATACCAGTTAATAAGCGAGCAGCTGCATTTTGCACTAATTGGAGTGATTTGATTATATAGTGGAGAAGGCCTGCATTTAATGAATTGCAATAATCCAGGCTAGGATGTATTAATGGTTGCAACCCCGTTCTGAGATCTGAGGGTTCTAATAAAGGCTTAATGTGACACAAAAGTCTTAAGTTTTGCAAAACTGACTCTGACTACCGTTCTCACCTGCGGCTGCATTGAGAGTGAAGGGTCCATAATGATGCCAAGATTACATATTTCTTTAGCAAAAGGTATTGCCTGGTTACTAAGAGAAATAGAACGTGCTATGTATTCAGGGCTACTTCGTCTCATCAATATGACTTCAGGTTTTTTTACATTCAAAGAAAGTTTATTATGAGATAGCCAGCTTCTGATCGTGCTGAGGCCTAGTGAAATAAACTGATCAGTGGTTGCCCAAGATGCCCAGTGGGAGCACTGAGAGGAGAACCTTGCTGGTGGCTGAAAGGAATCAGTAAGTTTTTGCTTGGGAAATTTTCTTTTTTAAAAGTTTTCTCCAGCTCTCTTACTTAGCCCGATAAGTAACTGTATTTGAGACTTATACTATTACTTATAATAATATATATATATATATATTTTCATAATATTTATTTTATATTCCACTTTTCAGCACTTCAAAGCAGATTACATTCAGGTACTGGAGTTATTTCCCTGTCCCCAGAGGGCTTACAATCTAAGTTTATACCTGAGGTAACAGAGGGTAAAGTGACTTTCCCAAGGTCACAAGGAGTGGCAATGGGATTTAATCCCTGGCCTCCCTGGTTCAAAGCCTGCTGCTCTAACCACAAGGCTATTCCTCCATTTATCCAGTTAAGTAGCTGTATTTGAGACTTATCCAGCTCTCTTACTTATCCGGCTAAGTAGCACTATTTGAGACTTATCCGGCTCCCACTTATCTAGAGAAGTAGCACTGTTTGAGATTTATCTGGCTCTGTAACTTATCTGGAGAAGTAGCACTACTTGAGCCTTATCCAGTTCTCTTACTTATCTGGATAAGTAACTAAGGGGGTCATTTTTCAATGCGATCGCACGCGAAAAGTCCCTAAAAGGGGGCGGTATCAAGACTGGAACAGGAGGAGTTGGGGCGGCACCAGGGCGGACGCCACGAAGCTACGTGGACGGTGAAAAGGTAAGGAGCCTTTTCGCTTCCAATTTCGCGCCCAATAGCACCACCTTTTACGATGGCGCTATTGGGTGCAAAAGCCGGCAGCAATCGCACCGCGGAGGCGCGATCGCTGCTGGCTATCTCAGGCCCAACCCCCCGCTTCACCCCCTGCCCCCCCTGTACCACGCGATTCACGCTGCCGCGGTGTCTTAGAAAATCTAGGCCTATATTTGAGACTTTTCCATCTCTCTTACTTATCCAGATTAAGTAGCTCTATTTGAGATTTCTCCATCTCTTTTTCTTATCTGGATAAGTAGCTATAGTTGAGACTTATCTGAATCTCTTACTTATCCGATTAAGTAGCTCTATTTGAGATTTCTCCATCTCTTTTACTTATCTGGATAAGTAGCTATAGTTGAGACTTATCTGAATCTCTTACTTATCCGATTAAGTAGCTCTATTTGAGATTTCTCCATCTCTTTTATGTATCTGGATAAGTAGCTATAGTTGAGACTTATCTGAATCTCTTACTTATCCGTGTAAGTAGCTCTGTTTGAGACTTATCTGGTTCTGTTACTTATCCGGAAAAGTAGCTTATGTAAGACTTATCCACTATCTTAGCTGGATAAGTAGCAGTTTTTAAAATGTGTCTGGCTAACTTGAATATCTATTCACGTGTATTTTTTACATATGTGCAAACGTTTTAGGGAAGAATTATGCTGTATTTTATAACTCGCGCATGCACCATACGAATGGGTTATAAAACACTGAGTAGATCTGCATGTGCCCACATACATGTGTACATGGGACACGTGCACGCAGGCCTTTAAAAGTTATCCTTTAAGCCTGCAGTGTGGTGACTCGCTGGGTTTTGTTCCATTGCGGTGCACTTTATCCTTATTATTATTTGAACTTAGACAATTGAAGCAATCCACCTGCTCCAGGACAGATCCATCAATTCTGCTAATACTAGTAATTGCAAGTAGGTGATGCCTGCCATCCCTGATATTATGATTTGTGGGGCTGAGGCTGCTCAGACTGAAGCCAAGGCAGCTGCAGTCTCTAATTACACCTCACTTCAATCAGAGAGTCCTAGCTCCTGCTGCAAACCCTCCTTGCTGGAGTCTGGAGCCCTGGCCATGGTAGCTATTTGCTTTAATGAATCTCATTTTTTAAATTTTTTTTTTTTTATAATTTTTTTTTTTTTTTTTACTCGCTGGTAAATTTTTACATCATTTTTCCTGTTTATTTAGATGTTGAACACTGAAAATTCATGAAGCGTAGCATTCAGAGTGTATTTTAATGAATGTCTGTTGTCTTTATGCACTGGGCATTATTAATAAAATGACAGTGTTCATTATTGGAGCTGGAACATGTACCCTGCCAGCCAGTTTAACACTTGCGGTACTCAGAGGATGTGAAGAGAGAAAAACCTCTCTGAAGTTACGTTTCATGGAGAGATATTCTGTACGATCTTGTTTTGGGTATTTTTTCAGCAACAATTTATCATCGGCAATAAGAAACGCATCAAGCTATTCTCACATTGGCGAGGGTGGGTAAGGAACATTTGGTCCATCGGAGAGGCTTAGGGTGGTTGGAATGTTCCCTATCTGCCATCCTCTGCCACTTTACTATGTAGGCTCGGTTGTAACTGTTTATTTCCAGTTTTTCTTTGCTTCTTGTTCAAACTGAGGCCAAAGCTGCCGATGTCTCTTTCTCCCGCCCTAGCACCTTTTACTCTTGTCAATGGCTGTGGTGGAACCAGTGAGATCGCAAGGGGGGCGCTTGCTTTCTGTCACGCGGGGGGGGGGGGGGGGGGAATCTTGTTTAGAGGGATCTGGGGCTTCAGTGTACCAGGACGCCGGCACCTTTTAAAGAACCAGCAAAAAAAGGACACTGCTCTCCAAAGCTCTTCCCAATGTAAAGTTTGTCCAGGGCGGACAGTACTATGCCTTTTATATGTTGGTCCTTTAACCAGCACGGCAACCTACTAAAAGTGAAGCTTTGTCCAGGAACAATTCAGCTACTAGGACACTGCACCGTACACTAGTGCGCAAGGATGTGCCTAGCGCCTCTAGGTTACCAGTTTGGCACACGTGGGACAGGCCTACAGGGCCTTTATTTATTTATTTATTTATTTAACACTTTTTTATACCGACCTTCATAGTGAAAACCATATCGGATCGGTTTACATAGAACAAGGATAACTGAAGCAATAAATAAAGTGATTAACAATAGAGGAGAAAAAAGGTAAACGTTACATTTAACAAGGAGTAGAAACTTGGAAGCTAAAAATAGCTGGAAAAAATAAAGGCAGGAAGTATTGTAACATAATAGTAAAGAATGTGGGTTAAAGCTTAAGGTGCTTTAACCTGGAAGTGCCTGAGTCCATCTTTCGAGAGGATAGCAAACCATTCGTCTGGGAGGGAATAAATTCGTCCAGGAGATAATAATGGTGACTAGAGATTGTCTGGAGGAAGGAGGGGACGAGATGGCCACAGGGAGGACCTTTTCTGCTGACGGTTTTTTTTAGATCAGTTATTGCAAACTGGCCTCACTCTCTGCGTGATGTTCATATGCCATGCTGAGTCGGAACGAGGGGTCCATCGAGCACAGCATCCTGTCTCTGCCAGCGGCCAGTCCAGGGCACAAGTATCCAGCGCACAATAGTCAAGGAGCAGTCATGCCCTGGATTGACATAGAGGAATTGTGATATTCTCTGTTTTATTTTCCATTCCTTTCTGAATCATGGAAAATAAATGAGTTGGTGGCCTTAGACAGGGGTCTCATAATAAAATTCACTCTTTTCCCCTAATACTAATTGGTAGTGTATCCCTGGTTTACAGTCTTAGCACTGAAAGTAAAATACGCTCTCATCCCAAAAGGGCTTCCTCTGGGACAGCTTACACTGCTGCTGCTTGTGCAGTACCTGTTCTGTGCTGGGGCACTGCGTGTGAGTGTGTGTGTTTTTATGTGTGTGTGTGTGTGTGTGTGTGTGTGTGTGTGTGTGTGTGTGTGTGAAAGAGAGGGAATGATTCCTGCTTCCCACAAGAACTCAACTTTCAGGTCTCCATTGCAAATGATAATCTGATTTTCCTTGGCGATGAAGTAGTACTAAACGTCAGAAAGCATCCATCACCCACTTTGCCTTCGTTTATTAATTTTACTACGAGGAATTCACACATTTGCTCAGAAATCCGATCTCGTAGGTTTATGGATCCGAGTGAGTTAGGCATTACATGAGGAATGCCCCCAATACGAATCCCTGGTGTCTGAGACACAGCCATAAGCCCAGGGTCTGTTGGAATGTCGATATCTGTTATTTGTGTAACCCCTGGGGGCGGACACACCCTATTTTAAACTCCAGAGGTCCACATCTCTAAGGTTGAACCCTTCTCACCAGGGACAGCATAGCACCCTGAGTGCCCAGGGTCCTTTGTGTTGTTTTCACCCACAATCTCTATTCTCCCACCTTGCAAACGACACGGAAGATCTCCCACCACAAGCTGCAGACTGTGTGCGTTCCAACTCCATTTTACTGACAGGTTGCAAAAGTGAATTGAATTCTTGACAACCTCAAAAGTGAAAATAGTTCAATTGATTATCACAGGCAGAGTTGTAATAAATTTGAGACCTTCTTTCTCCAGCATTCAGTTCTCCAAATACTTCAGCCAATTTCTTAGGTAAGTTGAGTCCCCCTTGCTTATCTTCAGTGCCCCCAGTAAATCTTCTCCCAGTTACTCTTTTCACAATTAATCTTCTCCCAATCCCATTTTTACCAGTTACTCTTCAGATCCTCCCATGGGAATGGGAAGGAAACAGTTTATCCAGATTACCTCCGGAAATCACAAAAAGGTCCCAGTTCTCATACTTTTTCCCATAGTCCTCACTGTCCTCTATTCTTCACCGTGTGGCAACTTCTCACATCTTGGGTGCGCCTACTTGAGTTTGTACAAAATTCTTACACCACACCTGAACTTCTGCTCCTTAAAAATAGGGGTGAGTCCATTCTCCCTTGATGACACCTCTTCTCCCTTCCTCTGTCCTTTCAAAGGGAAAGGCACCTCTCCTTCAGCCAGCAGTAGCAGCTAAGCCCCTGGGTCCTGGGGAGCTCAGTAATGCAAAAGACAAAAGAATCCACCAAGAAACATGAAGAGTGGAAAAAACGTCCTCATCTGGCAGTTAAAACAGTTACCAAAAAGTGGACAAAAACTACAGGGACAAGGATCTCTGTCCCCTTTCCTGTCCCAAGCCTCCATGCAGAGAAACCCGCAGAGGCTTAACCCGTAATGACATAAAACAGATCACCCTCTAACTGAAAATCCAGCAGGACTATCCACACCCGAAGATGGTGGCAGGGGTTTCTAAAAGCTCTGAGCATACCATCTGCTTCTCCCACACGGGGGGGAGCATAAGGCAAACCTCTGCTAGGCTACTCTCTCTCTCTCTGTATCGCCCCAGAATTTTGGTTCAGCTCTTCTGGTAAGGAAAAGGGTTCCTTCGAAATAGACCGTACGACTAAAGCTTCTTGAGTCTCCAGTCAACTTTTTTTTCTCTCTCTCTCTTGTGACTTGACAAGCGCACTGCACGGTTTGTAGTATTGCCTCGTTGACTTTGCACCATTCTTCAGTCATGGTGCACTGCTGTACCTCTCGGATGTGCAAAGGCAAATTAACGTGCACAGTAGTGCGCTTCACGCTGTAAGGGCCTGGGTCGGCATGTTGGCCCGTTCTGGCTGCAGCTCTGCCTGCAGTAAAAGAATAGATTTTCCTGTCACAGCACTCACCGCCGTGCTTCCCCTGTCCTCTCGTCTGGCGCCCGGACGAGAGGCCTGTTGGATCTCATCTCCACCAAAGCGATGGGTAATGCCACACAGAGCTGTCATGTTTCCTGTAATGCCTCTGGCAGACTGATCTTTCATGGGGGCCAACTGATACGTTCACTGATGCAACCGCGGGCAGTCTGGCTGAAATCAGTGGGGATCGCTGTTGCCCGCGCTACCACAGCATTGCCAGCTCTGAATACATTATTTTCATATTTCTTTCCTCTACAATGGCAAACTCACAAATATGGCTTCAATATGTTTCTCCAAGCCTGCCCAAGGCCTTAAAATTATACAGCGTTATTTCTCTGGAACAGCCACGGCGGAGGCAGCAGTAACGCTAACAAATCATACCGTGGTGCGCTCTTTTCAAAGCTGGCTCTGGATATCATCGTGCCAACCAGTTGTGAATTATTTGACAAGAGACGCGCTGCTTCCCCATGACTTTTCATGGAAAAGCATCTGCTAGCTTTGTTTCAGTCTGGGTGACCTGCAAGCCTGGCTGGAAGGGCTATGCGATTAGCTTAATCTACGTTGTCTGCGGCGCCAGCTGAATACCATAAAGGAAGGTCAACCAGATCCGGAAGGGTAGGGGGACAGCCATTGCCCCGTGGGCGAGAATGTTGCAGCCCTGGGGCAGGGTTCCCGCCGCTGTGAGCGACTCTCTTGCCGTGGGCCAGCTTGAAGGGGGAAAAAAAAAAAACAACCCACAGCTGGAAGCCAAAACTAGCAGCATCCCTGGGAAACAAAGATGAGATAAGAGAAACTGGCTGAGTGGCAGCACTGGTGGAAATAAATGCTCACATAATGCAGCTGAAAAATGAAAACATCCGCGTTCCCTTTATGATTCTGGCTTTTATAGGACGCCTAAGGAGATATTACGGTTCAGTGGTTTTGGCAGCTGTGTGCCGAGCCGACTACTTTCAAGCAACATAGATCTGAGCAAATCGGGGGGAATACTCTGCTGATCATTTCCAAATCCCTACGCAGGCTTCACGCTGATACTTGCAAGCAGGCCCAGAATCCAGGAGTTGGAGGGGAGAGGCTGAATTCTGAGGTAAGGATCGACAGCCGGCTAGAGGGTGTGTAGAGGGTGGGAGGCTCCTTTACGTCCTGGCTCTTGGATCTCATCTCCACCAAAGGGATGCGCTGTCATTTCAAAGCATCCATGACATTTTTTTTTTGTTTTGTGTCACTTCCAATCCTAATGAAATGCCGTGTACATGGGGGGGTGGGAGCCATTTGTTTGAGCTGAGCCAGCTGGGAGCTCTGTGTGTGTGGGGAGAGAGGGAGGAGGCAGGGAAAAGGAAGAAGCGGGCATTCCTCAACCTGCCTTTCCTGGAATTTGCAAGCTCAGACAGGGCCTACAGATAAGAACTTCCTCCTCTTGTCTGTTGTGTGCTGGGAACGTGAGAGAGAGAGCCAGTTCGCGGCTCAGGAGCCGGAAGCTTCAGGAAGAAATTCAGAGTAAAGAAAAGTTGCAGGTAAGCTTGACAAGCTTTCCTGCTTTTGCTAATATTGTGACACCTGCTGACATGCACATGCTAGGAAGCGCTTCTTCATTACAGCTCGTTAAGACAATTGCACTTATTTTCTAGCTGTAATAGGTGTGTGTGTGTGTGAGTGCTGGTGTTTGCCCATAGATTGACAGCCTAAATAAATATCGGAGGCAGCGCGCCAACGGGATTGAAGTGGTGGTGGGGGGGGGTCCATCAGTTTGGGCCTCTTTCCTCCTTCAGTCACACTGATGTCGTACCTCTTGCATGCTGCCCCTTTAGTTGCGAGGCTTTGCGTTACCTGGAAACACCTAACCAGGGGCCATGCCCAGTAGGGATGAGGCTTGCAGCGCAGCCTGGCTCCCAGATCCTGCCCTAGCCAGCCCTGAACACTTCCCGATCGGCGATGAGATTCACCTGACCGGGGGAATGAATCCCAGACGTCAGCCTCGCCGGGCCTTCCCAAGCAGCTGTTTGCCATGGCCTCCTCCCCAGCCTCAGGTCGGCTGATGCAGCCCCTCTGACCTTTCTCGTGCATTTCGCATGCAGAAGCTGGCGACGCTTGGCTGGCTTCCCCCCACAGTTTTCCCCTGTAGCCATCAGGGACCCGGTAAGCAGCAGAAGTCCCCAATCCGTCACCTTGTGGCTCTCCCTATGTTAATTACCATCTGAGGGGGAGAGGTGGTTTCCTAGCAGACTAAGAGTGTTTTGGACGGGGGGGGGGGGGGGGGGGGGGATTTTGCTGAAATCTTATATTTTTTTTATACAAAAGTGTTTTGTTTTTTTGCTTCATTACAAAGAATCTTTTGTTTGGAGATGCGCAGGGCTGACCTTCAAATGCCCGCCAGTGCTATTGTGCAGCTAAATTAGGAACCTGTCTTACTTGTGTTTTTTAATTACACAGTCGGGGCCAGCAGTGGCTCACACCTTAGCAGAGAAGGTGAGAGAGGAAGCCATCAATTTGAAGAGGCTTACGGCTCCCCCTAATTGGACTTGTGTGGCATTACGGTAAGGGTGACTGCTTGACCTCAGGTCGCTGGTGACAAGCTGACATGGAAACATGTATTTATTTTTTGTCTTGGAGTTCTGGCCCCCACCGTTTCGTTGGTGCCTCCAGGCCGGTTGCATTCAGGTGCTGCAGGCATTTCTCACGATCTTAAGTTTCTACCTGAAGCAATGCAGGGTGAAGCGATTTGCCTCAAGGTCACAAGGAGTGTTGGGCGCAAGGTCCTGGGGTTATGAAGGTCTCCCTTCATAACCCCTTCATTAACCCTTCCCCTTCCCCTTGAGGGAAGGGGAAGGGTTAATATAAAGCAATACAGGAGAACCCTCTCCTCCCAACAATACATTTACAGTCAGGCGTTTGTAAACCCTGTGAAGAACGGATTTATGAGACCCTGAACGTTTCTGGCGAAATCTCAGCTATGCATGATTTCTATGGTGTTAGTGTAATAAATGGTATCACAGCCTCTACGGTATCATGGGATTCACCAAGAACAATGTGACGGCAACTTTCAAACTGGCGTGCGAGCCAGGCACTCAAGTATTTACATATGTTGGTCCGCGCTCAGGGATGCGGCCATTTTATTACCTGCCCGTGCAGGTTATAAAATGGAATACTGTGTACAATGCTGGAGACCTCACCTTCAAAAGGATATAAACAGGATGGAGTCAGTTCAGAGGGTGGCTACTAACATGGTCAGAGGTCTTCATGCTAAAGTATATGGGGATAGACTTAAAGATCTAGACATGTACATCCTAGAGGAAAGGTGGGATAGGGGAGATGCGAGGGAGACATGCACAGGTGGCGAGCCTGTTTGAAAGGAAAGGAGGCTGTAGAACGAGGGCTGTGGGATGAGGGTGAAAGAGAGGTAGACTCAGGAAACACAGAGAGAGCAGTGGATGCATATGTAGCCCGGGCGGGACGGATCCTTTTACTTGCAGCCAGGGGCACGAGGAAAGGAAAGATGAGAATGGAGACTTTCTGCACACACTCCTATCTACTCTCTCTCGGTCACTTCACGGACAGCAGAAGATCTGAGCTCCAAGCCTCCCACTGGGGGAAGAACAATGGTTCTGAGGCCCCTTTTACAATAACCCATGTACAATCCCCAATCCGTGCTTATAAACAGCATTTGTAATTATCACAGTCTTTGGCAGCAAAAAACACACTGCCCAGCAAAGTGGTTTCCAGCTTCTTTACTGATAGTTGATTTTGATGATTGAAGAATATTTACAACGTCTTTTCTTGTGCAGATAAAGTCATAACCTCAGTTTGATGTAAACCGATATGATGTACCTACTAATATCAGTATAAAAAAGCCTCCAAATAAATAAATAATAAGACTAGAAAGACAGTGACCTCACTTCTGTAGCAAAGTCTCTGAATTCTTTGGAAACTCGCTTCTTAACTCTTGATCTCTTTCTTTTTCCTCAGATTCCTCAGCTTACCCTGACTGAAGATAGTTCTATTCTCCTTTAGTTTTCCCAAGTTATAATCCCAGCTTCTCCCCATTGTAGGTGGTTAGAATTTAGTCCCAATAGTATTTAAGTCCAAAAGGGGAAAAATCAAGCAAGAGACGGGAAGGATGGAAAAACTTCCTTGCCTCACACCAGAGGAGATAGTACAGAAATAGTTAAGTTGTAGTTTAATCTCCCCTGCATCGGATCACTGTCAGGTCCATCCTCTGAAGGAGAAACCGTGCACTGCAGGTCTTTGTTCCGGCCTTGACTACAGGAATGCCTCAATCCACTAGGCTCTCAAAGGGGATTCTCCAAAAAATGGCTTAAAAGAGTCAGAAGTAACCAGAAAGAAAGTCCAGCATGCAGGCTGACTTCAAGGGGGATCTCACTCCCTCCTCACTTCATAAAATTACAACAGAATAACAGGCAGGAGAAAGAGAGCTCCTGCCTCACTAAAATCCAAACTAAAATCAATGAGGATAAAGGGATGATAAACAGCAAGGACATACCATCTGCAGCCCCCATCTGGGGGGAGTAAAACCCAAACCTCTATTTACTAATCTCTGCATGAAGCTCCCCAATTAGTTGGTACACTCCTGTTTAGTTCCCTAGACATGGAACAGCCTCCCTGTGGAGATGGTGGAGACAAGGACAGTATGTGAATGGAATAAAGCATGGGGATCTCTGAGCGAGTGGAAGGGATTGATGGTCAGGCTAAACAGGCCATATGGTCTTCTTCTGCCATTATGTTTTCATGTTTCTGTGGAACTTGTGTGCACGCTTTTATAGACTAAAAAGCATGCACATATTTTAACTTACACAAGTTACACCCTCAATAGAGCCGGTATAACTTCATGTGTACGGTTTGTGCTCATACCAGCAAATTTTCAAAGCAAACTTATACGCATAATTTCATTTAGAAAATGTGAGGAAAGATTTGCGGGTAAAACTTGCATTTGGACTTTTCTCCTAGCTGTAGAGTTATAAAATTACCCTCTCAATATACAAATATCATAAACAGCAAAATAAACCAACATAATCAAACCATTTCTATCCTAAATATACAATAAAATAAACATTAAATAAAATCATAAAAACATACCCCCCTGCATACCTTAAACTCTTAGGGGTCTGTATTCAGCCACTGAGCGGCTTGTTAAGTTAGACGGATACACCTATCTGGCAAACGTAACTGGATATTCAACGGTGCAGCAGTGCCATTGAATGTACTCAGCTATATTAAAAGTTAGCCTCTAACTTTAGACCCATCTGCAGTGCGTCTTGAGTTAGCTGGTTAGGTTCATCAGCTAACTCTGGTCTACCTTGGAATGCCTACCGCCTGCCCCAGGAACGCCCTCGACATATCCGGCTAAATTCTAGCTGAATAAAAAGTTATCCAACTAGAATTTACCAGATAAGTCACCGAATATTGCGGCTAAGCCATTTAGATGGGTAACTTTTCAGTTACCCATCTAAATGACTTTTATTTTCCGCTTAGGGACCAGTATTCAAAAGAAGCTGAAGGGCCAATTTTCAAAGAGTTTATGTTGCTAATTTTTGGAGTTAGGCCCCTATAAAAGCCCTTTTGAAAATTTACTAAGGCCAAGTACCTACATTTGTGCTCCTAGTTTCATTAGGACCCTAAATTTAGGAGCCTAAAAAGTGGGTGGTAAGATTTTCAGAACTAGGCACTTAACTTAGGGACCTAAATCTGGGCAAATGAATAACAGTTCTAAATTTATGGGCCTAACTTCTAGGACCCTAAATTAATGAAAACTTAGGGACTTAATTTAGAGGTCTAAATTTAGCTCAGCTTTTGTGGAATATCAGTCCCTTAGCAGCCCTGGATTTGTTGATTGGCACTTGCTATGTCTGTGCCTAACGCGACAAACGTTAAGGGGCAGCAGGCTGGTTAGGATTTCCTGCCTTCCGGCAATGCTGAATCTCATTGTTCGCATTTGATGGCCCGCGCCCAGGTACACGGTCATTTTATAACACACGGGCGCAATGCGCGCGCGTGTTATAAAATAGCCTGGCCCTGTGCACATGTGCGCCAAGTTTTGAGTGCCGCTTCTACCACACAGATCGGGGAATTTTAAAAGGGGCGCGCGCCTATGCTATTCCGATATTTTACCAGTTTGTCCCCAGTTTGCCCAGTTAAGCGACTGATCCTCCAACTCCCACTGCTTTGGTAGCCTTCATTCTCTCCCGTGAGCCTCCAACCCTGACAACCCCGCAGCTCTGCCTGGGTAGGCACCGGGTCGCGTAAGTATTTACGTCCTCATCCTTGAAACGCCCATGCTCTGCCCCTGGCGCGCTTATCTGGACGACTTATTCGCGCATCCCCCGATTAATGCGCGTACCGGGCTTTTAAAATCCACCTTTAATTTTGTTGGCAGTTGCAGTTCAGCCTCTGTGTTCAATGTAAGTGGTCCAGAAGAAAAAATGCACAGGCCACTTAACAGTAAGTTCCAAAAAGGGACTTCAGTATTTATTAGAGAAAAGAAGACATTGTGTGTAAAACAAGAAAAACTGGGCAGATCAGAAGTAAAACGGAAATCAGCGGAGAGCAAAAAAAGGGTCTTCTGGCATCAGCTGGACCCCCCTTGTCCAATCGCAGGCAGTAAGTTTGAAAAGGAAAAGGAGAGAAAAGAAAATTCTAGCATTAACTTTTAGACTTACCGAAGCTGTTCCTTTGTACAACACATACGGGAACTTTCCCTGCCTTTTTGTACTCTTACAGGTGAATTTTAAAAGCCCACTCGTGCATTAATTAGGGGATGCATGAATTCATCGGGCTTGCACTCAATGCACAGTTAAGCTCTGGAATTTGTTGCCAGAGGATGTGGTTCGTGCAGTTAGTGTAGCTGGGTTTAAAAAAGGTTTGGATAAGTTCTTGGAGGAGAAGTCCATTACCTGCTATTAATCAAGTTGACTTAAGCCCAAATTTTCAAAGCCCAGCGTGCGCAAAAACCGGGGGATATGCGTCGAAGTGCCGGGCTCCTTAAAAAGGGGCAGGCTGGGAATGGAGTCAGGGTAGGGTGGGGGCCAACTGGGACGGCGTCCATTAGGCCCTGTCCCGGGAAAGTGCGCGCCGGCAGCCTCCCAGCATGCGGAACTTACTTCATCTATTCAAATGAAGTTCCAAAAAAAAGAAAAAAGGTAGAAAATGGGTTGGGGAGGAGAAGGGAAAAGGGAGGCACAGTAGGAAGGGGGATAGGAAACCGGTCAAAGGACCGATCGCGTCACCGCTCATAAGAAATCCCCCACACACACATGCGAGTCGTGACCCGCCCGCACATGTGCGGGCTGATATTAATATCGGTCGCGCATGGGCGCGCGGGTATTGTATTTTATAACATGCACGTGGCAACTCGTGCAAGTTATAAAATTGGCGCAGCCATGTGCGCATGCTGGGAACCGCGTGCACATGGACGCGTGCACGCATTTTTAAAATCTACTCCTTAGGGAATAGCCACTGCTATTAATTGCATCAGTGGCATGGGATCTTCTTAGTGTTTGGGTATTTGCTAGGTTCTTGTGGTCTGGTTTGGCCTCTGCGGGAGATGGATTGCTGGGCTTGATGGACCCTTGGTCTGACCCAGTATGGCAATTTCTTGTTCTTATGTGCGCGTACATATTTATGCTCCCCGGAGCATGCTGAGGTTCCATTGCATAAATTTACTTATCCCAGGACAAGCAGGATGCTAGTCCTCACATATGGGTGACGTCACTGGATGTAGCCCTATCATGGAAAACTTTCTGTCAAAGTTTCTAGAAACTTTTGACTGGCACACTGAGCCCACTGAGCATGCCCAGCATGCCATAATTCCCTAATCCACAGGGGTCTCCCTTCAGTCTTCTTTTTTCCGCGCTGCTATTAGCCTCGCGGATAAGGAGCTCTGTGTGGTATAGTCACACCACCGGTGAGTAAAACAAATTTTCTGGTAGATACCTTTCACTAAGTTTCTAGTCAGAAGGTTGTCAACGGCTGTCCGGCCTTCAATATGGCTACCGGGTTTAAAAAATGCCCGAATTGTACTTGCACTATGTCCATAACTGACCCGCACACTGAATGAGTGCTATGTTTAGGCGAGAAACACGATGTATCGACATGCCTGAAATGCGCTGAAATGATACCGAAGGGCAGATGAGCTTGTATGGAAAAGATGGAGCATCTTTTCCATCTTCAATTGCTGCTGTCGACTTTGACTTCAATGCAATTGTCCCTGGCTGGAGTGGTTAAAAAATTGGTTTTCAAAACTCGACGTCGTCCGGACGAAGCGGGTGACCGACCATCACCAACCCCTTCTCGGTCATCTATAAAGTCAACCTTGATCATCGAGAAAAAGAGCGCCGAGCATTGAATGAAACATCGTCATCTTTATTGAAGACCTCTGGATCCAGATTCTGACACGATGCCCGGGGTTCCTTCGATGCCTATTGAACCAACTCCTAAGAAACCTCGGATGGATGAGTCATTGATGCCCTCAAGGCCTATGACTCCCAAGCGATCCCCACCGACATTGGTGCCGGGTACCATGCCACCACAGGGACCTGTGGACCAGCCGGTTTTACCCTCACTGCCACCCCCTATAGCTGCTCTGGCTTTACCAGCTATAAGGGCGGAACTGGACGTATATATACGCCAGGCGGTTCTAGATGCTATCCGAGAGCTACCTTCAATGCCAGCACCAGCACCAATTCCACCTTCGATGCCAATTCCATCGCCAGCGCAGATTCCATCACCGGTGTCGATTCCATTACTGACACTGATTCCATCGCCGGCTCCGAGACCATCACCGATGCCAACACCTTCGCCGGCACTGATGCCTGTACTGATGCCGATGCCGGATCTGTCGCTGTTGGGGCCAATACTTGCCAAGTTGGACACTCTTATCGGTGCCATACCGGTGCAGCCACTAGACACTTCGATGCCACGTCCCACAGATGAAGATGTATCAAAGATTTTACTGATGCCTGAACCAACACCAGGTCCATCGGGAGTTTCTCATCCCAAACCTTCCTTCTCTCCATTAATTCCATTGAGGCTGCCGATGAAACCATCGATGCCCTCGATACCATCTTTCCATCTTCCTTTGACTCTTCCGCATCAACCTTCCTCGGACACCTGGGAGGATGCAGGTGCCGATACTTCATCGGATGAAGTCCTATCTGATCCCTCGACTCCGGAGGAAAGGAGAAGGTCCCCCCCAGAGGATCTCTCTTTTTCTACTTTTGTTAAAGTGATGGCTGATACCATCCCTTTCCAGTTAGAGACGGCGGAAGATACCAGACAAAAAACTCTAGACGTTTTACAATTTGTGGATCCACCAAAAGAAGTTAAGAACATAAGAACATAAGAAATTGCCATGCTGGGTCAGACCAAGGGTCCATCAAGCCCACCATACTGCTTCCAACAGAGGCCAAACCAGGCCATAAGAATCTGGCAATTACCCAAACACTAAGAAGATCCCATGCCACTGATGCAATTAATAGCAGTGGCTATTCCCTAAGTAAATTTGATTAATAGCCGTTAATGGACTTCTCTTCCAAGAACTTATCCAAACCTTTTTTGAACCCAGCTACACTAACTGCACTAACCACATCCTCTGGCAACAAATTCTAGAGCTTTATTGTGCACTGAGTGAAAAAGAATTTTCTCCAATTAGTCTTAAATGTGCTACTTGCTAACTTCATGGAATGCCCCCTAGTCCTTCTATTATTCGAAAGTGTAAATAACCGATTCACATCTACTTGTTCAAGACCTCTCATGATCTTAAAGACTTCTATCATATCCCCCCTCATCCATCTCTTCTCCAAGCTGAACAGCCCTAACCTCTTCAGCCTTTCCTCATAGGGGAGCTGTTCCATCCCCTTTATCATTATGATTGCCCTTCTCTGTACCTTCTCCATCACAACTATATCTTTTTTGAGATGCAGCAACCAGAATTGTACACAGTATTCAAGGTGTGGTCTCACCATGGAGCGATATAGAGGCATTATGACATTTTCAGTTTTATTAACCATTCCCTTCCTAATAATTCCTAACATTCTGTTTGCTTTTTTGACTGCTGCAGCACACTGAACCGACGATTTTAAAGTATTATCCACTATGATGCCTAGATCTTTTTCTTGGGTGGTAGCTCCTAATATGGAACCTACCTGGACGACTGGCTCATCAGAAGCCAGTCAAGACAAGGGGCTCTCAACTCTCTCAAGCTCACAATCAATCTACTCCATTCATTGGGATTCTTAATCAACTACCAGAAATCCCATTTCATACCATCTCGCCTATTGCAAATCATCGAAGCAGAATTAAACATCATAACATCAAGAGCTTTCCTTCCAAAAGACCGTGCGGAGACACTCTCCTCATTGGCGAAATCTCTATGCAAAAAGATACATGTGACAGCCCATCAGTTCCTAACTCTGCTCGGCCACATGGCCTCCACAGTTCATGTCACTCCTATGGCCAGATTAGCCATGAGGATCACTCAATGGACGTTGAGAGCACAGTGGATACAAGCCATTCAACCACTGTCATCTCCAAATCAAATAACTCAACAACTACGTTCCTCTCCTCTGGTGGGTGAACACAGACAACTTGCTTACAGGTCTACCCTTCCAACAACCAATTCTGCAAGTAACTTTGACTACTGATGTTTCCACCTTAGGATGGGGAACGCACATAGGAAATCTCCAAACTCAAGGTACTTGGACGAAACTCAAAGCAACATTTCAAATCAGCCGAAGAAAGAAAAAAAAAACTGCAGCTCAAGCCAACATAGAAAAGTTACTCTGGACTCAATGATTTCACCTTAAAAACTTCATTTTTCCAAAGCAAGGGATTTACTCTCAGAAGTCAATAATGACAGGAAATTAATTTTCCCCTGAGGAAACACCAAATTAGGTAGAAAGAACTTTTTCTAGGCTGGACCAGCAGCTGGACATGAGCTTCCACCCCATCTGTGGAAATGCTGTACCTCGAGAAGCTTCAACTCTGCCTCCGATAAGCAAACATGTTTACAAACGTTTTGATCAGTGCTTCCTGCACTTGATGGGATGAGTGTTGTACTGGTTAAGAGGGTCACAAACGTTGCTCACATACTCTACAGCAAAGTGAAGCATCATGGTATTGTGGACGTATAGTGACATCACAATAGTGGGAGGAGTCTTTGTGCTCAGGGTACAAAACCCTATGCATCAGGAGGGACAGGGTCCTTTTCCCTGCCACCAGTACTGGGGGATCGCTAGGGCCACGAGGCTGGGAGAACCTGGGCTTGCAGGGTGGTGGATCCCCGGTGCCAAACGGGCCTGAGGGGTGGAGGAAGTCTGGCCTTCACTGCAGATTCAGTGAGGGGGGGTTCAGTAAACCAGTGAAGCAGAAGAGATGTTTGAGAAGAAGCTGGCCAAGATGCTGGGGCCTGGACCAGAAGAGCAGCAAGCCCCTCTGAGGAAAAAAGGAGACGGCCTGCTCATGGTTTCTGAAGGAGCCTCTCTCTGGACAGAACAAAAAACGGCCCTCGGCCAGCCCCTGCCTGCCTGCTGCCTGATATGAACTGTTAACTATCTTTTTATATCTTTTGTGATTTTAATGGACGGATCTTGCCTCCATTTTCAGTAAATTTCCTATTGCTGGTACATTTAGATCCTGGTCTGGACATTTAATTTATTGAGAAGTGGCTGTGCTTACTGACGGAGAGGGAGATTAATTGAATTTAATTACATTTTTATATTCTGTGCTAAGCCACAGACCATTTCAGAGCAGAGTGCATTTAAAACTCACTTTCAGTGTTTATTCTTGTAAAACACTCAAAAAATAAGATTTAACCCTAATAATAAATCTAAAATAATATGCAGAAATAGTAATAATTTAAAATAATATGCAAAATAACAAAAACTCCAATACATAAATTCCTGCAGCATATGAAACATTCCTAGATACTCCCACTTTATGTTTTAAAATCAGAAAATAAAAATGTCTTCAGTTGTTTGTGAAGACGCTGATAATTATATGAATTTCTGAGCATCTCTGGCAAAGAATTCCACCAGTTGGGTGGTGCACCTGAAAACAATCACGCCCCAGTCGTAACCTTGGAAATAAATTTAGCTGATGGAACTTCAAGCCAAACCTCCTGGTTTGAATGTAGCACACATCAAATGACCTTGGCTGCCAGATAATTAGGGCTGATGTCCCTCAGTGCACGAAATACCAAAGAGAGGGCCTTTGAAATTCGTTCTCAGTGTCCCAGGGAGTCCGTGGAGAACGGACATTAAAGGGGAGGCTTGCTCCTATCTTCTACTGCCAGGGATAATTCTTGTAACAGCATTTTGTAAGATCTCTAAGCATACTGGAGTAGATTTTCAAACTTGTGCGAGCAGAGCATGTCCATGTGCGAGTGCTACCCGGCGCACACATGGACACGTGATTTTATAACGTGCGCGCAGACGTGCGTATGTTATAAAATCGGGGGTTGGCGCACGCAAGGGGGTGCACAACTGTGAACTTTGTGCGCGCCGAGCCCGCGTTGAGCCGCACTGCCTTCCCCCATTCCCTCCTTAGGCCGCTCCGAAATTGGAGTGGCCTCGGAGGGATCTTCCCTACCCCCCACCCCACCTTCCCTTCCCTTCCCCTACCTCCCCCGCCCTTTCCTCCCTACTGTTTTCTTTTTTTTCTTTGTTGCAAAACTTACTTCAGCCCTGGGACTGAAGTAAGTTGCACACGCCGGCCGACTGCCGGCACGCGATCCCTGGCACAGCAGCTAATGGCCGCTGTGCCGGGAGCCTCTGACCTGGCCCCACCCCCTCCCTGCCTCTTTTTGCAAGATCCAGGATTTACACGCGTCCTGGGGTTTTACGCGCGTTGCCGGGCCTTTTGAAAATAGGCCTGGCACGCGTAACCTTTTGAAAATCCGGCCCACTATATTTATATTTCTCTGTTTTCAGACACTTCAGAACAGATAACATTCAGATACTTCACTGTCCCCAGACAACTCACAATCTACGCTTGTACCTTAGACAATAGAAGATGAAGAAACCTGATCAAAGATTTGAAGTCGGTCTTATCTGCTTCACAGCCTACAGCTCTAACCAGTAGCTACTCCTCCATACCTAGAATAAGTTGCTTAGGAAGAGGGACACACCGGTCAGGCCTTGAAGCTTATCTTCTCCCCACCCAACATGACTTGGAGGGTAGGGAGAGTGTTGCTCCAATCCCTGCTTACCACCAAAGGAGGACTCTAGGGCTACAGACTCATTACATTTCTTCTGTATGCTGGTGTTATAGTACGGAACGCTAGGAGAGCGATCCCAACTTGAGGGGGAATGTGTGCCCTTGGGCCTCGGCACGATCCCAGGTGAATCCAAGACAGCATCGAGGGTTGGCGAGGCGTGTCCCAGCATGGGTGAAGACAAAGTCTGACCCTCTGCCGGACCTGGATGCTTCTGGAAGCAAAGTCTGACCCTCTGCCGGACCTGGATGCTTCTGGAAGCCAACAACATTATGTTGGTTAGTGAACAGTCCTCCGACCGTTCCCAGCCCTTTCGGACCTGCCGCTGAGTATCGGCAAGAAGCAGCAGGCCAGACTGAGGATGAGGGCAGACGGAGGCCTTGTGACACAGAAGACTCAAGATGAGACAAAAAGACACTGGAAGTGGATGAGAATCTTGGGAGACTCTCGACAAGATGAGGAACTTGGAAGATTCTTGGACAAGAAGAGAAGCTGTGAAGGTTAGACATTGGCACTGTCTCTCAGGGCGCCCTACACAGTCCACCCACGGGACTGGTCGCGGACCACACTGTCCTACTGCGCGCCCTACACAACCTGAAGAGGCTGGTCACGGACCACGCGGAAGCGGGACAAGCGCAGGAAGGGAATCCAGCTGAGACGAAACTCCAATGACGAGGCCGGTATCATCCGGAGAACCACAGAAGCTGGAAGGTCAAGAGGACTAGGAAACACAGGAAGAGTTCCAGCTGAGACAAAACTCCAATGACGAAGCAAGATGTCATCTGGAGAACCACGGGAGCTTGCGGATCCAGGAGAACTCGAAAGCACAGGGAATGGAACATCAGGAAGCGAAACATCAGGAAACCTGGACTAGGAACCTCGAAAGATGAAGACATGGAACATCAGAAAGTCACAGGAAGCACGACGAGACATGGAGCTCCAACAAAGAACGAAGACCTGACAGAGCGCTGGAAGACGAGACTTCCAGAGACAAGTAATTCCAATACAAGGCAAGGCTGAAATGCAGGGGAAGCCCTTTTATAGGGCTGACACAGGAAACCAGGAGAGCTGACTTCCGGTGGGGCCAGGTGGACGCCACCTAAGCTGCCCCTTTAAGAAGGGGAAGAAGACGCGGGCCTGCCCCTTAGGAAGGGGGCAGGGCCTTGGAGAGCGGCCATGCTGCCACTTGAAGATGCTGAAAGAGCTGGAGAGGCTGGGTCTGCACGCAGGCAAGCCGCTGCCGGAGGAAGGCGGCTCCGGCCACCAGGCGAGACTGGGGACTGCGGTCTTTGGCCACGAAGATGACGCTGAAGTCCGTGGATGGACGGCCTCCAGGCCGCAAGAGGCGAGCAGAATCTGCGGCTTCTGCCTCGGAGAAGACCCAATGTCGGCGGCATCCGGCCGCATCAGGAGACAAGCAGCATGGAAGGTGAGGAGCCTGCTTGCAGGGAGAAGCTCCGTGGGCAGGATTCATAACAGCTGGGCTACCGAACTGTTCTCCCTTAGGGGACTTTTGCCTTAATATGGCTACCCCAGTGAACAAATTTAAATATAGCAACATTTAGAGTAAATCATAACAATTTTTGTGGGCTAGGTATTCAAAATCCAGTTAGAAGGATAACTGAAAAGCTATCCATGTAAACGGCTAATATGGCAATTTCAGCCAGTTATCCGGCTATAATTTAGCTGGCTATAAAAGGGGCATTCTGGGGGTGTTCCAGGGAGGGGTTCCACTATGCGGATAACTTAGCTGAGTATCTGGATTATCCAACTTAAGTTAGCCAGATAACTAGCTACTTAATCGGATATTTGTAAATGATATCCAGCTAAGTAGCGCTGTCATAAGAATGGAAAAATTACTAAATATAGGAGCCTCCGGGGCTATCCCATCCCTCCCCCCACCCCCCAATATCTTAGGAAGGCCCTGTTGGGCCGTTCTCGACTCAACCCCCAAAGCGTTTTGATGCTGAAGCTCCCTATCCCAGTTCCTGTAAACATTTCTACCAGAATCGATGAACAGCCTGGCCCCCCTCCCTCAAAGAAGAGAAAATACGCAGATCCCCCCCCCCCCACTTCCGCTGACCCTCCCCATCCCCCACCCCAGTACCTTCTTTTCTGTTGCCGAGAGCAAATGACCCTCTGCCCCGCTCCCGGCACCTCCAGTGCTTCTCTAAGACAGGCAGCGCAAGCCAAGTTAGTTTATCCGGGGAAAGGTTATCCGGCTAACTTTAGCTGGATAACTCATTCACTAAACGACCTGCTGAATATCTGCCCCTATTATTTGAAAGGTTTAAGGAAAGAACAGGGACAATGAGCATGGTCAATGTCCAGCACTGACTGCCATTTGCATGACTCATGGAAGCCAAGTGACGAGACGAGTGCAACAATAATTTATCGTGTTTATGGTCTATGCCTGCTTGCAACAAACAGTTTGCAGATCTTTGTGATTAATTAGGCATGCTGTGGCTTGTTACTGTAATATTTGTAAATATACGCTAAAGGTCAGTGCCAGATGAGGCAATCTCTGCTGTTTTAGTGAATTGCTCTCCCTGCACTACAATCCCTGGCTGGCTCGTTTTTCAGCGTTAACAGCACATTACCCTTCCAGCTACTTTGTCACAATAGCAACTTCTCATATATTTGTAAAACTAACTTTAGCTAATAGGAAAAGCGATGTATTAGCATAATGGGTCTTGGTTAAATTATTTTCATGGGACAGACAGAGGGCACTTCCTATCTCAGAAGGGGAAGACAGCGGCATCGGATTTCCAGCACTTAAAATCAGTCAGATTGCTGTTCCTCCCTGTTAAGGTTGTCTTTGGGTCCTGAAGGGATCTGTAGGCTGATTAGCAACTTGGGGATGTTCTCAGTTCTTAAATCAGCTGACAGGTCAGTCAGCAGTGTTCTTAAAATAGTTCTTCGAAAAAGTGTCCTATTGGCTTCACAGCCAGTTGAGTTTTCAGAATATCCACAATCAATACGAAGGGAATACATGTGTGTGCGCACTGCACTGCCTCTGGGCCATGCAAACATATCTCATGCATATTCATTGTGGATATCCTCAAAGTTCGACAGGCTATGGCAGGGGGTGTCCAACTCCACGCCTCAAGAACCATAAACAGGCCGGGTTTTCAGGATATCCACACGGAATATGCATGGGATAGATATACATGCACTGTGCTGCCTCCATTGGGGTAGATTTTCAAAGGGGTACGTGCGTAAGATACACGCGTACCCCCCGAAAACCTACCCCAAACCCCCCCTGCGCACGCCGAGCCCATTTTGCATAGGCTTGGCGGCGCGCGCAAGCCCCGGGATGCGCGTAAGTCCTGGGGCTTGCATGGAGGGGCGAGTTGGGGGCGTGTCGGGGGCATGTCGGGGGCGTGCTGGGAGTGATGCAGCATTTCGGGGGCGGCGCCGCGGGTGTGGTTTCAGCCCGGGGGCATTCCGGGGGCGTGGCCGCGGCCTCCGGACCAGCCCCCGGACCGGAACATGGAGCGCGGCAGCCAGCCCGGCGCGCGCAAAGTTACGCCTGCTTCTAGCAGGCGTAACTTTGCCGACAAAGATAGGGGGGGTTTAGATAGGGCTGGGGGGGGTGGGTTAGATAGGGGAAGGGAAGGGAAGGTACGGGGGGGGTGGAAGGAAAGTTCCCTCCGAGGCCGCTCCGATTTCAGAGCGGCTTCGGAGGGAACGGAGGCAGGCTGCACGGCTCAGCGCACGCAGGCTGCCGGTTTTGGGCAGCCTTGCGCGCGCCGACCCGGATTTTAATGGATACGCGCGGCTTCGCGCATATCTACTGAAATCCCGCGTACTCTTGTTCGCGCCTGGTGCGCGAACAAAAGTACGCTTGTGCGCAGATTTATAAAATCTGTTCCTTTGTGTGCAAATGTAGTACATGCATAGTCATTGTGGCTATCCGGAAAACCAGACCTGTTTGTGACTCTTGAGGACTGGAGTTGGCCACCCCTGGGCTGTGGGGTCAGAACATGT
The DNA here is from genome assembly GCF_901001135.1 of Rhinatrema bivittatum. Taxonomy (NCBI): domain Eukaryota; kingdom Metazoa; phylum Chordata; class Amphibia; order Gymnophiona; family Rhinatrematidae; genus Rhinatrema; species Rhinatrema bivittatum. The sequence goes on along the minus strand of NC_042617.1, from coordinate 20,707,490 downwards.
TCCACTGTCGTAGAGCGGTGGTTCTCAGACTGCTCCATTGGGCCCATCTGGCCTTCCAGATTATGCATGATACATATCTGCCTCCACTGTATGCAAATATATCTCGTGCATATTCATGGTGGATATCCTGAAAACCAGAGAGACTGGGTGGTCCCAGAGGACCAAGTTCCGAACCACTTTCCAAGAAGATGAAGAGGTGGTGCAAGATAGAGCAGGGCTGAAAAAAAGAGCACGAATGGATTCATTAAAATTCTTTAAAGATACTGAAATTCTTTTTGTGTTCATATATTTATATTGAGTTAACAAGATGTTTTATATATAATTTCCATTTAGTGAATATAAAATTGACTCATCTAGGATAGTACTACCATATTGCACAGCATATTTCATCTAATGATATAATGAAAAAGTTTGCAATTACAGCACTTGGGCTACATAATGATTTCTAGACATAGTTACATCTGACACAGAAATTAAAACTATTTCGGTGCTGAAACGACTTCCGCGCTGTCCTTCAGGCCCTGGCACTCTCAGGGCTTGATTATTGTGATTCTGTTTACATAGGGTTACCAATATCAGCCAGGGCTGGAGGGAAGATCATGGCGCCCACAGGGATGGAGAGTTCCTATCCCCAGACGTCAGAGAGCAGTGGGGGGACTTCTAAATTTGCCGCGCACCTTCACAATCCGGTGCCCTAGGCACGTGCTTAAATCGTGCCCTGATCTCAGCTATGAAGGCTCTTCAGGTCATGCAAATCTCAGCTGCTAGAGTAGTGACGGGCGCTGGACGGAAGGAACAATATTACTCTGCTGCTGTGAGCTCTTCATTGGCTGCCGATTTAATGGAGGGTCAAATTGATGATCCTCTCTCTTTTTTACTCAAAGCACTAAATGAGGATGCTCCTATCTGCCTTAGCTCAATCTTGAAGATTCATGCACCCTCTCAAGCACTGAGCTCTGCGGGTCGTAATTTTTTGGCACAATTAGCAGACGCTCGTAGCAGGACTGCAACTCTAGAATTTGCTGCCTGATGATTTGCGGACCGAAGTCTGCCGAGGGACATTTCAGAAACAACTTCAGACCTTTTTTTTTTTCCAGGCAAACGTGTGGCAGTAAAGCTTGACTGTACTTTTGCTATAAGAACTGTCTTCCTCGTAATGACTCCTGGAATCACCACTGGGATCTCTAGAATAAGCTTAGGCACGTCCATCTGAAGATTAATACAGCTCTTCTAGGTGACATGTACTTATGTCTGTTTTTATGAATGTACCGCTGTACCCTGCCCAGAACTGTGGATGAGCAGGTTAGAAAGTCCTTTAATTAAATAATAAAAGACATTTCCAAAATGTTCTACATTTTTCTTTTTTTTTACATTTTTGAACAGTTAATTCAAGGATTTTTTATTTGATGCATTTGGATTCCATTTAATTTTCCTGACTTGTTCAGTTTCTGAAATGCTCTGTATAGGTTGACGATATCAGTATTGTTTCCTGAATAGATTTTTTGTAGGAAGTTGAACCTTTCCTGGAATAAGGAAAGAGGAAAGACTAGTTTCCTTTCCTACCGCCGGCCATCGGAGATTTATCGTTTCCCCTCCTCCATTCTGACTGCAATCCACATCGTTGCAAGATAATATATGCAAGGTGAAATAGAAGAAAATTTGGGAAATTCACTCCCACCTTTCTGGAATGCTCTACATGGAGGAATCTTTTTCCAGAGAAACCAAGAAAGCATGCAGTCATCTTTCTTGTAAAAGTCATGGCAACGTGCGTAGAGGTCTTTGCACTAAAGGTTACTGTGCACGTTAAGACCCTCTTGTACGTACCCTGCAGTAAGGCCTTAGCGAGCACGTTAAGATGCCGCCTCGTGATGTCAATGAGATTGTACTACAGTTAGTGCAACCTGGCATGCAAATGAGGAAGCATCAAATACAAATTAGGCTTTTCCAGGCCCATAGGAAATAACGTGGTACGCTCTCCAAGTCAGATAACATAACATAACATAAATTGCCATACTAGTTCAGACCAAGGTCCATCAAGCCCAGCATCCTGTTTCCAACAGTGGCCAATCCAGGCTACAAGTACCTGGCAAGTACCCCCCAAAAAAGTATATCCCACACTACTGATGTCAGTAATAGCAGTGGCTATTCCCTACGTCAGCTTGATTAATAGCAGGTAATGGACTTCTCCAAAAACTTATCCAAACCTTTTTTAAACACAGCTACACTAACTGCACTAACCACATCCCCTGGCAACAAATTCCAGAGTTTGTGTTAAGTGAAAAATAATTTTCTCTGATTAGTTTTAAATGTGCTACATACTAACTTCATGGAGTTCCTCCTAGTCCTATTATCTGAAAGAGTAAATAACCAATTCACATTTACCCATTCTAGACCTCTCATGATTTTAAAGACCTCCATCATATCCCCCTTCAAGATGTCTCTTCTCCAAGCTGAATAGCCCTAACCTCTTTACTCTTTCCTCATAGGGAAGCTGTTCCATCCCCCTTATCATTTTGGTAGCCCTTCTCTGTACCTTCTCCATCGCAATTATATCTTTTTTCAGATGCAGCGACCAGAATTGTACACAGTATTCAAGGTGCGGTCTCACCATGGAGCGATACAGAGGCATTATGACATCCGTTTTATTAACCATTCCCTTCCTAATAATTCTTAACATTGTTTGCTTTTTTTGACTGCCGCAGCACATAGCCTTCCCTTTAAAAAAAAAAAAAAAAAAAAAAAGTAAAGTTGTTCAGGATCTTCTATCCCCCAAGAGATAGGAATTGAATGAAAAAAGTAAAGGAGATAGTCGTTGACCTGTACATTATGCTAGGATCTGGCAGCAGCACATTCCCAGGTGGGCTCTGCACTGGTGCAGCAGGATCCAAGAAAAGGACACTTGTCACTCAGGTAAGATGAAATTTCATCTTCCTTATCCTCCTGCTAGACCAGTCAATGCTTATGGGAATTACCAAACCTATTATTCCCTCAGGTGGGAAGAGGAGTGCTGCTACCTTAAGTGCACCTGCCCTGAAGGCTGCTTCGGCCTTGGCCAGGACTTCAGACCTATGGTGCTCAATAGAGGCCTACAAGGAGCCCAGGTGACTGCCCTAAAGATCTCCTCTGGGGCCTCCAGTCATCTCTCTGCCCACAATGGTGCCCGCACCCAGAGCCCTGCCAGTACCTTTTTTCTTTTGAAAGGCCCCCACTCCTTTTCGCAGACCCCATGCAGCACAATCAGCCTATCCGATTTCTGGAAGGTGTCAGTGATCTTATAGGTATCCTAACAGTATGCACCAGATACCCAATCGATGGCATTCAGGGTATTTATTTTATTTATTTATTTATTTATTTATTATTTATTTATTTAACGTTTTTATATACCGACATTCATCAGTGATATCACATCGGTTCACAGCGTAACATAAACTAGTGCCTGGGGTGGCGCTTTACATCGAACAAGTTTAACATAAAACAAATATAACATAATAACATGGGGGTGATTAAAAGGAGGGGGAAATATAGAGATGAACATAAAATAAATATAACATATTAACAAGAGAGTAAATGAGAGGGGGGGGGAAATGTGAAGGAGAATTAAGTATTAAGTTAATTCTTAAATTATTGTAAGCAAGGGTCGTAAGTATTTACAAGATGTACAATGATAGGGAATAACAAAATATATCATTTGTGAAAAAAAGGGGTGAGAGGGAAGAGAGGGGAAGGGGGGAAGAAGGGATAGGAGGGGGTAAGGGTGACTCTTTTTTCTGTGACTCGCCATACCAAAAGGCTGGAAGTGATACCACCTGATTCAAGTTATATGGACTTTACTTTGGGAAAAGGGAAGGGACATGTTGGAAGTAAAGGGCAGGTAGGGATCCCTGAAGGACAGGACATGTGACTCCAAGATCACTCTAGCCAGATGGCTACCAGAAAAAGCATTTAAAGAGAAATTCCAGCTCTGATACGACCGATGCATCTTCTGAGAAAGAGCATCCTGTTATGGCAAAGTCCAATCCCAGTGGAGGACCTGTCTCCATTCTGTCTTATGGCTTGGCCCTTGAAAAGGCACGACTGCATAAGGCCGGTTACTCCTCCGTCATCCACCTGTATCATATGGAATCTTTTACCCTCCTAGCCTACATCTTTATTTGAGAACACAAGTCCTGCCCCCCCCCCCCCTTTGAAGGTAGATGTCACCTGCTTCTTATTTTTCATCCAGCTAGGTCTGGATAAAGGAATATCCCATAGTTCCTTGAAGGTACAAGTAGCTGCTATATCTTGCTACAGAAAGCCATCTGGTCATTGGCCATTTTTTTTCTTGGAGGGTCAAAGAGCATCAGATCCCCTCAAGCTAGTGCTTCCATGATGGAACTACAGTCTAGTGCTTAGGGTTTAGCAGCCCTCCCCCTCCCTCTTTCAAACCCATGAGTTAAGCTTCCTAAAGAATTTCTCTTTAAATGCTTTTTCTGGTAGCCATCTGGCTAGAGTGATCTTGGAGTCACATGTCCTGTCCTTCAGGGATCCCTACCTGCCCTTTACTTCCAACATGTCCCTTCCCTTTTCCCGAAGTAAAGTCCATATAACTTGAATCAGGTGGTATCACTTCCAGCCTTTTGGTATGGCGAGTCACAGAAATAAATACCCTGAATGCCATCGATTGGGTATCTGGTACATACTGTTAGGATACCTATAAGATCACTGACACCTTCCAGAAATCGGATAGGCTGATTGTGCTGCATGGAGTCTGCGAAAAGGAGCGGGGGCCTTTCAAAAGAAGAAAGGTACTAGCAGGGCTCTGGGTGCGGGCACCATTGTGGGCAGAGAGATGACTGGAGGCCCCAGAGGAGATCTTTAGGGCAGTCACCTGGGCTCCTTGTAGGCCTTTATTGAGCCCTATAGGTGTGAAGTCCTGGCCAAGGCAGAAGCAGCCTTCAGGGCAAAACTAGTCCAAAACTACCAAGAATTATCCTGGGTGGCTGGACTTCTATCCTCTTCAATATTCTGCCTATTAGAGGTCAGGGCAGAAACACATAAGGAAGGGCATCCAACCCACTGAAACTTAGGTCCTTCCATCGGCTGAAGAAGCAGATTGCCTTAGCATTTGCCCACAGTGCCATTAAGCTGATCATTGGGCACTCCCACCGGGCTGTTCTTCTCTGGAATGTTTCTCAACTGAGCATCCATTCCCTGGGATCCAGGCATGTTTCTGCTGAGGACGTCTGCCTGAACGGTTTTCAAGACGGCTGTCTGTGCGCCACAGACAGACATGGCTTCTATTCTGCCCATGCACATTCTGGCAGTCTTGTTTGCTAACAACTGGCTGCAAATGCCCCCCTTGATCATATACATTCCTGCTGCAGCATGGTCTGAAAAGATTCTGACTGGTTTATCAGGGACGAGAAGGAATGAGGAGCCTGCCTGATGGCTCTCATTTCCAGTCTGTTGATCAAGTTGCTCTTTTGTTGCCCACGGCCACAGACGCTTGGCCCGGGTGATGTGTTCCCCAGCTGAACCTTCTAGCAACCACATTTTCCACGGGCGCGATAAAGGGGAAAATCTAATAGCAGACCGAGACCAGTGCTCGCATTTTTTGCCTGGCGTGCTGCTGCAGCCCAAACTCCTCCATGTTAAGCCGCCTAAAGTGAGAGGGCCTTCATCGTAGGCCGGCACGTTGGCACCTATGTCAGACGCCACTGTCATTACCTGGAAAACTCAGCTAGGTCAAACTACGAATACAGTCTAAGTTCAGTTTTAATTATGGCACCAGGGTTAACACCCTTGTTCTTTTTGAAAATGCAACCTACATGCGTTGTTTTCACAGCATAAGCCCCCCCCCCCCCTCCCTCTCCAAAGTCCGGCCAAGAGCATGCACCACGGGGAACCCTGCACGTGCTTTCAGCGGATCGAGAGATGGCAGGTTTCAGACCAGCCAGTTTACACAGGCGGGTAAATGCCTCCACGATCCCTTTTTTCTGGGGCAGTGTTACAAAAAGGACCGCCTATTTTGTCCAAGCAGTAACCGATAAACAGGGGAGAGTATGCGGGGCATAGGGCCTTTGGCGTTCCATGCATTGTGCATGATCTCCCCGTGTGCTTTGTTGTGACCCAGACCAAGAACAAGAGAACCTAGGCCCGAGATGGACACCAGGGTAAGGTGGTCTTGTCTGGTGCACAGGCCACTCTTAGAATGATGCAAAGCTTTGCCGACCACTCCATGCCAGGAGAGACTCTAGAGTTGTCAGAATGCAATAAGAGATAACAGAAAGCTTAGAGGTGCTGAAACAGAAAGAGAAATCTCAGAAACAAAAGAGATGGGGTATGAATGTAGTAAAACATACTCATGAAGTTAGACATTTGTAAAATAGAAAACCTAACCAATTGTCATTTTTGATTCCAGTCTTCTCCTAACTGCCATTAGGTAAGAAAGGAGCGAGTCCTAAGGGCTCCCGGGATGTTTTCATGCCTCCACCTCAGGGGATTCCCAAACCTGTTCTGATGAGCCCGCAGTCAGGTTTTTAGGATATCCACCACTTTGGAGATCCAGTACATGCAAATCTATCTCAGGCACGTTAATTGTGGAATTGCTGCGGGGGGGGGGGTCACCACGACAGGTTTGAGAGCTCCGTATCTAAGGTGAGGGTGCACAGCTGGATCAGAGGGAAGAGAAGTCCCCACTTCACTTATGTCACCTGTACCGCTTTGAATTTCCTGGCAAATGTCAGTGTTTGCTCATCTGAATTCTAAAGAAGAGCACATTAACTCTTGAAAGCTAGTCCAATGAAAAGCTGTCTCCTTATTCATTTTTTTTGTTAATCTTTATTTCTGTGCAGTCGCTGTCCTCTCACACAGGAACTGACCCCGGGCTCTGCTTAGTTTCCCAGATGTCAAAGAAGACTGAGAGTTGGTGCACCAGAGGGAACGGGAGGTAGATGCACTAGCAGGTGGGTCAACAGCTAAGACAGGCAGTGGCCCCCCTGCGGTTCTTCTGTTGATGGGCATCAGCTCTTCCCAAATTCACCATTGTTATTCTTTTAGCGAGATCTGTGACCCGAACAGTTCTTTAAAAAAAAACTGCTGCCTTTATTGGAATGAAAAGCGACCCAATTTTAGTTTGCTCAGACGTGAAGTACGTTTTAAATTTCACTGCAGTGTGACATCAGTAATAACATTGCCCAGCTCCAAAAAAAAAAAAAAAAAGGCAGAGAAGTATCGTTACGGGATCTGTGATTAATGAATACCAGACGGAGTCAATGACTTTCAAATTGTTTGCATCATTAAATAAAATTGCACTCTCTTTTCTTTGCAGTGTGTCACTAGTATATGCACAAGGAGTACATCTCACTCTACATCAATTAAAATATTTCTAATATGTCAGTTTGGAAATTCTTCAAGCTGATTTCCCTCCGCAAAACCAGGAGCACCTGTGCCTGTGAGAGGATCAGAAATGGCCTTCTGGTTCAGATTTACTTTGATGCCACACATGGCATCCAACAAGCCGTGTGAGCCCGTGAAATATTCACGTGGCTCGTGTTACTGGTGGCACTCCTTTAAGTAATGTTTCATCCAGGAAAGCTGGGGCCGGCAAATCTATTAAACAGCCTGGATGGCTGTCTAGGGGGAACCACCTGCTGGCGATGGCAAAACTGCCCCGGCTCACCCTTACCACCGTCATCCATCCTCCTGTCACCACCTCCCCATGCTTTCTCCAAGCAGCTACCCCCCACCCTGTGCCTCCTCCTCTCTCTCTTCCAAAGCAGCGGCATAGCCTTGGACTCCGCTGCTATCGGAGCACTGTGCCAGCGGCGGCGGCAGCAGCAGCAGTCGCGCTCCCTGTTAAGCGGGGTGACGGTAAGCTGGCGCAGGCTCACAATCCCCCACGGCACAGGACTGCATCTCCAAACGGATATAGACCAGGCAGAGGCAGCCTGGAGGAGAGCTGCGAAAATGGTGCATGGACTCTGCACCGGCAGCCCTGACGGGGTAAGACTGAAGGACCCAAATGCGTTTCCTAGAGCAGATGAGACAGGGAGAATGTGAAAGAGACATTCAAACACCTCAAAGCTGTAAATAATGCGTGAGGCATTTTTCAGGGGAAAGAAAGCTCTAGAACAAATGATCACGGTGTGGAGCTCCAGGGAGGCAAACTCGGGAGCAGCCCATGGAAACATTTCTTCCTTGGAAAGGGTGGTGGATGTGATACATGGAACGGCCTCCCTAAAGACGTGGAGGAGGCAAAACCACCGCTCGAATTCAAGAAAAGCCGGGGGAGAGAAACGCGGAGGATCCTTGGTTGCGGAGACGTGGAGGTGAAGGCCAAAGGCTGGGGTTGCAACGGGAAGTAAAGTGCTCGGTTCGATAGGCCTTGCGGTGCTTCTCTGCGCTGAACTCTGCGTGTAACTTCCCGCAGCAGCAGCAGAGTGTGCTTTAGGCAGTTTTGGTAGGACTGAATCAAACGAGGAGCAGACTAATTCCCCTCAGATTGTGCTCTATCGGTTGGTAAACTATTCTTTACCATCTGACAGGGTGCTAATCAGCACAAGGCCATAGCGCCGTCTCAACGTGCCTTTTTGAATATTTCAATATGTTTTTCTCAGTCCTTGCTCCAACTAAGGCTGAAAGGTCCTTGAATCGTCAATGCCGCTCATTAGACACTGAGGGTAAGGGAAATAACAAATGCAGGCACTGCCGGTAGTGGGGGGGAGAAGAGGAGAATGCACGGTGCCATCAGGAGCCTTATTAAGAGGACTTTCATATCAACGCACATGAAAGCCAGGAGAATGATGCATTTCACCATCATCGGTCAAGGTTGCAGGAACAAGGGGGCTCTTCAATCTCTCATTCCAAGCAGAGGAAGGCAGTCACGGGTGTGGAATTGCAATTACAGCCAAGATAAATAGCGCGCGGAAATGATGCCCATTACTTGGGAAGATGGTGGCGTTATGACATCATCAATCTCGGAAAGAGCAATCATTCCTCATTATGGAATTGAAAAGGCTCCTTTTTTTTTTTTTTTTTTTAATTTCCTGGTTTAACGACCCTGGCGGTGCTATCGTCAGGTTGCCACCCAACACAAACTCAAAGTGCACCCTGGGGAGGAGCGTAACGTCCATGGTCATAGGGGCAAGCCCTCAGAATGTGCTGCAGGGCCTAAGATATCCATGCATGTCCCCTTACGGTGGTAGAGCAACTAATGCAGGGGCCTTTCTCACCATGCCGAGCCTTTCCTTCGTTCATGCATCCTGGACGTCGGGGGTCCACTGGTGGGGAGAAGGATCTCAGCCTCCGGGGCTGGAAAAGTATCTTACTCAGTCTCTCACGCCTCAATTTCTTTGCCCAAAGGGGACTCACTTAGGCTTTCTTCAACAAGCAGGTTTTTGGTCGGAGACACAGGACAAATAAACCCTAGCCAGCTGAGCAGCAGACTGAGGTGGTGTTCGAAATGAAAGTGGTTTACTGCAACTTAAGGCAACGATTTTTCATATAGTCCACAGAAACAAGGGTCATATCTAACAAATGAAAAGGACCTGCTGGTATCATAAACTGTGCGGGCAGCCTATTGATGTAGGCAGTGGCTCCGAGGTTCACGCATATACCGGACTGTTCCCCACTATCCAAGTCTTGTTTTTAATGAATTTTTGTGGCACTCAAAAATACATTTTGGCTTCTCGAAATTGTGAATTCCTTAATACACATGTGAACATATCCTCAAACAGCTCTCTACGGTGTGAAATCCATTATTCCAAAACTATTCACTCTTCGTCTCAAAGGTTTAAGAAAAAGGCACTTAGCTTTTAAAGTTCCAAAACAGCTTAGAACTCGAATCCTCCAATGTGTCTCACCACCGTCTAGGCTGGGGGATAAAACGGACCCAACTCTGCAGTGTTTCCACAATCCCCGATTGCCTGCTTCAGGGGTCGTCCGGGTACTATCACAGTTCCAAATCGTGGCTGTCATGGGCAAGGCTGCCATTAATGGATAGAGGGAAGCGGCAATCCTGCAAAGGGGGAGAAAAGGGGAAATCCAGGGCAAGCAGGCGGGAGAGAAAATGAGAGGGCTGCAGGGCAAGGAGCAGAGTGAGGGAGAAAGAGAGATGCAGGGGGAAGGGTGTGGGAGAGAAAGAGGGGATGCTGGGCAGGAGGGAAGAGAGATGAAGGGAGAATGTGCAGGCACTGCTGTCACAAAAAAGACAGCCATGACTTCTCCACCGAAGGAGAGAGTGCTGTGCCAGAGCAGTCACTAGTAAGTCAAGGGGTAGGGTGCAATTTTGAATATCTGTTCTGGGCACAGATAAAGCTGATCTCAGCTTTGCCTCTTTATTCCACACCATCGCTTTCTCATTGTCAGGGATCCCCTGTGTTCTATGCACTTGGTTTCCCTTTGTCAGGGATGCCCTCTGTTCTATGCACTTGGTTTCCCTTTGTCAGGGATCCCCTGTGTTCTATGCACTTGGTTTCCCATTGTCAGGGATCCCCGGTGTTCTATGCACTTGGTTTCCCATTGTCAGGGATCCCCTGTGTTCTATGCACTTGGTTTCCCATTGTCAGGGATCCCCTGTGTTCTATGCACTTGGTTTCCCATTGTCAGGGATCCCCTGTGTTCTATGCACTTGGTTTCCCATTGTCAGGGATCCCCTGTGTTCTATGCACTTGGTTTCCCTTTGTCAGGGATCCCCTGTGTTCTATGCACTTGGTTTCCCATTGTCAGGGATCCCCTGTGTTCTATGCACTTGGTTTCCCATTGTCAGAGCTCCCTTGTGTTCTATGCACTTGGTTTCCCATTGTCAGGGCTCCCCTGTGTTCTATGCACTTGGTTTCCCATTGTCAGGGATCCCCTGTGTTCTATGCATTTGGTTTCCAATTGTCAGGGCTCCCCTGGTTTCTATGCACTTGGTTTCCCATTGTCAGGGATCCCCGGTGTTCTATGCACTTGGTTTCCCTTTGTCAGGGATTCCCTGTGTTCTATGCACTTGGTTTCCCTTTGTCAGGGATCCCCGGTGTTCTATGCACTTGGTTTCCCTTTGTCAGGGATTCCCTGTGTTCTATGCACTTGGTTTCCCTTTGTCAGGGATTCCCTGTGTTCTATGCACTTGGTTTCCCTTTTTCAGGGATCCCCTCTGTTCTATGCACTTGGTTTCCCATTGTCAGGGATCCCCTGTGTTCTATGCACTTGGTTTCCCATTGTCAGAGCTCCCTTGTGTTCTATGCACTTGGTTTCCCATTGTCAGGGCTCCCCTGTGTTCTATGCACTTGGTTTCCCATTGTCAGGGATCCCCTGTGTTCTATGCATTTGGTTTCCAATTGTCAGGGCTCCCCTGGTTTCTATGCACTTGGTTTCCCATTGTCAGGGATCCCCGGTGTTCTATGCACTTGGTTTCCCTTTGTCAGGGATTCCCTGTGTTCTATGCACTTGGTTTCCCTTTGTCAGGGATTCCCTGTGTTCTATGCACTTGGTTTCCCTTTGTCAGGGATTCCCTGTGTTCTATGCACTTGGTTTCCCTTTTTCAGGGATCCCCTCTGTTCTATGCACTTGGTTTCCCATTGTCAGGGATCCCTTGTGTTCTGTGCACCTGGTTTCTCATTGTCAGGGATCCCCTCTGTTCTATGCACTTGGTTTCCCATTGTCAGGGATCCCCTTTGTTCTATGCACTTGGTTTCCCTTTGTCAGGGATCCCCTGTGTTCTATGCACTTGGTTTCCCTTTGTCAGGGATTCCCTGTGTTCTATGCACTTGGTTTTCCATTGTCAGGGATCCCCTGTGTTCTATGCACTTGGTTTCCCATTGTCAGGGATCCCCTGTGTTCTATGCACTTGGTTTCCCTTTGTCAGGGATTCCCTGTGTTCTATGCACTTGGTTTCCCATTGTCAGGGATCCCTTGTGTTCTGTGCACCTGGTTTCTCATTGTCAGGGATCCCCTCTGTTCTATGCACTTGGTTTCCCATTGTCAGGGATCCCCTTTGTTCTATGCACTTGGTTTCCCTTTGTCAGGGCTCCCCTGTGTTCTATGCACTTGGTTTCCCTTTGTCAGGGATCCCCTTTGTTCTATGCACTTGGTTTCCCATTGTCAGGGATCCCCTTTGTTCTATGCACTTGGTTTCCCATTGTCAGGGATCCCTTGTGTTCTATGCACTTGGTTTCCATTTTTCAGGGATCCCATGTGTTCTATGCACTTGGTTTCCCATTGTCAGGGATCCCCTGTGTTCTATGCACTTGGTTTCCTTTTGTCAGGGATCCCTTGTGTTCTATGCACTTGGTTTCCATTTTTCAGGGATCCCATGTGTTCTATGCACTTGGTTTCCCATTGTCAGGGATCCCCTGTGTTCTATGCACTTGGTTTCCTTTTGTCAGGGATCCCTTGTGTTCTTTGCACTTGGTTTCCCATTGTCAGGGATCCCCTCTGTTCTATGCACCTGGTTTCTCATTGTCAGGGATCCCCTGTGTTCTATGCACTTGGTTTCCCATTGTCAGGGATCCCCTCTGTTCTATGCACCTGGTTTCTCATTGTCAGGGATCCCCTGTGTTCTATGCACTTGGTTTCCCTTTGTCAGGGATCCCCTGTGTTCTATGCACTTGGTTTCCCTTTGTCAGGGATCCCCTGTGTTCTATGCACTTGGTTTCCCATTGTCAGGGATCCCCTGTGTTCTATGCACTTGGTTTCCCATTGCCATTGGATTCTCATGGAAAGTTTAGGGGGTTTCTGGGATTTACTGGTGAGCCTCATTTATTAAGTAATATGAGCTGGAGAGGACTGAAGCACGCATGAGAGCAAGAAAGAGAAAGGGAAAACGTTGTGAGACAAGCTTTTCACTACCATCTGCTTTACATGAACCCGTGCTCTCTGAAATTGCCACTGACATTTTGAGGCAGACCATCTGCCAGGGCAGCGCAGAATTGCAGACAGTAGGTCATGCCAGATAAATCTGCTCCAAATTATTTTGACATTGTGATCCAAGTGAAATGATGCAGATGGTACAGACACGGGGCCGGTGCTGCCTGCTTTTCCTGCCCTGTAATTGCCGCCCGCTTGGCAGCCGCAGTGGTCGGCAGTAGCAGCCATGGAGCGCAGGGGCCTGGGAGCCAGCGCACCATCACGGGCTCCAGAGTGGCTTTGCCTCCCTCACAGGTTTTAAGGGACCGTTGGCTACTACCTGAAGGCCACAGCCGCCCCCCGCCGTCTCTGGAGGGGGAGGGGGGTGGGCAGCCCAGCTGAAGGACCCGTGAGAGCACACTGGCTCATGAGTCCCATGCCTGCTGACTCTCACTGAGGTTTTTCACGTGGGAGGGGGAGAAAGGGGGAAGGAATGGACGGAAAGAGAGTCTGCCGGGGAGGAATGGGAGAGAATGATGCTCCTCTGTGTGTGGGGGGGCAGAAGAAGAGAGAGTGCTTGAGTCAGGCCCAGACAACTGTTCCCCCCTGTGAGAAATGTATTTAGGCCCCTGGCTCAGTGAGAAAAATAACCAATAAATAAATAGAGGCCAATGTTCAGAAATGAGGGCAACAGATAACTGAACATCCCTGATTAAAGTTCTCTGGCTAATCCTAGCCGGATAACGTCAAACCTAACCTGATATTCTTTTGAGTGTTTCCGGTTAGGCATAAAGTTATCCAGCTGGGGTCCCTCCTCCCTCCCACTCAAGCTTCAAGGGCTCAGCCCAGCCTGCCACTTCCTCTTCCAAAGCTGTGACCCAGGCCCCTTCCCTTCCCTAAAAGCCCAGATCCACCGTTTTGCCTCCTCCCTTCTCCGAAAGCATCCTGCCTCCCCCTCCCCCCATCTTTCCCAAATACCCTGATCTGCTGCCGCTGCTGCCCCCTTCCCACAAGATCTTGATCACCGAGGCCCCATTCCCTTCCCTTTCTGGCAGGCCCTGATCTGACCCTGCTTCCTCCATGCCCCCCCCCCCCCCCAACCCCATCAGACTTCCCAAACCGCTCTGTCTCTTCCTCCTCCAACTCCAGCCCTCCCGTCTGAACATTTCCATGGTTCTCCTGTATCTCCTTTCTTCTTTTACCTCTGGGTGCCAGCTTCTCCTTCACCTCCTCAGCTGGCAGCGCCCAGGAACCCCCGTCAGCCTCGCAGATCCATCTGCTTTCTCCTCGTTGTCTTCTTGGCCTGGTGGCACTCGAGAGCTTCCAGCAGCCTTGCAGGTCCAGCTGCCAGCAGCCAGGATTTGGTAATGCGTAGTCTCATAAACAGGCGACGCTCTGCCAGGACTCTTCATTGCCCTCAAGAGGTTTCCACCCTCTGCAAAGGCACAGCTCATGCACCTGCTAGCACCAGCCCTCCGGTTTTAAGGAAACCCTGAACCTCATTGGTTCTTTTCTTCCTTCCCCCTCCTTTCCTCTGTCATAAGCTAAAGTCGTGTGGGAGCACGGACCTGAGGCCGGTGGTGCACAGTGGTGCACTCGCACCACCAACTTAAAATAGATGGTCTAGGGCAGGAGAAGAGGCAGCTCCTTGAATCAGACGATGGAACTGCTGTGCAGCTCGCAGGCTCCTTGTCACCCTCCCCTCCCTTTCACCTGTGAGGATGCTCCCCGTGGCCAGGCCCAGGTGTGCGGGAGCCTAAACAGTGCAACTGCTATAGACCTGCTGGCTGCTAAGAGGGGGGAGAGTCCCCACTACATGTAGGAGCCGTGAGCTCTGGAGCTAGCGCTGCTGCCAAAGGAGACCGTGCTTAACTGGTGCTGAGACAAAGCCATCCACGGAAGGACCTCGAGGGAGCTCCAGGGATGTGCTTTCCTATGAAAGGACACCGACAATGTCTTTATCATTTCATGTTATTTACAAAAAGAAATGATAGAAAAAAAAACATACGAGTTTCTTTTCTATTGCCTATGGTTTTTAGTGTGCAGTATTTGCAATAGGGTGCACTATTTTTTGATAACAGTGCATGCTATTTCTGAAGGGCGTAGGTGATGAGAAGGGGAAGAGAGGGATCCTGTGCAGGTGAGAGAGACAGTAGGGGGAGAGAGAGCAAGGCGCTGGGCAGAACGAGGAGAGAGAGAGAGGGGAGAGGCATGGCAGAAGGAGAGGGGAGGGATGGAGAGATGCATGGCAGTAGCACCTTTCCTGCCCATCCCCCCTCCATCCCTTTTCAGATACTCTACGAGCCTGTCTTGAAATCCCGGGGCACAGGCACAATAGTGCACTTGAAAACTGCTGCTGGCCATTCACGGGCCCTGACGTGAAATAGCGCTCGAAGCGGTCCCACGTTAACCAGGAGGCACCTCTCAGTTCTGGCACGGCCATTTCCTGGCGTGTGTCGGCACTACCAAGCATGGCAATGGACTTTCGAGTAGAGGCAAACAGCTGTGTGTCTAACAACCGGCCTGCTTCCCACACGTGGGGAGATGTTCTGCAGTCGTATTGCAATCAGTCACCCCTAGCCAGCCAAGCTTTGTGCGGTTATCATTCTCAATGCTATAAGGGTTCCTACTTTTTTCAGAATGTCTTGTTCCAGTCCTGGTTTCAGCCCACTGCAGGCATGGACCTGTAGTTCAGCTGTTCTTAGAGAAATCGGAGCTAAAGGTCCATGCATGCAATGTGGTATGTTTCTCCCACCACAGAAAGGGAGTCAACATTTACATTATTTTTATTACATTTCCATGCTGAATCAATAACCTTCAGGCCGATACCCTGTTAACCCGCATATGGACGCGCGTTTTCGACGCGCTAGCTTTACCCCTTATTCAGTAAGGGGTAATAACGCGTCGAAAACGCGCGTCCAACACCCCCCCCCCCCCAGACTAATAGTGCCCGCAACATGCAAATGCATGTTGCGGGCACTATTATTATTATATTTATTTGTTGATTTTATATACCGACATTCGTCGGAACATCATGCTGGTTTACATTGCAACTGATTAAAACAAAAGAGCGAAAATACAATAAACAGGAGGGGGGGAGGGGGAGCAGCGGATGAAAGAGGAGAGAGGACAGCAGTAGGAAGGATAGGGAAAGCGAGAATCTGATAGGAACCTTCAAAGCATATAAATTAACTAGAGACGATATAGATACAAATTAGCTGGAAATGCCAGACCATTGATGGAGGAAAGCTGAAGGGGGAGGAGAGGAATTTATAGTCCTTAATTTAGAGTCTTTGCTAGGGGCGAGACGTGGAAAGGAGGAGAAATAGCTGAGGGGAGGAGGAGAGGGCGAGTGTGCTAAGGGATTGGAGTTCTAAACTAAGTTTGGTCAACATCTGGATATGCCAATTTAAAGAGCCATGTTTTGAACCCTTTTTTAAATTTACACAGACCAGGTTCGAGGCAGAGAGCAGTGGGCAGGGTGTCCCATAGAGATGGGCCAGCAATGGAGAAGGCCCTTTCTCTGGTGGAAGTGTGCTGTGCAGTTTTTAGGGTGGGGGTGTATAGAGTTCCAGCAAGGATGGATATGGAAGGGCGGGTGGGTGAACGGAAATGAGGTGCATTCTCGAGCCAGGTGTGATTTTGATTGTAGAATAGATTGTGGAGAATGGTGAGTGTTTTGTATTTTATGCAGGAGGCAATGGGTAACCAGTGGAGGTCTTTTAGGATAGGGGTAATGTGATCATTCCCGCGCAATATGGTAAGTAAAATGTGCAGCCAAGCCGCACATTTTACTTTCAGAAATTAGCGCCTACCCAAAGGTAGGCATTAATTCCTGCCGGCGCCGGGGAAGTGCACGTAAAAACTGCTTTTCTGTGCACCCTCCGACTTAATATCATGGCGATATTAAGTCGGAGGTCCCAAAAGTTTAAAAAAGTTAAAAATAAAAAATAAAAACATTTAAAATCAGCCCGCGGCTCGCGGGTTGAAAACCAGATGCTCAATTTTGCCGGCGTCCGGTTTCCGAACCCGTGGCTGTCAGCGGGTTTGAGAACCGACCCCGGCAAAATTGAGCGTCGGCTGTCAAACCCGCTGACAGCCGCTGCTCCTGTCCAAAAAGAGGCGCTAGGGACGCGCTAGTGTCCCTAGTGCCTCTTTTTACCGCTCTCCCGCTAACTTTACTGTATCGGCCTGCTTGTTAGGTAATTTGAAAAGTGAGAGCAGGGTACTAGCTTTGCTTCACCTTGTTGATGGCTAAAATTATCTTCATTCAGCAGGAATGCTGCTGGTTTTCAAATTCAGATTTTAGCAGTTCAAGTACATGCAAAATTATCTGCAAACCTGGTGTTAGTCCCTTAGTGGTTCTAGATTATTCTGGGCGTGTCTTCAAGACAACATTCAACTCAGTACTACAAGCTGTCCCTTTCATTTGCCATCATCCATCAACCAGCCTCATCAGCACAAAGGGCCTTAATGCTATGAAACGGAGACACTGCTTGCGAGAGATAGGGGAGGCACGGCAATCATGTAGACATGACATCCACAGCAGCAGCGTACAGGTTAGAGCAGCGTACAGGTTAGAGCAACGTACAGGTTAGAGCAGCAGGCTGTAAGCCAACAGCGTACAGGTTAGAGCAGCGTACAGGTTAGAGCAGCAGGCTGTAAGCCAACACTGTAGGGTTTAAATCCCACCGCTGCCACTTGTAACCTTGGGTAAGTCCAAGACTTAGACTGTGAGCCCTCTGGGTACAGGGAAATACCCACATGCAGTCTGCTTTGTTGTGTTTGAAAGGCAAAACATAAAATAGATTGGATATGCCCTGCAACTCGGCTCTTTGTCCAAATTACAAGCCAGGGCCAGTGTGTCCCCTGGGCAGCTGCTGCTGGAGCAAAGCCGCACTGCTCCATCCTAATCACATCTTTTCTCTCCTCCCCCCACATCCTCTCTTTTTCTTTTCTCCGACTCATACTTGAGAGATATATTTGGAAGTGCATTTCTTTATTATTTTGACAGCATAACAGCACATTACAACAATGACAAGAGATCGCAAGTGAAGGAAACTTGGATCGAATAACGAGTTAATTCATGGAGGAAGATGAGTGACAATATTAAATCTCATCCGTGCCAATGGCAATGGAAAACAAATCGTCTCATTTCTGTACCTGGTCATCCGTTCAGCCTGGTGAACTGTGGGGACGAGAAAAGGTACCCAGATAAACCTCAATATGATAATCCAATGCTTTTGTGCCCGCCACACCTTCTCCTCTCTTCAGGAGCGTTCCTGCTGGTCCCGGGTGCCCTGGTTTAAGTCGAGTGCTTAAAGGGTAACTTTCAAGCCGGCACACACTGGTGCATGCGTCGGCCTGCGCCCAGGGACGTGGATATTTTATAACTTGTACACGTACAAGGGCGCATGTCACAAAGTAGCCTGTCTATGTGCACAGGTGCGCCAAATTTTAAGTGGGCGTGCACAAGTGCATGCAAACGCCACTTCTACCACGTAAATCGGGGGATATTAAAAGGGGCGCACGCCAACACCATTTCCAGTTTTACCAGTTCGACCCCAGTTCTCCCAGTTAAGAGATAGGCTCCTGGTTTTAATAGCTTTTACTCCCCCCAGTTATCCCTGGCCCTTAAAACCCCGCCGATCTGCCCATCCTTGTTTTATAACTTACGCGGCACCCGCAGCAGAAGTAAAGTTACACGGCGGGGGGGCCTCGCCGCATGCGCCGGATTGCGAGAGCATTTAAGCGAACGTCTCAGCTTCATGACCCAAAAACGCCCACGCCCCGCCCCTTTCTGAAAACCTCCGAGAGGTGTGCGCTGCGGCATTTAAAAAATGCCCGCGGCGCGCGCGAGCCCGACACATTCGCGCACCCCCTCTCCCCTCCAATGAATGCGTGCGCCGGGCTTTTGAAATTCCCCTTTTAGAGTGCATTGAGAAGCAAGGCTGCTGTTTGGGGTCAGGAAGAAGGGCTGCCAGGTGCCTGACACCGCTGGCAAGCTGCCGTTGAAAACCTTTTCATCTGAGATGGCTCAGGAGGAAGTTCCCTATTTTGCTACTGACGACGCTCCGTGCCACAGAGGAAACCCCTGGGAGGGACGCAGCTCCAAGGCGCCCCTTGCAAGAAATGCCTACTAGTACATGTCGATTGGTGCTACACTGTGATTTCTGAACTATTCTGGCTTTCCTTCACTTTTCTGTATGGTTGTACCAGGATACAACTCACTGTGGGCCGGATTGTAATTCATGGACACCAAGCTGACCCGTACAATGAATTTGTTTTTAAAAACCCCACACTGGCAAGTTGCATGGTATTTTATTTTCCTAACCTGGACCCTGCCAGAAGTCCTTCTAAAAGACTAAAGGTGCTGAAAGAATTTACTAACCCCCCCCCCCGTGTCAGGAAAGAACCCAGGAAAATGGGTCACAACTTGACTTCAGCGCTTCCACCGTAGCCCCCGTGCCACATGAGAGGACGGGGCATGAAAACGCTCACCAACCCGGGGCCTGAAGATGCTTTGCTGCCTGAAAACTTTACCCCAAGTGTTTTGGAGATTTTGGCTGGAGAATGGTGGAGTTTGGGAGACCTAAGATGGCCGCTCCCTTCCCCCAGCAGAAGTGAAGGCCTGCAAAATGTTTCCTACGGGAGAGGCACCTTGTACGAGCGGCATGCCTGCTGGAGCCAGTGTGATCATCCCGAGGGAGCTACTGACGTCACTCCCGGGCACCCCACCCACAGATAAAAGCAGGGCTGGAGCGGAGGCCTTCTTGGAGCCAGGCAAGGGGGACGTAATGGTTCAGTCTATGAATCCAGACAGCACAAGGCCGTCCTCCAGACCAGACTGCAATGAGGTAACGTTTCTCAGCTGTGGGAAGGCTGCAACTGCAGGGATTCCCTGGATAGGTTGTAAACTGTTATTACTCAGTCTGACTTTTCATTTTCTCCCCTACTGTGTCTGGTAGCCACACCAGCTCCACCCCTATTTACAGAACCATGTGACTGTGTATATAATAATTATTTTCTATCCCAGCTTCCCAAGTAAAGAATCCCTGCATGCTGCCACAAAAAGGCGCTGAGACATTTCTACTTGACAGAAAAGTTTTCTCCTGGAGGCGTGAACATTCCTGTTTCTGACCCTGAACAGCAGGATTAGGCCAGACCAAGACCACAAAAACCTACCAGGATGTCACTAATTTTTTTTTTTTTTAAATTTATTTTTTATTGAAATTTTTAACTATACAAAATTGCAAGATACACTTATTCAAATATAAGCATATAATTCACAATACAAATCATAAAGAAAGATAAAGTGGTATCTCTATAAATGGAGCAATAACATTATATATATCCCGAAATTAAATTTAGAAGGACAGCATATCTACTTCTATATCTGTCTCCTGCAGGATTCAGGTAGTCTTAACCTCTTTTTTACAATTGTTCAGAAACTTCTTCAATTCTGATGGCTCATAAAAGACATAATTGTTTTTTTCATATTGAAGAGTACATTTACATGGATATCTTATTTTTATATTAATCCCAAAAGATCTTGCATCTTGAATCATTCCAACAAATAATTTTCTACGAATTTGGGTTTCTTTCATTATGTCGGGGTAGATCCATATCTTCTGCCCAAAATAAAGTTTATTTCGATTTCTCAAAAATAATCTTAACACAAGATCTCTATCTGTAGGGTTAACAAAGGATACTAGCAAGGTTCCTCTATACTCAATTTGCTCCTCACTTGGTGTTTCCAAGAAAGCTGTTAAATCAGCTTCTATATTTAAATTCAAATTTTGATCTTTTTCTTCTATTTGAGAAGTCATTTTTGATGTTACCACAAAATAAACTTTAGATGTCAAAGGTATTTTTTCTGCTGATATCAATAATATTTCCATTAAATATTTTCTAAGTTGTTCTTTTGGAGATATCATTTTTAAGGAAGGAAAATTTAATATCCGTAAATTAAGATATCTCATCTTATTTTCTATATTCTCTACTTTCCTTCTCAACATATTATCTGAACAGATTAAATTAGTTTGAACCTGTTGAACCGCATTTAATTGTTCTGTAACTTCCTTTATCTTCCCTTCACAATTATTAACCCCAGTTATCGAATCTGTTACTGTTTTCTGTACATTATTTACCACATTTGTTAGCATTGATATAGAACCTTCCAGCATAACTATTGCATTCCAGATAGTATCTAGAGATATTCTGTCTGTTTTTTTCAACTTTTGTAATGTGAGGTTACTACTTATCCCTCCCTCTCGGCATATCTCAGAAATCTTACTGATTTCTAATGCCGATGTTCCTTCACCCACTTGTTCTTTCCCTCTAAGACCCTCCTCAGGTGTCTTAGGTATCTCATTCCTTTTTCCCTTTACCCCAAGCAACTCCTCTGAGTCCGTTCTTATTCCTACCTTTGGTGGAAAGTCCCGGACTTGTTCTTGAGGATTGGTATGGGATGGGGGTGAAGGAGTCTCAGGAGCTCCGGGGCTTAAAGATGGTTCTTCCAAGAGAGGGAAGCTATGCTCCTTAGCCGACCTCTCAGCGGTCGACGAGCCAAGCCAAGTAAAGGAGAGAAATATCCAGGGCCTACCGGGGGTGAGGACGCTATCCCGGCCCCGACGGCGCCCCTGACTCCTCCCTCTCTGACGTCATTGGACCAGCGGGGTTTTTAAACCGGGTTCCTTTTCTTCTCTAATCGAGGTCGACGAGCCAAGCCAAGTAAAGGAGAGAAATATCCAGGGTCTACCGGGGGTGAGGACGCTATCCCGGCCCCGACGGCGCCCCTGACTCCTCCCTCTCTGATGTCATTGGACCAGCGGGGTTTTTAAACCGGGTCCCTTTTCTTCTCTAATCGAGGTCGACGAGCCAAGCCAAGTAAAGGAGAGAAATATCCAGGGCCTACCGGGGGTGAGGACGCTATCCCGGCCCCGACGGCGCCCCTGACTCCTCCCTCTCTGATGTCATCGAACCGGATAGACTTTTAATCTGGCGATCCTGCGGCGCATCGCGTCCGCCGGCGCATCGCTGAAGCCGCGCGCGCCTTTAGGTCTGGGGACCTCTTCTGCCAGTAAAAGTAAAAGCCAGAGGAAAGGTTTTGAAAAGACCTCAAGTTGATACCATGGCCCCTTCCAGCAGCCAGGTGGCAAGCCAGTAGCTCCCTGCCATGCTTCCAAAGTAGCAACCCACCATAGAGGATCGCTGGATGCCAGATGATCATACACGCCAACATCAGAAACACTATCCCCATTGGAAAGCACCAGGTCCAGCATCACTCCCTCCCAAGTGGTTTCTGTTACGAGTTGATGGAACAGTTCTCCCTTCAAAGAATCCAGGATTTCTCTGC
This sequence comes from Rhinatrema bivittatum, assembly GCF_901001135.1. Taxonomy (NCBI): domain Eukaryota; kingdom Metazoa; phylum Chordata; class Amphibia; order Gymnophiona; family Rhinatrematidae; genus Rhinatrema; species Rhinatrema bivittatum. The sequence continues at coordinate 20,685,325 of NC_042617.1, read as the reverse complement.
TTCTAGAAGACACCACATCTGGGATGTCCAAATCAACATCCAGCAGCTTGAAATCATTTAGCAATAGTAGATCCCCTTTCATAGCAATTTTGTGAATATCCTCCATGAAATCTCTATCCATTTCTTCAGTCTGTGATGGAGGTCTCGGTATTATACCAAGACAGATGTTCAAATCCCTCTTTCCAGATTAACATACAGTGCCTCCGCCACATTATTTCTGGAAGTAAAGGATGTCATGGGGGCCAAGGTGAATACATAAGCTTAGTCTGAAACAGAAGTGCAGAAAAATAGCAGGACATTCTCACCAGAGCATGAAGGGTGGGCAGCAGCTCTGTGAAAAGAAGGGCGCAGTGGGGGATACCTCTACACATGCTCTTTCAGGATGTAGCAGTAGATGGAATTCCACCTGTCTGATGCTGCAGAGGGTAGTGGATCCAATGGACAGCCCTTCATGACTTGTCTCTGGAAAGTGAGGTAGGGGTGGGTTGTCTCTTGGGGCATCATCATTGTCTACTTATGATACAAATGATAAATGTCTTGACACCCTTCACAAGAGCCACCCTGGGTGAGGTCATCCCCATAGTCAACATCCTGGAGGAGAAATTGGAGGGTTTCTGGCTAGAATGGGACTGGCACCAGAGCTATTGCTCTCCGTGGACTCCATGCAAAATAGGTTGAAACTCCTCACCAAAAAGGATACTTGTATGTTATATGTGCTGTGTGGCCCACAGGTGAAAGAGAGAGTATTGCCCTCAAATCCAACAGTCTATGTGTGTGTGTTTATTTTTTATGGTTGTTTCACTTGTACACTGCATATAACAATGGATATTGCAGTCTTTAAATGTATACATAAATCCAATGGAAGGAGTTGCTGTTAGTTAGAGTACAGGAATGGGAGCACCAGAGGCAGAGGGACAATGGGGTTACAGTATAGGAAATAGTGGAAACCCCACCAGTAGTGTCAGCATGAGCAGCATCCTGCTGGATTTTACTTCCTCCCCACCTTTATTTACAAGCTCCCCTTCCCCATGACCACTTCAGAACAGTTGATAGTAGAGGAGATTATTTTAAGGAGACCCCAGTATAAATATCAGTCACATGCTTTCTCAGAGAGCATATCAAGGACATGGCTACAGATCCATTGGCATATTGGGTACACAAAGCCACAGTCTGGTCAGACCTTGTCATGGTGGCCCAGCATTTTCGTTGGTGTCCACCAACCAGTGTGCCTAGTGAACAGGTATTCTCAATGGCAGGGTACATTATGAGTTTATATTGTTCATGATTGGTGCCAAAGTTGCTGGAAATGTTGATCTTCCTAAATATAAATCTCACTCTGTTTAGTTTCCAGGAATTTCTATGTAAATGCCAAAAAGACTGAATGTACAGCTACTTTGAATCAATGCACGCGGTTTTTGCCTTGAGCATCTTTTTGTGTTGTTGTTACCAGTTGCAACTGTTGACGCTGCTGCCTAGCACACTCCTCATACACTGCCTCTTTCCTTGTTCAACTCCTAATTGTATTAGTCCTCCACTGTTACTGCCCTACATGCTCTTAGCCCTCTCATAGTCCCTTTGAGAACTCTTGCCATTGCAGGTATCATTGTTCTCTTTTCATAGTTCCTGAGGGCATTTATGCCACTGTACTTGCCCCTTTACTTGTCACACTATGCCTTAGGAAGTTTCTACCACTATACTTGCTGCCTTACTCCTCACTTTATGCCTTGGGAGTTTGATGCCAATGTGCTTGCTGCCTTTCTCTTTCTCTATGCCCTGGGGGATTTGATGTCACTGTGCTCACTGACTTACTCCTCCCTCTATGCCTTGGGCTGCTAATGCCACTGTGCTCACTGCCTCACCCTTCACTTTATGTTTAAGTGTGTTTATGACATGGTTGGTGCCACTTTGCTCCTCTTTTGGAGCCTTGGGCTGTTCATGCCAATATTGCTGGTGCCATTTGCCTCTGTTTTGGTGCGTTGGAGTACTATTTTGCTCCTCTATTGGTGTCTTGGGTTGTTCATGAAACTCTTTTGATGTGAAACATAATCTGTTGGCTTCGTTTTTGTTTATTTTTGAAATGACACATTATGAAACAGAGTGGTTTTCATAGAAACAGAGAAACATTAGTTATTTAACTTTATTTATATTCTGCTTTTTAGCACTTCAAACTGGATAAAATTCAAGTTCTGTAGGTATTTACCTATCCCCAGAGGGCTTACAATATAACTGGGAGATGCATCAATCCGCGGTAGTGCTCTAACACACAATGGACAGAGCATTAGAGCACTACCACACTGGGGATCATATCCAGGCCATGTGCCCTTGGCCATGTAGCCTGGGTATGATCCCCAGTCCATGCCCCAATGACATGGCTGTGGCAAGGTCAGGTCAGTGCCATTTTGAAAAATGGCACCTATCGGGCCAGGTGTGAGTGGGCGTCCCGGACCCAATGAGGGACCTGCTCTTTATTTTAAAGATTTGGGGGTTGGGAGTAGGAGGGTTGCCTGGAGGTGCAAGGGGCAGATGTGTGTGTGTGTGTGTGGGGGGGGTCCTGGATCTCCTTTTGTTAAATTTCACCCCTTGGGGGGTGGGGAGGGGGGGACCTCTGAACCCCCAATGAGTTTTATTAGAAAATGTGAAGGGGTGGGAATGGGGGGCAATGAACCCCTAATGACCCTATACTTACACCTTTGGGAGGGGGTTAGGGGGCCGGGCCGTCGGTGTGTGGGCACTTTATTCACATTTTTTACTTTTGGGTGTTGGGGCTGCCTAGGTTGGCAGCCCCGGGTTGAGCCGGGGATCAGCACTGACACCTGCTCAACTTCCCCATTTTGGTGCGGCAGTTCTTTTGCTTTGCAGCAGGCCCTTTAAGGCCATGGTGGCACCTTGAGGCTGGGGTTGCCATTGCGTTAAATTGCTGCTCGCTGAATTCTTTTGCCCCGTGGTGTTTGACCACGAAACAAAAGAATGTGCCATAGATCTCCAATGTTTTTGGGGGGGAGGGGCCCCACTATCGCTGCAACAGGCCCTGTAAAAAAACATTATGGCTTAATGTGGTTTGTAGCTGAGGCAACAGAGGGTAAAGTGACTTGCCCAAGGTCACAAGGAGAAGCGGTGGGATTTGAATGCTGGTTCATAGCTCGCTGCTCTAACTGCTAGGCTACTCCTCCACTCCAGAAAAGGACCATATGGCCTATCTAGTTTACCCATCCACATGAACTAGTCAGCTCTATCATCCCTACTGCTTCCTCAGAGATCTCTTCTGCACATCCCATGCTTTCTTGAGTTCAGATATAGTCTTTGCCTCCACCACCTCCACAGGAAGGCTGTTCCATGCATCCACTACTCTCTTTTTAAAGAAACATTTCCTTAGATTACTTCTCAGTCTGCTACCTTTCACCCTCACCCTACAATCCCTCTTCCTAGAGCCTCCTTTCCATTGAAAGAGGCCCACCTCACCTATCCTGCCTTTTCTTTAGAGCACACATGTTAAGATTTTTAAGTCTGACCCCATATGCTTTAGAATGAAAACCATTAACCATTTTAGTAACCAACCTCTGGACTGACTCCATCCTGTTTATTAGGGATGTGAATCGTGTCCTCGATCGTCTTAACGATCGATTTCGGCTGGGAGGGGGAGGGAATCGTATTGTTGCCGTTTGGGGGGGTAAAATATCGTGAAAAATCGTGAAAAATCGTGAAAAATCTAAAAATCTAAAAATCTAAAAATCGCAAAACCGGCACATTAAAACCCCCTAAAACCCACCCCCGACCCTTTAAATTAAATCCCCCACCCTCCCGAACCCCCCCCAAATGAGTTAAATAACCTGCGGGTCCAGCGGCGGTCCGGAACGGCAGCGGTCCGGAACGGGCTCCTGCTCCTGAATCTTGTTGTCTTCAGCCGGCGCCATTTTCCAAAATGGCGCCGAAAAATGGCGGCGGCCATAGACGAACACAATTGGACGGCAGGAGGTCCTTCCGGACCCCCGCTGGACTTTTGGCAAGTCTCGTGGGGGTCAGGAGGCCCCCCACAAGCTGGCCAAAAGTTCCTGGAGGTCCAGCGGGGGTCAGGGAGCGATTTCCCGCCGCGAATCGTTTTCGTACGGAAAATGGCGCCGGCCATACGCATATGGCCGGCGCCATTTTCCGTACGGAAAATGGCGCCGGCAGGAGATCGACTGCAGGAGGTCGTTCAGCGAGGGTTCCGGCGCCTCGCTGAACGACCTCCTGCAGTCGATCTCCTGCCGGCGCCATTTTCCGTACGAAAACGATTCGCGGCGGGAAATCGCTCCCTGACCCCCGCTGGACCTCCAGGAACTTTTGGCCAGCTTGTGGGGGGCCTCCTGACCCCCACGAGACTTGCCAAAAGTCCAGCGGGGGTCCGGAAGGACCTCCTGCCGTCCAATCGTGTTCGTCTATGGCCGCCGCCATTTTTCGGCGCCATTTTGGAAAATGGCGCCGGCTGAAGACAACAAGATTCAGGAGCAGGAGCCCGTTCCGGACCGCTGCCGTTCCGGACCGCCGCTGGACCCGCAGGTTATTTAACTCATTTGGGGGGGGTTCGGGAGGGTGGGGGATTTAATTTAAAGGGTCGGGGGTGGGTTTTAGGGGGTTTTAGTGTGCCGGCTCACGATTCTAACGATTTATAACGATAAATCGTTAGAATCTCTATTGTATTGTGTTCCATAACGGTTTAAGACGATATTAAAATTATCGGACGATAATTTTAATCGTCCTAAAACGATTCACATCCCTACTGTTTATATCCTTTAGAAGGTGAGGTCTCCAGAACTGGTCACAGTATTCCAAGTGAGGTCTCACCAGGGACCTATACAGGGGCAATATTACCTCCCTTTTTCTGCTGACCAGTCCTTTCCCTATGCACCCAATGAACTTTCTGGCTTTTACCATTGCTTTAGCCACCGGGTTGGCCTCCTTAAGATCATCAGATTATGATCACCCCCAGATCCCGCTCTTGTTTCATGCTTATAAGAGTTTCACCACCTATACTGCACCAGGACATGCCGTTTCAGAACAAATGCCCATCCCTATGACCCCCTGGGGGTGCAACAAGTTGTGTCTGCCTCAGCAGCCCCCACACATAGCCTCCTCTCAGAGGTGAAGACATGGGCAGGGGGACTGGTAGGGCTACATAAAATAAACTAAAAATTCATGTTAACATTTATACATTTTTTGGGTAATTCCGTTTTCTATTAGCAATAGTGCTGTTGTCAGCAAGTTTTGGCAGATAATTAAACTTCCTATTCTTTAGATGTTCTTTGCCTTTCCTTTGGGACTTCTAGCTTTTGAGGCAGGTAGTATCTGACAACACAGCCTACTTCCACAAGCTTCACTGCATAAGTAAAGACGGAATCGTCAATTCTGTTCTTTATTATTTTTCCTTTGAAAGCTCAAGATATTCCCTTCTCTTGGTCTACAAAAAATGCAAGAATACATCACATAAATCAGTACAGGGCATTTTTTTTTTTTTTTACTTCCAAGCAGCATAAATTAATTGGACTTCATCTTACTATGAAGATAGGTAGGGTGCACGCCTGACATCCAAAGATTCACCTTTTTCGAAGGATCACCAAATGGTGCCACATTATTTTGCAGTGTGGATGCCCACTGCCAGCCAGGAAACAATCTTGCCGCATTATACCAAGGTCTGCTGGCTGTAAGGCTGGGTGCTCACGTCGCTGTATATAAAATAAATCAGAAACAGGGCAGGAAAATAATGCTTTCTCTGCTCGGTGATTTTTCCATTCTCAGGGATTCAGGGAGAACTGTGCTGGAGACTTTCAGGAATGTTTGCCTAAGACCCGCAGATTTTGCAAGAGACTCAAATATATTCCATGATCTTGGACACTTCAGGGTGCCGAGGATGCTGTGGACCAGGGATGTAAACTAAATAGAACAATAGAATCACCTCTATATGCACTACACTAATATCTGCATACTAAAGTGAGGGGAGAAGTTAATCTATAGTTTCTGGTTTTCAGCTTTCCACGGCAGTACTGAGTTGTAATCATCACTTCCACCATACTGACAAAGTTCCAACAATATCTTTTTTATAAATATGTTTTCAAAATGCAAGTATGTGCATTATGGGGCGGATTTTCAGAGCCCTGCTCGCGTAAATCCGCCCAAAACCGGGCGGATTTACGCGAGCAGGGCCCTGCGCGCCGGGAAGCCTATTTTACATAGGCCTCCCGGCGCGCGCAGAGCCCCGGGACTCGCGTAAGTCCCGGGGTTCTCGGAGGGGGGCGTGTCGGGGGCGTGTCGGGGGGCGGGCCCGGTCGTCGCGGCGTTTCGGGGGCGTGCCGGCAGCGTTTTGGGGGCGGGCACGGGGGCGTGGCTACGGCCAGGGGGCGTGGCCGCGCCCTCCGTACCCGCCCCCAGGTCGCGGCCCGGCGCGCAGGAGGCCCGCTGGCGCGCGGGGATTTACGCCTCCCTCCGGGAGGCGTAAATCCCCCGACAAAGGTAAGGGGGGGGTTTAGACAGGGCCGGGCGGGTGGGTTAGGTAGGGGAAGGGAGGGTAAGGTGAGGGGAGGGCAAAGGAAAGTTCCCTCCGAGGCCGCTCCGATTTCGGAGCGGCCTTGGAGGGAACGGGGGGAGGCAGCGCGGCTCGGCGCGCGCAGGCTATACAAATCGATAGCCTTGCGCGCGCCGATCCAGGATTTTAGTGGATACGCGCGGCTCCGCGCGTATCTACTAAAATCCAGCGTACTTTTGTTTGCGCCTGGAGCGCAAACAAAAGTAGGCTATTCGCGCTCGTCTGAAAATCTACCCCATGTGTGTGGTTCAATATGGTGGGCGAAGATATCAGCATGGTATAGATATATAGATTATGACATATTTTGTGTTTGGATGTCATCTATATATTTAAGAGGACGTCAAAGAGAACAATGCTTATTGAAACCCCAGTGCCAAGAACATTCTTATTTTCATAACGCCCTGCAGTATTCTCGGGAATTGCTGCTCCTTCGCTATACTGCTTATGGGGCCATTTTTAATCATAGGTCATGTAAAATTCTGTTCCCATCTCAATATGGCTTCAGAAAAGCTTTAAGCACCGAATCACTACTAATTTCACTGACCGACTACCTCATCATGGGCCTGGACAAAGGTCACACTTATTTACTGATCCTCCTGGACCTCTCAGCCGCCTTTGACACGGTTAACCACTCCACCCTACTAATCCAATTAGCAAACATCGGAATAACAGGAACAGCACTATCATGGTTCAAATCGTTCTTAGGGAACAGAAAATACAAAGTCAAAATTCACAACAAAGAATCTCAACACTACTCTTCATCTACGGGAGTTCCACAGGGCTCCTCCCTTCACCAACGCTCTTCAATATCTACCTGCTCCCTCTTTGCCAACTGCTAACCAACTTAAACCTTAAACACTTTCTGTATGCAGATGACGTCCAGATAGTCATCCCCGTCAAGGAATCATACACCAAAACTCTAGAATTCTGGGAAACTTGTCTTCAAAAAATTGATGGACTCCTCTCAAACCTTAATCTAATACTAAACTCTTCAAAAAGCGAACTCCTCCTAATTTCATCTGAAAACAGTAACATCGACACAAATCCTCCACCCAATTTACAAACTCCACAAGTAAGAAACTTGGGAGCTATCATGGATAACAGGTTAAACCTAAAAGCATTCATAAATCAAACTACTAAGGACTGCTTCTATAAAATCCAAGTCTTAAAAAGAATAAGACCACTCTTCCATTTTCATGACTACAGAACTATTCTACAATCAATAATTTTTTCGAAACTAGATTACTGCAACTCTTTGCTATTAGGTCTTCCATCATCTCACACCAAACCCCTTCAGATGGTCCAAAACACGGCTGCTAGAATATTAACTAACACACGGAGAAGAGACCACATATCACCAATCCTCAAAGATCTGCACTGGCTGCCAATTCATTACAGAATCATATATAAGTCCATAACCATTATTTACAAAGCTATACATCAACACTCTCAGCTCACCCTTCAAATTCCTCTCAAAAAATTCACGTCCAAAAGACCAATCAGAGAGTCCTATAGAGAAACCCTACAAGTACCACCCTCCAAATCCATGAGGCACATAACCGCCAGAGACAGGGCTTTCTCCACTGCAGGACCAACATTGTGGAACTCCATCCCACCAGATTTGCGACAGGAACCCTGCCTTCCTACATTTAGGAAAAGACTTAAAACGTGGCTATTCACGAAAGCCTTTCCTGAACTAAACTAAACCTATTCCATTATTACCTATTCGCTCAGACTTTGCCTTAATCATAGTAATTAATATCCCTACCTCATAAGGGCAATTCTTCAACGCTATAAGCACATTGACTGGCATATATGTTATATATATTTAAACCCCTGCTTCTTTTCTCTGATCCAAGTTATATTACTCCCTTGTTTTATTGTAACTGCATTCCTTAGCCTTCTCTTGTTTAACGTTTTTTACTACTATTACTATTATTTTATTATTATTATTACTTAGATCAATGTTATTTATTGCCTTTTGTTCCCTATCTACTTGTTAATTGTAAACCGACATGATGCGATATTTATCGCGAATGCCGGTATAGAAAAACTTTAAATAAATAAAATAAATAAATAAATATAATATATTTTGTCCTTTTTTATTGTATGTTTTTTTCAGAGTTTTATAATAATAAAATTCAATGTTGTATCACTTACAATTCTTTCTTAAGGCATTAATTATTCGCCAGTACAGGTACTTCTTTTAAATAGTAGAGCTCCATTTCACTCACTTGTAGAATGAGTTCCTCTTGAGGAGATAGCAGAGCTCGGGCTGAGGCAGCTGGGATCACGTTTTGCATCCCAGCTGCCTCAGGGACCTCTCTGGTATCGAATTCGCGTTGCTGGTACTCCGGATTCCAAGGGATTTTTTCACCAAGGGATTTTTTTCAAATTTCTTTTAGAGAATGCTTTCAACCGCGGGCGTTATTATTACGTCCCCGCAGTACCGGAGTAAAGAATACATAGTTAAGTTTCAATAAGCATTGTTCTCTTTGACGTCCTCTTAAATATATAGTACTATAATCATCAAAACACGTAAAAAAAGAGTATTTCTTTATTTGTTCATTGGAAGTCATCTATAACAGAACTGGAATAGTTTTTGCAATGGATTAATATGCTTGATCCTAACCTACAATTCACCATCTCTTGGAAACAGCAGTGCAGTTCATATTTAGATGTAATGGTAAAATATTGTGATAAAAAGTTTTTTGCATCAGTGTTTAGGAAATCTACCGAAGGGGACAATCTGCTGCCACCACCTGCATTCATTTAAGACCAGAAATCCCAGTCAGCCATTTTTTTTAGACTCATAGGAATTTGCTTTGATTTGGATGAGTTTAATCCAGTCATCTGATGCAATGTTTTCTCGTTAGAGGCTATCCTATGGCAACCCTTAAATAAACATACAGACAAGCCAGATTTGCAGACAGGGAAGATTTATTGTAGTATAAAACCCGAGAGTAAGTAATACACAACGGCAACGGCATCACAGACGAGACAGTTGAAGACATGACACCAGGACTATTGAAGACATGACACCAGGACTGATGCAAAGACATCACTTGTTTACTTAATTTTAAACTTAAACTTGTTTACTTAATTTTCAATGTTCAATGTAAAAACTCCTGTTTTATTCTTATTCTGTTCTATGTAAACCGCTAAATGTAGTGACAGTTACTGTTCCTTGTGAACCGGGGTGATATGTATATTATACAGGAACCTCCGGTATATAAATCATTTAAATAAATAAATAAATAAATAAATAAATAAATAAATCACGGACCAGAGTCGATACGACAGCATCATGGACCAGGTGGTCGATGCGACGACATCAGGAACAAGATGCTGAAGTGAAGACGTGACACCAGGGCTGATACAAATGGCACCAGAGGCAAGACGCAGAACTTGACCAGATGAGACATGAAGTAGGGAAGGAGGACATTGGCACTATCTCTCAGGGCGCCCTACTCAGCCCACCTTCATAGGCAGACCCAATGGGCTGGTCGCAGACCACCCTGTCCGACTGCGCGGCCTGCACAGCCCGAGGAGGCTGGTCATGGACCACACTGAGAATGGGACAAGCGCAGGGAAGAATCCAGCCAAGGCATAACTTCGACGATGGAGCCATGAGTCGCCCGGAGCTCTACAAAGGCTGGCAGGATGAGACGGCTCAGGAGCACAGGACACCAGTCCACCTGCAGGCCACTCCAACTCGGGAAAGACATCGTCCGAGGGAGCCGGGCCAACAGGACCAGAATGCTCAGGAGCGCAGACGTGAACACCAAGAAGGGCAGGACACCAAGGAACCTGGAACATCAGGAAGCGAAGGATCAAGACAAGACACCAGGACACCTGGATGAGGACCTCAGGCACAAAGACTTGACTTGACTTGACATGGCTGATGTAACATGAAGACGAGACGAAGAGGAGCTCCACAAAGAAGACCTGACGGAGCTCTGGCAGGCAGGAGCCTCCAGAGTGAAGTAACTCCGATGCAAGGTGAAGACTGAAGTGACGGAGCAGCCCTTTATAGGGCTGGAGCAGGAAGTCCACTCCTTAGGTGGGGCCAGCACACTTCCTATGTCTAGCCCTTTAAATTCAGAAAAGAGGTGCACGCCAGCGCTTAAGGAAGGAAGCAGGAGCTTGTGCAGGACTGCGGACAGCGGCCTGCACCAACGTCAATGCCATAAACTCAGGGCTGAGCCTGGAGGCGAGCCCCGAAGATGGCAGCGGCTCCAACCATTGCAGTAGGCCCCGGGGGCGGCTTCAGCCACCAATCGAGCCCAGGGATGTGGCCTGCAGCCCCGGAGGTGGACAGTGACGGCAGTAGCGGCTCCATGCAGCAAAGAGGAACAAGAAGTCCGCGGCTCCGGCCTCGGTGAAGATGAACCAGCAGGGCGGCCTCCAGGCCGCAGGGAGAACTTGAGTCCGCGGCACTGGCCACGTGGGAGGCCCGAGAATGGCGGCAACGTGCCGCAAAGGGAAAAGCAGCGAAAAAGGTAAAATGCCTGCTCGCGGGGATTAGCTCCGCTGCAGGGATCATAACAGTATATAAAACTCCAGTGAAATGTTATCTAGATAACTGAGTATATAAAACTTCGATGAAATGCTTATCTAGACAACTTAGTATATAAAACTCCAGTGAAATGCTTATCTAGATAACTGAGTATATAAAACTCCGGTGAAATGCTTATAAAGATAACTGAGATTATATAAAACTCCGGTGAAATGCTTACCTAGATAACTGAGTATATAAAACTCCGATGAAATGCTTATCTAGACAACTGAGTATATAAAACTCCGATGAAATGCTTATCTAGATAACTGAGTACATAAAACTCCGGTGAAATGCTTACCTAGATAACTGAGTACATAAAACTCCGGTGAAATGCTTACCTAGATAACTGAGTATATAAAACTCCGGTGAAATGCTTACCTAGATAACTGAGTATATAAAACTCCGGTGAAATGCTTATCTAGATAACTGAGTATATAAAACTCCGGTGAAATGCTTATCCAGATAACTGAGTATATAAAACTCCAGTGAAATGCTTATCTAGATAACTGAGTATATAAAACTATGGTGAAATGCTTATCTAGATAACTGAGTATATAAAACTCCGGTGAAATGCTTATCTAGATAACTGAGTATATAAAACTCCGGTGAAATGCTTATCTAGATAACTGAGTATATAAAACTCCAGTGAAATGCTTAACTAGATAACTGAGTATATAAAACTATGGTGAAATGCTTATCTAGATAACTGAGTATATAAAACTCCGGTGAAATGCTTATCTAGATAACTGAGTATATAAAACTATGGTGAAATGCTTATCTAGATAACTGAGTACATAAAACTCCTGTGAAATGCTTATCTAGATAACTGAGTATATAAAACTCCGGTGAAATGCTTACCTAGATAGCTGAGTATATAAAACGCCAGTGAAATGCTTACCTAGATAACTGAGTATATAAAACTCCGGTGACATGCTTAACTAGATAACTGAGTATATAGAACTCCGGTGAAATGCTTATCTAGATAACTGAGTATATAAAATTCTGGTGAAATGCTTATCTAGATAACTGAGTACATAAAACTCCTGTGAAATGCTTATCTAGATAACTGAGTATATAAAACTCTGGTGAAATGCTTACCTAGATAACTGAGTATATAAAACGCCAGTGAAATGCTTACCTAGATAACTGAGTATATAAAACTCCGGTGACATGCTTATCTAGATAACTGAGTATATAAAATTCTGGTGAAATGCTTATCTAGATAACTGAGTACATAAAACTATGGTGAAATGCTTATCTAGATAACTGAGTATATAAAACTCCGGTGAAATGCTTATCTAGATCAGTGGTTGTCAACCTTTTTTCTGTCGGGACACATCTGACAGATGGTTCTCACATGCGTGACACACTGACCCATGATCGTCACAGGGCTAGATGTAAAAGTACAATTTGCATCCACGGGAACCCCCCTGACCCACAATAATGGATGTAAAGCAGAATTATGACATTCCCCATACAACTCACCCTACAAAAAAGATATTCTGGTTCTGGTGTCATCGCAATAACAGCAACTCAAACTCCTTCTACTTCCAGGCTCAATAGCCCTACTTATGAAAAGACAGCAGCTTACCACCAATGCATGTCCTCTTGAGAAAACACAACAAATAAGACTGATACAAACACTTACATGCTAGTAAAATATCTCATCTCGGTAACAGACACAGAACCGACCTAACATACTCCCAGGATCTGTAGTAATGCACATAAACTAATCCGCACACAGTTACACCTGTATTATGGAATACACTCAAACAGGAGCAACCCTATCTATGAAAAGGCAACACTACAAATATTAAATCAGGTCCAAAAACCCAATACACCTCTTATTAGGAAAACAGAACTAACAAGCAGCTATAGATCCCCACACAGAAATAATTGTAAAACTATACTAATAAGCAGAATAAATGTTTCTAAACAGCTATGAAGAGAATAACATCCAACAATTAAAAACTCATAAAAACTATTAAAAATTCTCCAAACACCAATAAAATATTTCAAAAAAAGCAGACACATCACATAATAAATAATTAAAATGGCAGTCAATCAAGAAAAAAATCTTAAAAAGCCACCTTTACTTACCCCCCTCCAGCAGCTCTCCTACTCCTCTTCCATGCAGGCCGTAGCACACAGCAGAAGCAGCAGTAGAGGCTAAGCTCTATACTCATGGTCCTCTTCCTTAATGCCCATGTCTCTCACACACACACACACCATACCAGTCATGCCCCCATGACCAGTTTCTGTCTCTCACACACCAATCATCTCCCAAACAGTCTTTGACACACACACCAGTCACCGTCCTGAACAGTTTCTCTCATGCCATACACACACACAGGCTTCCCACTCCCGTGTTCTACTTACATATACGGGCTTCTCACTCTCATAATCACTTTCTCTGTCTCACACACACTCACCAGTCTCTCACTCCCATGCTTGTTCTCTCCACATGCACAGGCTTCTCATTCCCATAATCACTTTCTTTCTCTCTCACACACACACACAAACACTCACCAGTCACCTGATCTCTCTCATGCATACACACACACACAGGTTTCCCACTACCATGTTCTTTCAGATATACAGGCTTCTTACTCCCATGCTGTTTCTCACACACACCCAGGTTTCTCACTCCCATGCTCACTCTTCACATGCACAGGTTTCTCATTCCCATAATCACTTTCTTTCTCGCACACACCCACACACGCACACACATACACACACACACCAGTCACCTGATCTCTCTCATGCATACACACACAGGCTTCCCACTTCCATGTTCTGTCTTACATATACAGGCTTCTCCCTCCCATGCTGTGTCTCACACACACCCAGGTTCTCCCTCCCATCATCACTCTCTTCACATGCACAGGCTTCTCATTCCCATAATCACTTTCTCTCTGTTACACACACATACATACACACACACACCAGTCTCTCTCTCATTTCCATGCTCGCTCTCCACTGCACAGGCTTCTCATTTCCTGAATCACATTCTTTCTCTCATATTCACACACACCAGTCTCTTTCTCTCATACACACCTTCACCTTACCAACCAGTCTCTCGCTCTCATACATGCACACACACACAGGCTTCCCACTCCCACGCTCTCTCTCTCACATAATCAGGCTTCTCCCTCCCATGCTGTGTCTCACACAGACCCAGATTTCTCACTCCCATGCTCACTGTCTTCACATGCACAGGCTTCTCATTCCCATAATCACTTTCTCTGTTACACACACACACCAGTCTCTCTCTCATTTCCATGCTCGCTCTCCACGTTCACAGGCTTCTCATTCCCTGAATCACATTTTTTCTCTTACATTCACACACACCAGTCTCTTTCTCTCACACACACACCATCACCTTACCAACCAGTCTCTCTCTCTCATGCATGCACACACACACAGACTTCCCACTCCAATGCTCTCTCACATAATCAGGCTTCTCACTCCCATGCTTTATTTATTTATTTATTTAGAATTTTTATATACCGACGTTCTCGATACACATATCGAATCAGGTCGGTTTCCATTGAACAAAACAGTCACGGTTAAGGGTTTTCCCGCCCTCCCCCGATTTACAATTTACACGATATTTTAAAAAACAAAACCGCGACGATCCGATTCCCTCCCCCCCCAGTCAAAATCGATCGTTAAGACGATCGATCACACGATACACATCTCTACATGATATTAAAGTTACGAGGACCTCATATGCATGTATATAATAGGTGGTTTATACATCCACTTATTTTGCCTCTATCCTCACCATGTTAGACTTATGCGGAGCCTATAACTTGTTGTGTATCCGCCCCGATGACATCTGCAAGACTGCTTTCAATGCCAGAGATGGACATTATGAATATTTAGTGATGCCCTTCGGCCTTCGTAATGCACTTGCAGTTTTCCAGCGAATGATTAATGAAATCTTCAGGGATCTCTTATAATCAAAGTTGTGGCATACCTGCATGACATTCTTATCTTCTCCAAGGACCTGGCCATGCACCATACTGATGTTCATACAGTACTTCAACGTCTTTGGGAGAACCATCTGTTCGTGAAATTGGACAAGTGCCTGTTTGAAAAATCAAGGAATCTAAGACTGGCCACAACCCATAGGCCTAAAGGCATGTCAACATTTTCTAGGATTTACAA
The DNA here is from genome assembly GCF_901001135.1 of Rhinatrema bivittatum. Lineage (NCBI taxonomy): Eukaryota > Metazoa > Chordata > Amphibia > Gymnophiona > Rhinatrematidae > Rhinatrema > Rhinatrema bivittatum. The sequence goes on along the minus strand of NC_042617.1, from coordinate 20,670,035 downwards.
ATTACTACTGCCACTTTATACCACACTACTCTACATTGGCAGCTTCTCTTACAGCTCTAACCCATGAAGGTCAGAGCCCTCCTACAATATGTGTGAGAGAGAGAGAGAGAGAGAGAAGGAGAGAGAGAGAGAGAGAGAGAGAGAGAGAGAGAGAACCCAGCCATAATACCCTCATACTAGGTAGGTATTTATACCTCTAAATGAGGCCCACCTAGTTACTCGAGGTGAGGTTTAGGTATTAGTGTAGGGGTTAGGGGCCACTTTGACATTCAGAGTGAGACATACGAACAGAACTGTACAGTACACTCTTGTGAAGATTTGATGACCTTCAGAGTGAGGAAACTCACCCAAAGATGAGATTTGTGCAATGTTCTCTCAACCTAGCTTGATGTTACCTATGCGAAGTGCTATGATAGCGCACTTTGTAATAAATAAGCTATTACCATAAAACATGCCCCTCTTCCTATAGCATGCGATAGTTTGATAAAAATAGGCCCAGCATGCGTAACCTTTTGAAAATCCGGCCCTTACTCCTTTTACAAGTATCAGATCATGAGGCTACCCACCGCTGTTTCAATATCTTATGCACCGATTCAGTAACGTGGGTCTCCTGCAAAAAATCAGCATGAACTTTCAATTTATTTAGATTGCCCATTACTTTTTGCCTTTTAATGGGTGTATTTAGACTTGCTACGGAACATGTATATAATTAAGGTGGGCCATCCAACTCCACTCACCTGGACAAATGGGAAAGCCAAGAAGCAAGCATTTCCCAGCCCCTGCAATGGCCACCTCCGTATATAAGCAGACTAAAGGAGATATCTGAAAAAAAACAAAACCCAAAAACAATCACACTTCCATACTCTCTGTAACACTTCCCACTACTCATGCCTCACATTCCCACCCCTTCCCTCCTTCCCTTCTCCCACCCTCCTCAATCCCTTTTCCCCAACCAGTAACAATTCCAAATACAATACAATGCAAAACTAGAAAATAACCCAACATATCAACTATCAGAATTAGAGGCCCATTAGTTAGGCATTCGGGTGCCACCCCTCAAATGAATACTGCATCTTGAGAGTAGTAAAAATATCAAAAATAAACACTTGCAAAAATATCTATGGGTGCATTACAAGAATGTATAAAGACTTGAAGGCAGCCAATCCAATATTGCTAAACTTGCAAAGTCGCCAGGATGACAGTCACTGGTCAAGCTCAAGGTGAAAAAGTCAATGCTTCTCCTAAAAAAGAAAAACAACAAAATTACAATAAAACAATTGCCAGTCATAGATGACTGCCACAGCGCAGGCCTAAAAGTGTAACACAGGAAACATCATAACTTCCAGTGTGAATAATAACCCAGTCTTCCAAAGTTAGAAAAAGTAATGCAGGTCCCACTCCCCAAAAAATCAGAAAAACATTAGAATGCATAACAGAAGGTCAACAATCAGTGCTGATCTTCAAATATCCCATGGTAGTAAGCCAGGGCCTCCAGGGTTGTATCAAATTGCTTAACCAGCCTACTATGCCATATTTTTTATTTTGCTGGATACTGTAAACTTAATTTTCTGAGTGGAGCAGACAGAGGAAAAATCCCACTGTCGCGTTGAGACTGAAAAATCTTGAAACATTTACATTTTTTAGCGTCATGTAGGAGACCCAACTTATGATAAGCTTGGAAAAGCAGCAGCTTGTGGACATAATTTAGAAGCCTCACAATAACAACCTGAGGTCTGTTGTCACTCTGTGCCCTTACCCTTAAGCGATGGGCTCTTTCAGAATTTCAGCTTGTCCTGCAACTCTGGAAGATTCAGTTGTGTAGACAAGCAGATCTCCAAAATGCCCACAAGGTCCCCTTCCACCAGTAGCTCAGAGAGTCTGCCCAGACGTCTGTTATTACATTTGAACCTGTTTTCCAAGTCCCCCATTTTGGATTCAGCCACCAATTTGTACTTTTCGAAACCCTGCTCTTTCAATTACAAGGCCTGCACATCATTCTTTGCTCTAGAGGCTCGGTTTCACCTGTCTCCACTCTCTTACCAACATCTTCCATTGTGGATTTCAATACTCCCAAATCCTCATGCAGCTTATCAAAATCTGATTTCAAAGCTGCAGTTACTGACGCCTTCACTTTCTGAATTAGGGTCTCAGTGGTTTCACTGACCACCATGCCAACACCATGAGCATCTACCATCTTTCTCTTGCTAGGCCTCAACTTCTCTCTTTCTTTCTTGCCTAATCGCATGGTCACCGCAGACTGAAGTGTATCTAAACTGAGCATTACTGCATCCCAGCCGTACAGGTGTTATTTTTGCAGTATTTAAGAGGGTTATGGGCACTGCAGTGAAAATTTAATGGGGGTGGCACCTGGAGCTGAGCAAACTCACATCCACCTCAAACTCATTGCCTACGTGACCTCCTGGTCAGTATAATCTTTACATCAAACATTTAAAGATCCTCCTTTGATTGATGTTGGCCCCTGTTGAGAAAGCAGAGATTGGATTAGTTCATTCGGATCTCGGAGAGACGGGGCCTTTAGAGATTGATGCAGCAGAATGTAAACCCTGCAACAAGTGAAAACTTTGAGCCACTACAGAAGGGCCATCATATTTCAGGATAGATTGTCAGAAAGAATACAGTAACAGACTGCAATTCTGATCATGCTATTTATGCAATAATTTGCTTTTCCACAGAGTACATGTGACTCGCACACAGAGAGGAATCTGTAAAAGATTAATTGAACATTGGAGCTGGTTGCATACACAAACTATAAGTGCCTCGATTATTTATTTATTTATTTATTTATTTATTTATTTATTTTAAGTTTTTCTATACCGGCATTCGCGATAAATATCGCATCATGTCGGTTCACAATTAACAAGTGGATAGGAACAAAATCAAAAAATAACATTTAGTAATAAATAATAATAATAATAATAGTAGTAAAAAACATAGATCAAGAGAAGGCTAAGGAATGCAGTTACAATAAACAAGGGAATAAAATAACTTGGATCTGAGAAAAGAATGCAGGGGTTTAAATTAACAGAATATATATGCCAGTCAATGTGCTTATAGCATTGATGAATTGCCCTTATGAGGTAGGGATGTTAATTACCATGATTAAGGCAAAGTCTGGGCGACTGGTTGATAATGTAATAAGTTCAGTTTAGTTCAGGAAAAGCTTTCATGAATAGCCACGTTTTAAGTCTTTTCCTAAAAGTAGGAAGGCATGGTTCCTGTCGCAAATCTGGTGGGATAGAGTTCCACAGAGTTGGTCCTGCAGTGGAGAATGCCCTGTCTCTGGCGGTTATGTGCTTCATGGTTTTGGAGTGTGGTATTTGTAGGGTTTCTCTATAGGACTCTCTGATTGGTCTTTTGGACGTGAATTTTTTGAGAGGAATTTGAAGGTTGAGCTGAGATTGTTGATGTATAGCTTTGAAAATAGTGGTTATGGACTTATATATGATTCTGTAGTGAATTGGCAGCCAGTGCAGGTCTTTGAGGATTGGTGATATGTGGTCTCTTCTCCGTGTGTTTGTTAATATTCTCGCAGCCGTGTTTTGGACCATCTGAAGGGGTTTAGTGTGAGATGCTGGAAGACCTAAAAGCAAAGAGTTGCAGTAATCTAGTTTAGAAAATATTATAGATTGTAGAATAGTTCTGTAGTCATGAAAATGGAAGAGTGGTCTTATTCTTTTTAGGACTTGGAGTTTATAGAAACAGTCCTTAGTAGTTTGATTTATGAATGCTTTTAGGTTTAACCTGTTATCCACGATGGCTCCTAAGTTTCTTACTTGTGGCGTTTGTAAATTGGGTGGAGGATTTGTGTCAAAGTTACTGTTTTCAGAAGAGATTAGGAGGAGTTCACTTTTTGAAGAGTTTAGTATTAGATTGAGGTTTGAGAGGAGACCATCAATTTTTTGAAGACAAGTTTCCCAGAATTCTAGAGTTTTGGTGTAGGATTCTTTAACGGGTATGACTATCTGGACGTCGTCTGCATACAGAAAGTGTTTAAGGTTTAAGTTAGTTAGCAGTTGGCAAAGAGGGAGCAGGTATACATTAAATAGCGTTGGTGAAAGGGAGGAGCCCTGTGGAACTCCCGTGGATGAAGAGTAGTGTTGGGATTCTTTGTTGTGGATTTTGACTTTGTATTTTCTGTTCCCTAAGAACGATTTGAACCATGATAGTGCTGTTCCGGTTATTCCGATGTTTGCTAATTGCATTAGTAGGGTGGAGTGGTTAACCGTATCAAAGGCAGCTGATAGGTCCAGTAGGATCAGTAAATAAGTGTGACCTTTATCCAGGCCCATGATGAGGTAGTCGGTCAAGGAAATTAGCAGTGATTCAGTGCTTAGAGCTTTTCTGAAGCCATATTGAGATGGGAACAGAATGTTGTGTTCTTCGAGGTAGTCTGAGAGTCTGGAGTTAACTAATTTTTCCATTACCTTAGCTATGAAAGGGAGATTGGATATAGGACGGAAATTGTTAGGATCATTAGGATTTAAGTTGGGTTTTTTTAGGAGCGGTTTGATGGATGCAATTTTCAGGTCGTCCGGGTAGATTCCTTGTGCTAGGGAACAGTTAATAATGACTGTCAGAGCATTGGAGATTGTTTCTGGTATTAGCAGGAGAAGTTTGGATGGGATGTGGTCTAAAGGGTGAGATGAAGGTTTCATTTTCTTCAATAAAGAGAGAATCTCAGAAGTAGTGATGGGTTCAAATGATTGTAGAGAAATGTCTTCGTTGTAGTGGAGGTATGTGTTGGATGGTGTTGAAGTGTTGGTTCTCAGCTGAGTTATTAGGTTGGAGATTTTGTTGCTAAAGAAGAGGGCCAACTCCTCTGCTTTTTCTTGAGCTAGGTTGGCAGGGATGTCAGGAGTCATAGTTTGGGTTAAATTAGATACATAGGCAAAGAGGGCTTTGGAGTCAAAGATAATATGGTGGATCTTCTGTGCAAAGAAGTCCCTTTTTGTTTTTAATGTAGCGCTTTTGTATTGGTGGAGTGCGAGTTTGTAAGCAGAGAGGGATGTCTGTGTTGGTGTTTTCCGCCATTTGCTTTCCTTCTGTCGGAGGGAGTGTTTCAGTTTTTGAAGTTCTTCTTTAAACCAAGGTTGTCTTTTGGAGGAGTTGTGTTCAAGTTTTTTTGTTGATAGAGGACAGAGATTGTTGGCTGCTGTTTCTGTTATCATAGACCAAGATTGGAGGGCTGAATTGGGTGAAGAGATGTCTATGAGTGTGAGTTCTGGGCCAAGATGATTGTGTAATTCCTCGGATGTGCAAGATTTCCTGTATATGAATTCAGGTTATGGGACAGGTTTTTTGCTTATTTGTTCCAGCAAAAAGGCGGAAGATATTAAAGTATGGTCAGACCAGGGAACGGGTTGGCATTTGGGTGGAGTTGGGTGAGAGATGCTAGAGTTTACAAATATTAGGTCCAGGGTGTGACCTGCTCTGTGGGTAGGTTTGTTTATAATCTGCTTGAACCCTATGGCCGACATGGCAGTTAAGAAGGATTCACAATTGGTTGAGAGAATGGGGTCGTCGACATGTAAGTTAAAATCTCCCAATATTATAGCGGGGTGTTCCAGATTTAAGTATGTTGTTGTTAATTCTAGAATGGGTGATGCATCGGATTCCAGAAGGCCTGGAGGAGCGTTTTAGATTAGAAGGATTTGCAGACTGTCAGATTTGAATAGGCCTGATTCTATTTTGACGGGAGGTTAATTGTGAATTGAGTGATTTTTAGCTCTTTTTTGGCTGCTAGAAGGATACCTCCACCCCTTTTCTTCTTTCTAGGGATAGAGAAGATATCGTAGCTTTGAGTTGGAAGTTGGTTTAAGTAGTGCGGTGTCCGTGTGTTTAAGCCACGTTTCAGTTATGGCGCAGAAGTCAGGATTTTTGTCCAAGAGAATGTCATTGAGAATTAGGGTTTTCTTGGAGAGAGATTGTGCATTGAATAGTATCAAAGAAAAAAGAGCTAGGCCTAAAGTTTGGGTAAACGGTGAAATCATGATGGGGATAAGAGATTTGTTGGTGGGTGGGCGTGATGAAATCAAGGAGTGTTTTGCTGTGAGAAAGGTTCTGTGTTGGAGGATTGGAATTGGGAGGCCCGTGTGCATTTTGGTCTGTTTGATGAAGAATGGAAGAGTGGCTGCTGGATGACGATTGGATGGGAGGTTGCTGGATGACGATTGGATGGGAGGTTGCTGGATGACGATTGGATGAGAGGTTGCTGGATGACGATAGGATTATAATATACAGCACTGTTTGGAATTTACTCATCCATTTTCACAATTAAAGTGGACCATTTTAGAACAAATCATCTACAAATCATGTGGGGGGGATCAAGCAGCGCATCTGAATCTCAGAGAGAAATTCTGGATCTTTAAACTACAAACTAGCTCTCCAAAGAGTCTCAACAAATCTTTAGCGCGGGACTCAGTAATCTGATAAGATCGTGGTTACTTTTTGATTGTTGTGTACTTAAATGGCTGATATGACTAAATGTGACTTGCATTTAGAACAGATATTACCTAATGGGTAATCCATAGGTTGTGCTGATGCATATCAAAGGTGAGAAGGGACATCAGCAATTTAAATATCCTGATTCAAGAAGCAGCAGAATATAGGGATAGTGTCCCTGAAGAAGAGAAATTTGAAATGTGGCTCTTGAGATCGGAACACTTGACTTTATACACTGCAGCTCTGACAAGATAAGTTTTACTTGCATTTTGAAAAAATATTTATAAAAGAAGATACTGTCAGACGTTTGAACAGTGAGGTGGAAGTGATGATTACAACCAAGTACTAGCAGAAGCTGGCGGGTTAGGGAGCAAAATGTTATATCCACCAATTTATGCTGGTGGCAGACAAAGCTTTCTTAAGATTCCATACCGAGATTTCCAGTAGGAGGGTGTAGATATTGTATGCTTACAACTCAGTACTGCAGAAACTATGTATGAACTTCTCCCCTCATTTCAAAATACTTTAGTATGCAGATATTAGTGCATACAGAGGTGATTATTCCATTGTTTGTATTTACATCTATTCACATCTAGGAGTAATGTTAAATATAAGGTAGGCTAAGGATGTACATTTGTGTAAAATGAAACAAATGAGGCCATTTTTGGTTCATTTCAAATGAAAAAACAGAAAATAGCATCTTACTAAAATAGCCAGAAAGTTTTCGGCATTTTTTTTATTCATGCATTTAAAAAAAAAAAAAAAAATCAGGCCTCCATAAGAAACATAAGAAATTGTCATACTGGGTCAGAGCAAGGGTCCATCAAGCCCAGCATCCTGTTTCCAACAGTGGCCAATCCAGGCTACAAGTACCTGGCAAATACCCAAAAACTAAGTATATCCCACACTACTGATGCTAGTAATAGCAGTGGCTATTTTCCAAGTCAACTTAATTAATAGCAGGTAATGGACTACTCCTTCAAGAACTTATCCAAACCTTTTTTAAACCCAGCTACACTAATTGCACTAACCATATCCCCTGGCAACCAATTCCAGAGTTTAATTGTGCATTGAGTGAAAAAGAACTTTCTCCGATTAGTTTTAAATGTGCTACATGCTAACTTCATGGAGTGCCCCCTAGTCCTATTATCTAAAAGAGTAAATAAGCGATTCACATTTACCTGTTCTAGACCTTTCATGATTTTAAACACCTCTATCATATCCCCGCTCAGCATTCTCTTCTCCAGCTGAACAGCCCTAACCTCTTTAATCTTCCCCCATAGGGGAAAAGTTCCATCCCCTTTATCATTTTGGTCACCCTTCTCTGTACTTTCTCCATTGCAACTATATCTTTCTTGAGATGCGGTTACCAGAATTGTACACAGTATTCAAGGTGTGGTCTCACCATGGAGTGATACAGAGGCATTATGACATTTTCCGTTTTATTCACCATTCCCTTTCTAATAATTCCCAACATTCTGTTTGCTTTTTCGACTGCTGCAGCACATTGAGCTGATGATTTCAATGTATTATCCACTATGACGCCTAGATCTCTTTCCTGGGTGGTAGCTCCTAATATGAACCTAACATCGTGTAACTACAACAAGGGTTATTTTTCCCTATATGCATCACCTTGCACTTATCCACATTAAATTTCATCTGCCATTTGGATGCCCAGTTTTCCAGTCTCACAAGATCCTCCTGCAATTTATCACAATCCTCTTGTGATTTAACTACTCTGAATAATTTTGTATCATCTGCAAATTTGATTACCTCACTCATCGTATTCTTTTCCATATCAATTATAAATATATTGAAAAACACGGGTCCAAGTACAGATCCATGAGGCACTCCATTGTTTACCCTTTTCCAGTGAGAAAATTGACCTTTTAATCCTACTCTCTGTTTCCTGTCTTTTAACCAGTTTGTAATCCAAGGACATTGCTACCTATCCCATGACTTTCTACTTTTCCTAGAAGCCTCTCATGAGGAACTTTGTCAATGCCTTCTGAAAATCCAAATACATGATATCTACCTGTTCACCTATATCTACATGTTTATTAACCCCCTTCAAAAAAGTGAAGCAGATTTGTGAGGCAAGACTTCCCTTGGGTAAATCCATGCTGACTTTGTTCCATTAAACCATGTCTTTCTATATGTTCTGTGATTTTGATCTTTAGAACAATTTCCACTATTTTTCTTGGCACTGAAGTCAGGATAACTGGTCTGTAGTTTCCCAGATCGCCCCTGGAGCCCTTTTTAAATATTGGGGTTACATTAGCCACCCTCCAGTCTTCAGTCTTCAAGGAACAGGCCATGGCCTGGGCTAAGCTCAATTGTGGGATATAGCCCGGATGTCTGGTCCCGTCACTGCAGCCTAGTCCCATTGCCGAGGCTTAGGTTGGGACCAATGCTGGGGCCTAACCTGGAGACTTGGTTTCATCGCTGAGGCCTAGGCCCAGCACCAGGGAACAGGGCAAGGCCTGATCCCATTGCCAAAGCCTGGTCCCATCACAGAGACCAAGGCCTGGTCCTATTGCTGAGGCCTAGGCCCAATGCGGGGACCTGACCCAGAGGCCTCGTTCCAGCACTGGAGCCCAGTACTGGGACCAGGCCTCAGGTTTTGCTTTTGTGCCAGGACCAGGTTTTGAACTTGGCCCCAATGCAGGGACCAGGCCTTCGGGTCGGGCTTTGGCACCAGGACCAAGCCTCGGGTTGGGACCAGATGCTGGAACCAGGCCTTGGCTCGAGTCTCAATCCCAGGACCAGGCCTTGTGCCATACCCCAGCACTTAGACTTCAGCAATGGAACCAGGCCTTGGAACACACTTTGTTGCTGGGCCTAGGCTCAGCAATGGGATCTGGTGACAGGAACAGCGCTTGGGCTGGGTCCCAGAATCAGAACTTGGCCTCAGGTTGGGCCTTGACACTGGTCCTAAGCCTTGGTGATGGGCCTCAACACCAAGGCTTGATCCTATCCTAGAGGAGGCCCATTTTGTTTACATTTTGAGGTTTTTAAAATTTAGGTGGGGGTAGGCTTGTTTAAATTTTTTTCGGTTTCAAAAATAAACTGAACTCAAAAAAAATTAAAGTGACCAAATCTTATCAAAAAAAAACTGAACCAAGCTGAAAATTTTGAGACTACATCTCCCTTCCGTGGATTCCAGCAAAATGCAGAATGGTTCAGCCTGATAAGTCTGTGTACTCCAGGGAAATGCTGAATGCAGGGGGATGTAAATGTCGGAGACTATAACACAATAAAGAAGGCATGTAGTGAAAATTCTGAGGAGAGGGAGGGGGAACATGAAGGTCAAGAATACCAGTCCAAAAATGCAGGGAACATCACCCACATGGGAGACCTTGGGAGGGCATAGGTGTGTAGGGCTTCAACACTAAAGAAGATATCATTTTGTGCTGATTGCGTGAGAGCCTTGTGGCTGTTCAACTTAATTGCTGTTAAAAAAAAAAATCTCTTTTGTAATGAATGTCATTATGATTGCTAATATTGCCTATTATGCTGTTGAAAGGCATCTGGGAATTTTGCCATTTTTACAGCTGGTGCTTTCCCATCTTATTAAAAGAAGCCTACCCTCTACTACCATTCCTGAGGGCTCATTGTGCTCCAAGAAGGCACATGGCACTAAAGTCGTCCAGACTTCTAGTGATTTTATAACATTCATCCATGCATGTGCCTGTCTATGTGTGGACATTCATCCTAACAAAATTCATCTTCCGCACTAAAGCGGATGGGAGGGGGGTTATATTGTACTCTATTTATTTATTTTATTTATTTAGTGCTTTTTTTATACCGGCATTCATGACAATGTCATATCATGTCGGTTTACAGGAAACTGGGGTACAAAAAAACCTTTAAACATTGAAGTAAAAAAGTTACAATAAAACAGGGAGAAAAACACTGGGGGAAGAAGAATACAGAGCATAGGTAACACAGAAATAATGCCAGTTATTTGGCGAGTTCTGAGAGTTCAAGAAAATATTTGTTGTGGTGCATCAGCGACCTTAGCTTTAGGGAATCAGTGAATTTATGTAAAGGCTTGTTTAAATAGCCAAGTCTTAAGCCTTTTTCTGAAAGTCTGTGGGCATGGTTCTTGTCTGAGTTCGAGGGGAATTATATTCCAAATGGTTGGACCCGCTGTAGAAAAGGCCTGTTCTCTTGTGGTTATGTGGCGAGTTGCTTTGGTTGGAAGGGCATGTAGGGATCCTCTGTAGACTTCTCTGATCGGTCTGTATGAGATGTGTAGTCTAAGTGGGATTTGGAAGTTAAGAGGTGCTTGATTGTGGATTGTTTTGAGGATAATTGTGAGGGATTTGTGTAGAATTCTGTAACGTATTGGTAGCCAGTGAAGATTTTTTAGGATTGGGGAGATGTGTTCTCTTCTGCCAGAGTTTGTCAGTATTCTGGCTGCCGCATTTTGAAGCATCTGGAGCGGTTTAGTTGAAGAGGTAGGTAGACCTAGCAAAATGGCATTGTAGTAGTCTATCTTGGAGAATAGGACGGCTTGAAGGACCGTTCTGAAGTCATGAAAGTGTAGGAGGGGTTTAATTCTTTTTAGTACTTGCAGTTTATGGAAGCAGTTCTTAGTTGTGTTGTTGATGAATGTTTTTAGATTCAGATGGTTGTCTATTAATACTCCCAAGTCTCTTGCTTGAGTGACAAAGGTATTTTTGAGTGACTTTTGAGGTGTGTTGCTGTCGTCCGGTGAAATGAGGAGGATTTCAGTCTTGGCTGAATTGAGTATAAGATTTAGGCTAGAGAGGAGGAGGTTGATCTCTTGGAGGCAATTTTCCCAGTATTTGAGTGTTTTTGTGATGGATTCTGTTATTGGGATCAGGATTTGTACGTCGTCAGCGTATAGGAAATGTTTTAGTTTTAGATTGGTTTAGCAGTTGGCACAAGGGTAGTAGGTATATATTGAAAAGGGTAGGGGACAAGGAGGAGCCCTGAGGAACTCCTAGGGAGGAGTTGATATGAGGGGACTCTTTGTTGTGAGAAAAGATTTGAACCAGCTAAAGGCAGTTCCCGTTATTCCGATGTTTGCTAGTCGGTCGAGGAGGATGGAATGGTTTACGGTATCGAAGGCAGCAGAGAGGTCAAGAAGAATTAGTAAGAAGGACTGTCCTTTGTCCAAACCCATAATGAGGTGGTCAGTCAGTGAGATGAGAAGGGTTTTGGTGCTTAGTGCCTTGCGGAACCCATATTGGGTAGAGTGGAGTATTTTATGATCTTCAAGATAGTCCGAGAGTTGAGAGTTGACTAATTTCTCCATAATCTTGGCTACAAAAGGTAAGTTAGAGATCGGGCGGAAGTTATTGGGTTCATTAGGATCTAAGTTGGGTTTTTTTAGAAGAGGTTTAAGAGAGGCGAGTTTGGGCGTCTGGGAAGATTCCTTGTGAAAAGGAGCAGTTAATGATATCCGCCAGAGGTTTGGAGATGGTGTCAGGTATCAGCAAGAGTAGTTTAGAAGGAATTTGGTCATTAGGGTGGGTAGAGGGTTTCATTTTCTTCAGCAGAGTTTGAATCTCCAGAGCGGTAGTGGGTTCAAACTTTTCGAGCAAAATCTCATTGGAAGATGGTAGGAGCTAGGAGCGGAGGACGGGCATGGAGGTATAAGAGTTAAGAGGTTCGAGATTTTGCTTTGGAAGAAGAGTGCCAATTCGTCAGCTTTGGATTGTGCTTGGTCGATGGGAATGGGTGGGATGCTGGTTTATGTTAGATTGGATACGTAGGAGAATAGTGCTTTAGTGTCGAAGGCAAGGTTGTGGATCCTTTGTGCATAGAAATCTCTTTTTGATCGTATGGTTGAATTCCTGTAGAGATGGAGGGAAGATTTGTAAGCAGATAGTGTGCTAGGTGATGGGGCCTTACGCCATTTATTTTCTTTCTGTCTGAGATTTTGTTTGAGGATTCGTAGTTCGTTTGTAAACCACGGTTGTTTTCTGTGCAAGGTAGTATTGATTTTTTTGGTTGATAGTGGACATAATGCATTTGCTACTGTCTCTGTGATATTGCTCCAGGAAAGGAGAGCTGAGTTGGGATTTGAGAGGTCTAAGTGAGGAAGTTCTTTGGCTAGGTGATTGCTGAGGACATCAGAAGGGCATGTTCTCCTGTAGTGAAAAGAGGAATGAAGGGGTTGTGTATTGTGGGTTTCTTCCATAGTGAAGGTAGCAGAGATTAATGAGTGGTATCGGGGTGCATTTGGGGGTGTGAGTGTGTGTGAGGCCGGAGTTTATGAAAATAAGGTCCAGGGTGTATCCAGCTTTGTGGGTGAGGGTATCGGGGTGCATTTGGGGGTGTGAGTGTGTGTGTGAGGCCGGAGTTTATGAAAATAAGGTCCAGGGTGTATCCAGCTTTGTGGGTGGGGTTGTTGATGATCTGATTGAAGCCCATGGCTGTGAGGGAGGTGAGAAATGCCTCACAGTTGGTGGTGCATGGGATATTATCAACATGAAGGTTGAAATCCCCTAGGATAATGGAGGGGGAATCCAGATTTATGTGTTTAGCGATGAATTCTATAATGGGGAGGCGTCTGAATCAATTAGTCCAGGTGGGGCGTAAGTGAGGAGGATTTGGAGTTGGTTGGTTTTGAATAGGCCTAATTCAATTTTGGAATCAAGTTTGCTTTGGAGTTGGGATAGTCTCAGCTCTTTTATGGCTGCAATGAGAAGGCCACCACCTCTTTTCTTATGTCTGGGAAGTGAAAAATGTCATAGATATGTGTGGGGAGTTGATTTATCAGGGCTGTATCTGTTGGTTTAAACCATGTTTCCGTTATGGCGCAGATGTCAGGCTTTGAGTCTAGGAGGTAATCGTTGAGGATAAGTGATTTCTTGGCAAGGGATTGAGCATTGAAGAGAGTTAAGAAGAATAATGCGAGTCCTAGGAGTTGAGTAAAAAGTGATGTCATGATTGGGAAGAGAGTCTTGATGGAGCGTGATCGAGGTTGCATGACTGTTTTTCCAGTGGTGAAGAGACTGTGGTGTAGGATGGGTATTGGGAATCCTGATGTCATTTTGATTTTGTTATGAAGAAGAGAAAGGAGTGGGTGCTGGGCGAGGCTGGGCAGATGCTGGATGACTGCTGGAAGAGAGGAGTGCTGGATGACTGCTGGAAGAGGCAAAATGCTTTGAGAGTAGGGAATGGGTTAGGATCATAGGCTGGCACCCATGAGACCTGGGATCAAATTAGGCTTCTACCACTGACACTTGTGATTTTAGGCGAATCACTTTATCTCCCATTGCCTCGGGTACCTGTATAACTTGGAAGCTCTGTGGGGCAGGGACTCAATGTATCTTTATGTAATGTATTACAAAGTGCCATGGCTTAGGTCATCTTATAAATGCTGGAAAAACACTAGCCAAGTGCAGGAAGCCATGAGTGGTGTGGACTGAAAGGCTGCCCCTCGTGGCGTATGATCCTTATTGTTGATTTTGTTGTTCTTTCTCCCTACAAAGCCATCTTCCCATCTGGCTGACTGAAGGAAGTTGTCAGGCACTGCCTTAGTGCCTCCAGTGTTTCTTTTCCACCCATCTAGAGTTGTAATATACTAAAAAAAAAAAAAGCAACTTTATGCCCGCTTTGCTGTGTCAAATCATTCCAATACAATTTTTTGCTAGACCTCAGAAGTGACTTCTACAAATATGCATATCTGCCTCAGATTGAAATCTGTGGTAGCGCAGCTTTGGATTTTACTCGGATCCGCTAAAACAAATAAATTAAAAAAAACCAAACACGATAGATTTCCTCAACAGTGATTTATGTCTATTCTTTTTTATTTGCCAGCTCTGAGCTTTATTTGGTTCACAACGTCTGAAAATCAAGCTTGGGTATGAAATCAAGACATTTTTTTTCTGGTTCAGAACTCCAGCTGCCGGTCGAGGGAGCATTGCAAATTCACAGTGTTCAGAAAATCGAAAACAAATAGTTAACGAAAAGCGACTGAAGCGTGACTGATGGTGTTACCCTGCTGCAAGAGCATCTCCTCTCAGGCAACCCAGGTCCTCACCAGCAGTCTGACAGCGCTTAAAAAAAACAAAACACATTCGGACTGGCTACTGAGCAAATAAAGAAATTAGTCACACCTTCTTCCCTACTCGACTGGATTAGGGAGAAGGATAGCGTGTTGTCACAAGATGACCAGGGGAGACAAGCATGCATGGTGCTGTCCATTAAAACATGCCTGAGGCAAGCAGCTGTGGTACAGGCAGCATGCATGGTGCTGTCATGTTAATGCTGTGAAAAGCATGCATGGTGCTGTCCCGCTAACGCTGTAACAAGCATGCATGGTGCTGTCCGCTAAAACATGCCTGAGGAAAGCAGCTGTGGTACAGGCAGCATGCATGGTGCTGTCCCGCTAATGCTGTGAAAGCATGCATGGTGCTGTCCCGCTAACGCTGTAACAAGCATGCATGGTGCTGTCCGCTAAAACATGCCTGAGGAAAGCAGCTGTGGTGTAGGCAGTCGGGACCAGTCCCAGTGAAATTGAACGTTGTCCATGCATGGGGGTGTGCCAATACCTAGCAGATGGCACAGGCAAAGCTGCTAGGACTCTTGGTTGCTCTGGGCACACTCTCTGGCTGGAGCCTGTTGAGGCGCTCCCGTGCCAGTCGGCTGAATGCTAGGCTGCATGTTGAATAGCTGTCAGGTGCCAGCATTCCCCTTCTGGGGGGACTTGTTAACTTCCTCTCTGACACCATTAAACATGGCTTAGGGAGAGTGATTTTCCAAAGGACTTCTCCAGGTGAAACAATGTTTAATGCTCAGACCAGGCCTTTTATAAAATTGCCCGCGTAATGTGTGGGTAAACTTAGACACATATGACATGTTCGTACATAAGTTTACATGGACTGAACAGAAGAGTTAGGATTTAGGTGCATACTTTTGGATTTTAAAAAGCATGAATGTAAATTTAGACTGAAAATGTGTGTGGATAGTTTAGCAGGTATAAATTATGGAAGTAGGTTTAGTGGGATAATTTTCAAAGCAGAATTCTGTGCAATTTTTTTATTGTGTTGGGGAAAAAGAAGAACGAGATAAATCAACAGAATATACAACAAAATGAAATGAGTGATATAACTGCCTTTCTGGAACAGACAATGTCTGAACAAATAGAATATCGTGGTACCTTGTGTGTAAAATTTATGAATAGTGGAGATAGAGACAAGATATTAAAACTGGCATTAAAGAATAGGGAAAAATTGTATTTAAATCAGAAAGTTTGGACTTTTCCCGATATAACTAGGGTGACTCAAATTCGTAGAAGGAATTTCCTTCAAATGAATTCGGAAGTGAAATCTATAGGAGCACAGTGTATGATATATGCCCAAGTAATGTGTGGTAAAATACCAACAGGAAAGGTTTGTGTTCTATGAACCAATTGAGTTACACAAGTTTCTTGATGCAAGATTGCCTGATACTGAATCCTAGTCCGAGTTATATAGAAATTGAACCACAGTGTTTCCTATATTTAAAGATTGCCTAATTTGCTCATATTCAGTCCACCTTAGATCTAATTTTTACTTTATAACGGGGATAATTACTGTAATTACTCTTCCCCTCTCACCTCCCCTTTCATCGCCCTCGTTCCTTATGCAACCTTATCAAGTCTTTACCTGAAACCACCTAACATACCCCGAGCTCCTTCCCAGACCCATTTCATACATTATCCCTCCCCTGCTCAGATTGCTATTTGTTCCACATAATAGCTAATGAATATCATATATTATATCTTCGTATAGATTATCTCCTGTATATAATTTTCCCATTTAATATGTTAAATAAGGTTCTACTCTTTGAATGTTAAAGATAGTTATAAGATATCTGTATGTATTACGTTGTTATCCTGTAAACCGGAGTGAAGGCAAAACGCTATACTTCGGTATATAAAAAACCCCAAATAAATAAATAAAATAAATAAATGTTTGCTTAGTTGAATTCTTAGGTTGGCCAGACTGGAATTACTGTTGGATAGGGATATGCATTTATTTATTTAATACTTTTGTATGCCGACATTCATTAGAAACATCACATCGGTTTCCAGATAACAGTAACCGCAGCATAGGACCTTTACAATGAAACTCATTTAAAACTGGGGAGAGTGAAAACTACGTATACAAACTAAATGGTGTTAGGAAGAACAGGTGAGAATTTACAAATTTATATACATTATATACAGAAGCTACATATACTAAATAATAGATATTGGGAAGAACTGGAGTTTAAATACAAATAATACAAGGTAAATACAAAATAAGTATAGGAGACTGGGACAAGAAATAGAAGGAGGGAAAAAGGAGATGAGCGGGTAGATGTAAGGAGGGAAATAAAATATGTAACGATAAAGGAGGTTATGAAAATCGAGTTCCAAATAATAGAGTCCGAACTATATGGTAACATAAGGAATGAAAAAGAAAAAGAGAGATAAAAGGAGTAAAATATAGGAGGAAGGGGGGAGCTGTTTGCAGGAAAAGAAGATAACCTGAAACTATCAAGAGGAATGATATTTTACATACAATCAGAATTCTTAGAGCTTAGCAATGGTAAAAGGAAGGGGAGGAAAAGAGAACTGAATGGAAGCGAGAGAGTCAGGGGAATGCTTGCCTAAACAACCAAGTTTTAAGTTTTTGCTTAAACTTCTTTGGACAAAGCTCTTGGCGCAAATCAGTAGGCATAGAGTTCCATAGGGCTGGACCAGCAGTAGAGAGTGAATGATATTTCGTGGAGGTGTGGTGAGTAAGTTTAGGGGAGGGTGTGAGTAGAGTTGCTAGATATTGTGTTCTAGTGGGTCTAGTGGAGGAACGAAACTGTAGGGAGTTGTTGAACCAGAGGAAACTGGGGTTGTGGATGGCTTTGTGTATGAGTGAGAGTATTTTAAAGTGGATTCTGGAGGTGATGGGGAACCAGTGACATTATCGGAGGATGGGGGTAATATGCTCTTTTCTGCAGGTACTAGTGAGTATACGCGCAGCAGCATTTTGTAGTAATTGCAGCGGGGCAATGGTGTTTTTCGGAAGGCCCAAGAGTAAGGCATTAGAGTAGTCTAATTTGGACAGGATGAGGGACTGTAGACCTGCTCTGAAATCGTTTAGGTGCAGAAGGGGCTTTAAGAACATAAGAACATAAGAACATGCCATACTGGGTCAGACCAAGGATCCATCAAGCCCAGCATCCTGTCTCCAACAATGGCCAATCCAGGCCATAGGTCTATTCCATGTTACTGTTGCTACTAATAGCAGTGGCTATTTTCTAAGTCAACTTAATTAATAGCAGGTAATGGACTTCTCCTCCAAGAACTTATCCAATCCTTTTTTAAACCCAGCTACACTAATTCCACTAACCACATCCTCTGGCAACAAATTCCAGAGTTTAATTGTGCGTTGAGTGAAAAAGAACTTTCTCTGATTAGTTTTAAATGTGCCACATGCTAACTTCATGGATTGCCCCCAGGTTCTATTATCCGAAAGAGTAAATAACTGATTCACATTAACTCGTTCTAGACTTCTCATGATTTTAAACACCTCTATCCCCCTCAGCCGTCTCTTCTCCAAGCTGAAACGTCCTAATCTCTTTAGTTTTTCCTCACAGGAGAGCTGTTCCATTCCCTTTATCATTTTGGTCGCCCTTCTCTGTACCTTCTCTATCGCAACTATATTTTTTTTTTAGAGTATGCAGCTTGAAATGCATTCTCTTAGGGTAGAGCTGATGATTTTTTTTTGTTAAATTGTGGGTCTAGGGTGACACCTAGATCCCATACGTGTTGGGAGAAAGAGAGGGGGAAGGTTGGGGAGCTAGGGGATGGGTGATTGAGGTTGTGGTGATCGGGTGCAATAATCATGAGTTCTGTTTTCATGGTGTTTAAAGCAAGTTTAAGTTTTGTAAGGAGGGTGTTGATGGAGGAAAGGGCGGTTTCCCAAATTTTAAGAGCATGGGGAATAGTGTGGGTGATGAGAATGAGCACAACGTCAGTGTATATGAAGTAAGGGAGATTGAGATCAGAGAGGAGAAGGCAGAGGGGCCTTAGGTAAATGTTAAAGAGTGTGGAAGATAGCAAAGAGTCTTGCCCTGGATTCATGGTTTCCTATTTTGACTTTAAATTGCCTATTGCTGAGATAGGATTTGAACCAGAGGAGTGGGATTCCTGATATGCCAATATCGGATAACTTATCGATTAGAATACTGTGGCTGATGGTGTTGAAGGCTGCAGATATGTCTAGTAAAGCTAAGATGTATGATTGGCCCCTGTCAAGGCCTTTGAGTATGTAATCTGAAAGGAAGGTCAAGAGTGTTTCCGTGCTAAAGTGTTTACGGAAGCTGTGTTCGAATGGGAAAAGAAGGTGTTGTTGTTCCAAGTAGTCTGTTAATTGCCGGTTGACAGTCTTTTCAAGAATTTTTGCTATAAATGGTAAATTAGATATGGGGCGGTAGTTGGCCAATTCTAGTGGATTAAGTTTTGGTTTCTTTAGTATAGGCTTGACAATAGCTTGTTTAAGAGGGTTAGGAACAATTCCAAGAGTCATAGATTTATTGACAATATCAGCTATGTGTTGCGAGATAGTGTTAGGGATGGATAGGAGGGCTTTGGTGGGGTTTGTATCAGATGGGTGTGTGGCAGGTCTCATTTTCCTTAGTATAGATTCTATCTCAGTGGCTGCCGTGGTCTCAAAAGTATGAAAGTTAGTGTTGTGCTTTTTTGGAGGTATTTTGTCAGGTGATGATGAGGTGGGAAAACGAGTTGTGAGGTTGGTTATCTTATTATGGAAATAATGCGCAAGTTCATTACATTTGGTTTCAGCGTCCTTGCAAGGTATAGGGTTAAGTGACGTTTTTGTGAGGTCAGAGACGAATGAAAAAAGGAATTAAATTGTATGTTATGTATTCTATGGGCATAGAAGTCCCATTTAGTTTTAAGAGTGTTTTCACGGTATGTGTGGAGGAGAGTTCTGAACCTCGCTAATTGTGTTGGAGAGGGATCTTTACGCCATTTCTTTTCTTGTGTTCTGAGGTGGTGCTTTAAGGTTTTTAATTCGGGAGTGTACCAAGGTTTTTTTGTAGTTAATAAGGGTCTATTACTTTTGTATTTACTGGGCATAATTTATTAGCAATATTGTTGGTGATGAGATTCCAGGAAGAAAGAGCAGATTCGGGATCGGTTAGGTCTAATTTGTTGAGATTGTCAGTAAGGGCGTCTATAAGGTCATCTCTAGGGCAAGGTTTTCTAAATTGGATGGTTGTTTTTGTCTTAGCACGAGTTAGTGTGTTTTTTATGGAGCAATTACCTTTAATGAGTAAGTGGTTGGACCAGGGTACTGGTGTATACATGGGAGTGTCTAGGAGGAGTAGGGAATTAATGAAAATTAAGTCGAGGGAGTGTCCTGCTTTGTGAGTGGGATTTGATATAATCTGTTGGAAGCCCATGGCCTTAAAGGAGGTTAGGAGAGATTTGCAGGTGGGGGAGAGTGGAAGGGTGTCAATATGGAGATTAAAATCTCCAAGGATGATGGCTGGTATGTCAAGTGAGATGTTGGCAGCAATGAATTCAATGAGGGAAGATGCATTTGCATCTAGGGTACCTGGGGGAGTATAGACAAGACAAATTTGTAGTTGAGTAAATTTAAAGAGCCCTATTTCAAATTTGGGAGGGAGGTTGCCTAGATGTTGTGTCAGCTTAAGGTCTTTTTTAGCGGCGAGGAGGAGGCCACTACCTCTTTTTTTCTGTCTGGGAATAGAGAAAATATCATACACGTGAGTAGGGAGTTGATTAAGGAGGACTGAATCTGTATCTCTAAGCCAGGTCTCTGTTATGGCACAGATGTCAGGTTTTTCATCGAGGAGTAAGTCGTTGAGAATAGGGGTTTTTTTGGCTAGGGATTGGGAGTTGAATAGAATCAGGGTAAATGCCGTAATGCCAAGTAGTTGTGTGAGAGGGGTTAACATGATTGGGAGGAGTGATCTAGGGTGAGGGAATGAGAGGGTGGATATGGGAGTGTTGTGCTTGTGGTGGTAGTGTTTAAGTATTGGTATCTGGCGTGCATGTTGTAAGAACAGAGGGGACCTCGGGGGAGTGAGGAACAATTAAAGAGATTAAAGAAATGCAAAGTGTATTGGACAGGTAGGGAAATGTATAAAAGGGGAGAGGGAGTACAGAGGTGAGTACAAGGGAAATACAGAGGGAACACAAAGGGGCACACCAAGGGGCAGGCTCCTTAGTCGCGGTCCTTTTGCGCATGACGCCGCAGGCCGTCGGAGCCTTTTAAATAGAGCTTGCCTGGGCCAGAAGTGATGCGTTGAAGAGGGCGGTCCTGGATTGGCGGGTTCCTGCAATGGACTCCGGTGAGTGGGGCGCGACAAGGGCTCTACGGCTCGGGCCCCGATGGGCCTAGACATCGACTGTGTCAGGCCTGGTGGAAGAGCGAGTCAGCGTGTGCATCCGGCCAGGAAAGGGAAGCCGCAGGCCGTCGGAGCCTTTTAAATAGAGCTTGCCTTGGCCGGAAGTGATGCGTCAAAGACGGCGGTCCGGGATCGGCGGGTTCCTGTGATGGAGTCCAGTGAGTGGGGCGCGACAAGTGCTCTATGGCTTGAGCCCCGATGGGCCGAGACACCGACTGTGTCAAGCCTGGTGGAAGAGCGAGTCGACGTGCGCATCCAGCCAGGAAAGGGAAGCCAACTACACATTTAGTTGCTACATAACACTGAAGTGAATAAAAATAATAGCAACACTTCTTGCTTTCCTGCATCTTCAATGTCTGTAAATCCAACAAATGGACAAGTAAACAGTAAAAACATTCCAATACAATCCAAAAACCTTTTTTTTGTTTCATTTGTGGACCCCTGCAATGAATTTAAGCACATTTAAATAAACATTTTTGTTTCATTCATTTATGTTTCCCATTCAAGATTATGGCCCATCCAAGTATTTAGCAAACAGCAGGTCAGGCAGGAACTAAATGGTAACTATAGCAACCGACTCTTGCCTATGTGACATAGCAGCCTCATCAGTGCCAAGGCAGGACAAATTGGCAAGGAGACCATACAGATGACAAATCATTGTGAAGTATCTTTTAAAGTAGCCTATAGCTATCATCTGGATCAAGTGATACTGATGTTCTCCCACTGAAAGGTGTGAGCATATGCAAAGAAACTCCATTTGCTCTATTAGAACTTGCAGAGAAGGCTCTCTGTGAGTTAAAGCAAAGCTTTAAAAAGTAGGCATTGGCATTCTCAAAGGGGGTTTTCTGTTCTTCTCTACTGCACTCAGTGGTCTCTCACTCACTGTGACAGAAAGTCCGAGACAGTGGCACTGCTTTCCAAGTTCATTGGGGTCAGGGTAGGAGTGGAGTGGTGAAGTGCATATTGAAGCAATACCAGCAATTTTATGTCTCTGTCTGATGCAGCACAGTGTAGTGTAGTGCAGTCCAGTGCAGTGAAATTACCTGCAGAGACTGATGTGAAGAGAAGCACAGCCTTGCCAGCCTTCTTTGTTCTCTTTCTAACAGTTTTTTTTGTGTGCAAAAGGAGTCAGTCAGTAGTGTACACGTATGTACTGTATATGTATCTGTGTGTGAGTGAGACATTTTTGCTTACACTGTGAGAGATAGTTCTAGAAAACAGAGATTGAACTTATGCAAGCTACTAATTCTGTCTGGCACATTGGCAGTACTTGCAAAGCACTGAAGTAAACTCAGTCTGTAAATTTGATTGAGTGTGTGTGATAGACACACTCATCAATATTAGAATGATACTGTGAATGCTGGTACAATATCAATACATTATTTTGAGATATCAAAACTCCCAGTAGGCACTTCAAATTCAATCATGTCTCTGTGAGAGAAGGACAGAAGAGAGAAGCCATGGGGAGAAGATTTGCTGCAGAGTCAGCCCAGCCTGTGAGAAATATAAGCAGTAATAGTAGCAGCAAGAAAAAAGAGAGTCCTGCCCCTAAAATTAAAAAACATTTTTTAACCACAGAAAGTAAGGATTGGAAGCCAGCTCAAGCCAGAAGAAATTGAAATTAGGAGACAATGTGTAACTGTCGCTTGTTACACTCACACCTGTTTTGAAGCAAGGGCACAAGGTGGGAGAGTCATCAGAGGCTTGTGTTAGCAGGACAGAGACAAGGACTGGGGCAGCAGAATTGCTGTAACCAAAGCCAGCAGTGCATTCCTCCATGATTACCATTTCTGAAGTAATGGAGGCAGTTCTTTCAACAACTGATTCTGAGGAAGAATCTTCTCCGAGATTTCCTGAATCAGATGCTACTGAAGAGCAATAGCTGAACAAAATTTAGGACATCTAGTCTGTACCATTTTAGCTTCCAGGGAGATGATGGAGGAGAATCATAATACTGATGATGTTGAGATCAACTCCCAGGAAGAGCAGGCAGTGCAGATAGAGTTTGTGAGCAACATCCATGGCCCTTTCCCTCATGGTACACCCTCAACCTCAATTCCAGTGCCAGTATCAGCACCCAAGGTTGCAGAGAAGAGATTGTACAAGATAACTCTAGTCAAGAATCATTTTAAATTGAGAGAGGACCCATTTGCTCAATGTGTTCACTGCAGTAAGGCCAGGGCCCGTAGTCTCCTCCTATTCCACAACCACAATAAGGATTGCAAATTTCAGCCCTTGCCATGAAATTGGTCAATCTTGGCCAAATTGCCATGGGAGCTCAGTGGCCCTCTAAGAAAGGAAGCATTAGTGAAGGTGGCACATGGCTCCTCCAATGGTCCCTCTCCCTTCCCAGAAGATAAGCATTGGTGGAAGTTAGACAACATTATCTTTCCCTTATGTCCCTACCCTGGATCCCTTCATTCATCCACTTCGTTCATAAAACAGGAAGAGGAGGATGGGAGTCTTGCAGCTCCTCCAGGGTGTTCTCCCTCCTCCTCTGCTGGGCCTGAATGGCATACTTTGAACCAACATGGTACAAAGCACGAAGCTTGGACTCCAGAAGGGGAGAAGTGAACAGGGTGAGTGAGTGTTTATTTGAGCAAGGCAGGGAGGGAGCCAGGGTTTGTGAGGAGTGTGGGATGGAGGACATGGAAGAGGAAGAGTGAGGGGATGATGAGAAAAGGAAATGAAAGAGGGAACAGTGAGGGAAAGGTGGATAAGGGAAAGAGGGGATGGGATGGGGGATGGCGTGTAATTTGGAGTGTTCCCTCTGCCTACTTTCTATACCCTAGACCCTACACCTTGGGGGTCTTCCTGCCACTCTGCCTAGCTGCCATGCCCCTGATGCTATACCTTCGGGGTCTTCCTGCCGCTCTTGTTGTAGGCTATCAAAATAAACACTTAATACCTGCAGTTAAAAGATAAGGGGTCGATTTTAAAAGGAGCGTGCGCGCGTCCATGTGCACGCGGTTCCCGACACACGCACATGGAAGTGCCGATTTTATAACATGCATGCACTGGCTCGCATGTTATAAAATCTGATGACCGCGCACGCATGTGTGGGCGGCCTGTGACTCGCGCGTGCAGGGGGGAATTTTACAAAGCAACACACGGCGACGCAATCAGGCCTCCCTCAGTTCCCTCCTCCCAGTTCACTGCAATTAAGGAGCGGACTGGGAGGAAACTTTCCTACTCC
The DNA here is from genome assembly GCF_901001135.1 of Rhinatrema bivittatum. Classification (NCBI taxonomy): domain Eukaryota; kingdom Metazoa; phylum Chordata; class Amphibia; order Gymnophiona; family Rhinatrematidae; genus Rhinatrema; species Rhinatrema bivittatum. The sequence continues at coordinate 20,645,974 of NC_042617.1, read as the reverse complement.
TTACTCTATCCTTCCTCCCCTCTACCCCGCTCCCCTAACTATCCCTAATTTTTTTATTTTAATACTTACCGCTCATCCGGAGCAGAAGTAATCTGCGCGCGCTGGCCGCCAGCTGCCGGCTTGCACTTAGCCATATCATTGCTTGAAGAGAGATTGTTAGAACATCCCTTAGGGTGCCACAATAAACCCTTAACAAAGTAAATAGTTCTAACGATTTGTTGAAAGAATTACTTTTAAAAGTTGAACAATATTTCTTTTTTGTTGGATTTAACAACACTTTATAAAATGCCAAGGCAGAATCATATACCTGTTTATTTGCATCTGACATAACTCTATGCCACTTTTCTTCACTATTGTATAATATGTACCAGGGTGCATACTTTTGTTGGATTTTCCTTTGCACTGATTTAGTTGGGGCTACTATATCCATAGAGTTGTTGCAATGTATTATTCCACCAAATCAACCATTTGATCAATAGGGCTAGTTGGCGCTTCTATTTTATCTTTCTTCCATAAAGTCCTAAATAATTCCATATTGAGTTACTTACATATTAAGGACTATCTAATACCTCCCCAAAATGTAATGTAGTAGATAGATAACAACCTATGATTCGAGCCTGGAATGTATATATTTTCAATGGCAGATAGGCAGTTATCTTGTACCAACTGTTTAGTCTTTATAATGAAATCAATAGTATGCCCTGCCTGGTGCGAAGGGGTGGTAATCAATTGATATAAACCCATTGCAGCAATAGATGTTTTAAAATGCCTAATGAGATTGGATTCATCATTGTTGTAATGAAATGAGTACTAAAATCTCCCAAAATGAGTAATTTGTTGTATTGTAAATGCAAAGTTGCAATTAAGTCCAACAATTCATTCATAACAGAACGGCACAAATTAGAGGAATATAAACAAGCAAAACACCCATGTATGAAGTTTCAATAATGGAATTTTTACCATCCCTAATGGTTTGTTAAAGAGAGCTAAAACATCTCCTCCCCTGCTCATACTATGGGAAACTCCCTCATAGGTATAGTTTGAAGGATGTAAGTTAAAGAAATGACATCACTATCAAGATGCCCCAATTCAGTACAGAAAAAAAATGTCAGCCTGAGTATGCAATAAAACTTCAGAAATTTCTACATGCTTATGCTTAACTGAGCATGCATTAATATAAGCTAATTTTAAAGATGTGGTATTTTCAACATCAATAGACAGAACTGGGATATATGTATATATATAAGACTTCTCTCAAAAAACAACCAGAAGTATGGGCTGATGGTGCCAGAAGCCCATGTTGGCCCTGGCCAATAATCACAAGAATAAAAGAATTGAAACTATTGGCCATCAAAAGTAGAAAAGATAACACATACCTTCAGATGCCTGAAAGGTTTCAGTGATGCTCAATCATCAAACCTTTTCCATTGGAAAGAAATCAATAGAACTAGAGGTCATGAAATGAAACTCCAGGGAGGACGACTCAGAACCAATGTCAGGAAATGTTTCTTCATGGAGAGGGTGGTGAATGCCTGGAATGCCCTTCTGAAGGATGTGGTGAAGACAAAAACAGTGAAAGAATTCAAAGCAGTATGGATAAACCCTGTGGCTAGAGGATGGAAATAAAGAAAAGAGTGCATGGGGGTAACTTGCTGGTGTGGCAGTTGCTACCCTTAACAAATAAGCCTTGATATTGTTAATGCAACTCGTTTGACCCAGTATCTAAGAACATAAGACATTGCCATGCTGGGTCTGACCAAGGGTCCATCAAGCCCAACATCCTGTTTCCAACAGTGGCTAATCCAGGCCATAAGAACCTGGCGGGTACCCAAAAACTAAGTTTATCCCATGCTACTGTTGCTAATAAGAACATAAGAAATTGCCATGCTGGGTCAGACCAAGGATCCATGAAGCCCAGCATCCTGTTTCCAACAGAGGCCAAACCAGGCCACAAGAACCTGGCAATTACCCAAACTCTAAGAAGATCCCATGCTACTGATGCCAGTAACAGTAGAGGTCATTCCCTAAGTTTCTTAAATTGCTTCCTATTTGCTGTTCATCTTCAGGTGCGTCTGCTCTGTTGCAGATCTCAGTTTCATCCGCAAAAAGGCAAACTTTTCCTTCTAACCTTTGTACAATGTCGCTCACAAAGAAATTGAACAGAAAGGGCCCCAGAACCAAACCCTGAGGTGCTCCACGTATAACTCTTCTCTTTTCAGAGTAGGTTCCAGTTATCACTTTGCATTGTTGTCTGTCCATCAATCAATTTGTAATCCATCGCCACCACCTTGAATCCACTCCCAGGCTTTTCATGTTGATCATCAGGCTCATATGCAGGACTGTATCAAAAGCTTTGCTGAAATTCAGGTAATTCACATCAAGTGCTTGTCTTTGATCTAATTCTTTGGTCACCCAGTCAAAAAATTCATGTTTGACAAGACCTTCCTTTAGTAAAAGCATGTTGCCTTGGATCCAACAACCCATCGGATTATAGATAGTTGATTATCGTTTCCTTCAGCAGAGTCTTCATTAATTTTCCCACCACCAAACATAAGGCTTATTGGCCTGTAGTTTCCAGTCTCTTCCCTACTACCATTTTTGTGAAGCGGGAACACAATCACTGTTCTCCAATCTCGTGGCACCACTCTCGTCTCCCAGGATCTATTGATCAGTGGACCCGCCAGGACATCCTGGGTTGCAATTCATCTGATACCATAGTTTTATCCACTTTCAGTTTTGCTAGTGACTCCCAAATACTCTCCTCTGTAAATGGGGTGGTATGTACCCCACCCCCATTGGTACTCTTGCCAACCTTCAAGGTCATCCTTAGTGAACACTGAGCTGAATTTTTTATTTAACATTTTTGCTATTTCTTCATCTTTCGCCACTCATTGCTCTATATTTCCTTTCAGTATTACAATACCACCTCTGGCTTTTCTCCTTTCTCTGATATATCTGCAAAATGTTTGCTCACCACCAATTTTACCTCATTGGCAATCCTCTCTTCTAGCTGAGTCTTTGCTATCCTGATTTCTTTCCTCGTCTCTTTCAGCTTCTCCAGATATTCTTCCCTGTGCTCCTCTATTGGAGTTTCTTTGTAGTTTTTGAATGCTGGCCTTTATTTTTTCAGCCACCTTCTTGGAGAACCAGATCAGTTTCCTTTTCTTTATATTTTTTTTCCTTTTGTAACATAAAGATTTGTTGTTATAGCTCCTTTCAATTTGATACGCTAAGGGTGTGAATCGTGTGATCGATCGTCTTAACGATCGATTTTGGCTGGGGGGGGGAGGGAAATCTGATCGTCGTGGGGTGTTTTTTTTTTTTTTTTTTTAAATCGTTAAAAATCGTAAATCGGGGGAGGGCAGGAAAACCGGCACACCAAAACAACCCTAAAACCGAGCCCGAACCTTTAAAACAAATCCCCCACCCTCCCGAACCCCCCCAAAATGTTTTAAATTACCTGGGGTCCAGTGGGGGGCCCGGCGCGATCTCCAGCTCTCTGGCCACGGCTGCGTTGAGAAATGGCGCCGGTGGCCCTTTGCCCTTATCATGTGACGGGCAAAGGTAGCGCCGGCGCCATTTTGGTTCCTGGCTCCCGATGTCACGCGTGCAGGAGATCGCTCCCGGACCCCCACTGGACCCCCAGGGACTTTTGGCCAGCTTGGGTGGGCCTCCTGATCCCCACAAGACTTGCCAAAAGTCCAGCGGGGGTCCGGGAGCGACCTCCTGCACGCGGGCCGTATTGCCAATCTTCAAAATGGCGCCGGCGCTACCTTTGCCCTCATATGTCATACGGGTGACCGTCGCCCGTATGACATAGTGAGGGCAAAGGTAGCGCCGTGTGTCAGTGAGGTGGTTGCGAAGCACGGACTGGGTGCAAATCCCTCTTATACTCCATTGTTTCCACACAAAGAGCCCCTTTCCACCTATTTTTGAACTTACAATGTGTTATTTTTATAACTTACTTTTCCAGCCTGCCAAGAGAAAAGCACGGCTCATGGTGCATCCTTTTCCGTAGAGGTCCAGGGCAGGCCAGTTCCAGTGCAGTGAAAAGTAACAATGACGTGGATGCGCCGGCGCGGATATTACAAGGGCCTCATATACACACATGCAGCAATCAGCTTGAGAAACGAAAGAGCCAGGCTCTCCATAAACGCCACAATTTCATTTAATAGCAGCCACAATCTGGCGACCTTCACCGGGGGTCTAAAACGCAGAACGCAGGCCTTTTTTTTTCCTTTTGCATCCCCCCTTCTGTAGATAACATCGCGCAGTAATAAGATAGCCACAGTCTAATGCGTTCAGATCATTGTCCGATAGCATCAACTACTGAGCTAATCCATTCCAGGCCTTGCACTTTTGGTTTCTTTTGGAAAGCCCAAAAAAATAGGTAGCTTTCACCAGGAGCCTAAGCAAGCACTGAGCTGGCATAGGCCAGAGAACGGTCGCAGGCACACAACCTGCACATGGAGGCTTTTTCCGCTAGCAAAGCATTCTTAATGATTGTGGAGAAGATCGCGGCAGGAAAACAAAATGACCCCAAACCGCAAAAAGACATTTTTAGACACGTGAGACGCTTACCTTGGGTCTCAGAGTCTGGTGCTAAATAGCTACTGAAATAACAGTTAAGCTGAACATTTCCCCGAGCCAGCCAAGCTTGCACGTATCCCAAAGAAATCCTTTGTTTTATCTTTCTCTGGGTGGGGAAGAGAGGAGTTTGGGGAATTCTGTTTCGCAAGGGGAGATATAAAAAGGAAATGAATGGAACGATTGTAAGTTGCTAATCTGTTTTAAGCAGGGCATGCAAAAGGAGCACTTATGTGCTCTGCTGTTTTGTTTTGTTCGTCTTTCAACACAAAGGCTGAAGGATAACATCTCTGTAAAGTTTTCTGCCTCTACTTTGCATTTTAACAAATCCTCCGAAGCCTGGTTTGCAAACCGCGGCTTTCTCCAAAGTGCACCTGGTGGATTGTCGCAGACGGACGCTGCTGTCTCATCTTCCTCCTGTCAATCCTCAATCATTCCTGCCACATTTGCAGATACTCTGAAAGGAACCCGTTGCACTGAATTTCACAGCGACTGTAGCTCGTGTTATTCCAAGGTGCACAATGTACAGCACCTGCTTCATTACTCCTGCTCAGAAAAGGAGGAACGCAAAAAAAAAAAGAAAGAAAGAAAAACCTCCCCAACATAGTTTATTCAATAACTACAGACTCAGGGCTGTTCGTGCTCAAGATCTGCAGCAGCTCTTCCCAGGGAAGGAACGGTGAAGGAGAAATCTCACAGAACATGTTTACAAGGGGGGCCAATGCCAGTCCTCAAGGGCCTCAAATAGGTCTAGTTTTCAGAATATCCAAAATGAAGATGCATTGTCTCCCATTGCCTGCAGATACGTCTTCTGCATATTCATTAGGGATGTGCATTCGTTTTAACCAAATTTGACAAATATGCAACGAATAAGGGCCAATTCTTTTCTTTGGGGGGGGAGGGGAGCCCCAAAAACAAATTGAGGGGCTCCCGAATTAAACGCATCCTATTCATTATATTTGGTTAAAAAAAAAACCTCCCGTCGAGCCTACACCTAGGCCTGAAGCCAGGGCCTCACCTAGGGAACAGGCAGAGGCCCTAAGCAGGTCCTGTGGCCTAAGCTGAGCGCGATGCCGGTGCCTTGGCATAGGCCTAGGCCTAGACCTGAGATTGGGGCCTTGCCTGGGTATAGGCCACAGCTTTATTTATTTGCTTATTTAAAATACTGGTATTTATATTCCGCTTATGTTTACATTTTATATTAAACAGTCACAAAGTCATTACACATGCAAAACACCTGAGGATGGGTTTGTTCTGTACCCCCTAAGGTTTACGTAACAAATAAAGAACGATGGTGTGTGTGTCCCCCCCCCCCCCCCCCCCCTAGCCACGCGTTCCTCCCCCCACCCTTTACCTTCCAGTACAGAGCATTTGGGCATGTCTGGTTTACAAGTTATTTTACCTTTACCACAGCACGTTTCCTATTAATTACATAGGCATGTCATTTAGAATCAAACGTCTGGCTCAAGGAGATAAGATTTGTAGATATGAATCCCACCTTAACATAAAAACTCAATGTTTCCTAGTCAAATCTGTTTGGTCTAAATACTTTTCCATAACACTCATATTATGTACCATATTCTGAAGTTGCTCTAGTGTGGACTCTGCATGGGTCATCCAATTGTGCAAAATACGTTTTTTGGCAAATAAGAGGACTTTTCTGCCCCAGAACTTTACATATCTGTATTCAAATTGTCAAATAGGAATGGCTGTACTTCCAAAGTTAGGGTCACCCCGGTTACCTAGCAATGGCTCTTTGCACATCTCTCCAATAATGTTTATATGTACACAGTGCAAAAAAAACTATATCCAAAGGTTCCCAATGCTCTACCACATTTCTGGCATGTGCTAGAGCCTGTTAATGCACATCTATGCACCTGTTTCTGAGAGCAGTATGCCCGCAGGAGACACAAATTGCGTTTCTCTTAAAGAGATGTTTGGCGTAATCGTATAAACCCTTGAGAGGCAAATAGAAATATAATGATCTGTAATATCCTCTCCCAATTCCTCTTTCCAACCCCGTACTATTCTGGCGCATCACCACTTCTTTATTTATTTGTTTTTATAGACCGGTGTTCGATTTGCATATCACATCGGTTTACATATAACTTGAAAAGTGCAGGAAGTCAAGCATTTCCTTGTGTTTGGTACAGAGAACACTAGAAGCAGTAAAGTGAGGCGTAACAGTAGCATGATTAAAAAACGATGGTGGTAACAGTAATAAACAGTTAAATAACATTTGTGATCGTAATAAACAATAAACAGCATTTGTAATCGTAATAAATAATTTGCACAGAAAGGAAATGGTGTGACGGTCTGGGTCTTCTGTGTCATACAAATCCATCAACATTTCCCGCTGCTCTCCCTGCAGCGCCAAGAGATCTATGCAAATATTCATGGCTCTGTACTTGAGACGTATTAAAACTTTAACAGAAAGCTTGAAAAGTCTGCATTTTTCCCCTCGACTGTGAGCATGTGTAAGAGTAATTGCCACCCCCTCTCACACCGTTCTCGAAATACTCTAGTCTGTGATCCAGGGATAAAATCAGCATTGTTGTTGACTGGCAAAAAAATGGGATAAACCTATTCTAGGATCATCTTCGGACAGAACCACTTCCGAGTTTATATTATAGGAACTATTATAACGCTCTGTTGCAAGCGTTTTGGCAAGCTACGGTGAGATCCATGAATAATGCATCGTGGATTTGCTGGTGCCACTAAACTGCTTTCCCAGTTCACTGGACTGTAATAATTAGTATTCATAATCCGATCTACCTACATGCCTCAAGCTGCAGGCCATACTATTTTTATTTATTTAAAAGCATTTATTACCCACCCCTCCAACATTTGGGACAGGGTTCAAAAGATATTTATAAAAATGAACATAATGACAATCTAGTTGTTATGCCCGTCAGTCGCAGATGGCTGCGACCGGGCTTACTTACATCCTGCACCGTTCTCCAGCCCTCCCCGGGTCTGCTCGCGGCACAGGCCAATCTCTACCGCTGCGTTCCCCATGGCTCCTTGTGGCAGCCGAGACGCCGCCGCCAGCTACATCGTCTCCAGGCCTTCCTAGGCGTGCGCACGCTTCACCGGGCCCTCCTTTGAAGCCTCTTCGGCGGGAACCTCGGGGGCGTCCCTGCTTGATGATGTCATCGGATCAAGGTACTTAAGCTCCACCTTCGCCCTCAGCTAGCCGACTTGGCAACAAGTTCCATACATCTTTACTAGTTCCAGTTCCGTGTTCCTGTGGCTATGCTATTGGACTTCGTTGGACTTTGGACTCTGTCTGGTACCCACTCCTCGGGGCTGGCCCTGTGCTTCCTGAAGTCCTGCTCTGCAAGGTTCCCTGCTCCTCGGGGCTGCCCCCTGGAACACCCTTCCCACTCGGGAGTTTACTCTAGTGCTTCCCCGCTCCTCGGGTTTGTGCCTACGTGCTGTGTTGGACTGTCAGCGCTTCCCTGCTCCTCGGGACTGCGTCCTCCTACTTCTCAAGAGACTCTCAGCACCGTCCCGATTCTTGGGTCAGTGTCCTTGTGCTTTGCTGTGACTGTCTGCACCTCCCCGCTCCTCAGGGTCGTGCTTACATGCTACTAGGCTATCAGCACTTCTCCGCTCCTCGGGGCTATGCTTCTGTTGAATATCGGTATATATAAATAAATAATTAGATAAACACAGAGACTATCTGTGCTCCCCGCTCCTTGGGTTCTACATATATTATCATTGGAGACTGGACCCGGGCTTCCCTGCTCCATGGGTTGCCTGCGTCACAACAGCTGCACCTCCCTTGCTCCGCAGCTCCACCCCTCGGGGGTGTCTCTCCGCTATCCCTCCTGCACACCAGTCTCAAGCCTCCCACTCTACGGCCGGCCTGGTGCCTTCCCCTTCGGGGGTCTCAGTCAAGGTAGTATCGTAAGCCTGCTTGTCTACTGGGGGATTTCTCCTGACTCCTCAGGACCTCTCCACAGTCTTACCCAGAACTCCCTGCCATGCCTGACCTCGCCTCCCGACGGAGTGGGCCTGTGGAGCTCCTCCCCATAGGTTGTAACAACTCATACCTCGGGCCAAGGGCCTACAAACCCACAAACCATAACACTAGTTATCTACATTAAAACAAACAAGATAAAAAGGGACAAAAATGCCGAAGGCCAAAATAGGAAATTCAGACTGGGAAGGAAATGAAAAATCATTCCTAATCTGCTGGAGGGAAATGAAACCTTGAGGAAGGCTGTACTATTGAAAAGCTTCACGGAAAAGATGTATTTTTAATAGTTTCTTGAATATTATGTAGTCTTGTGTTAGTCGCAATGAAACTGGGAAGGAGTTCCAGAAGGTAGAGCCATAAATAGAAAATGAACATTCACAAGTGGAAGCTAGACGGGCACCCTTAGGGGGAGGAACATCGAGAAGAAACTGGCTTGAGAAACATAAAATTTGTTCAAGGGTTGAATGCATAAAATGCTGTTAATCCAGGGAGAGTTGATCTCGTAGAGCAAGTCGTGAATAGAGATAACAACTTTGGGGCAGATTTTGAAAGCCCTACGCGTGTAAATCCAGGAGGATTTACGCCTGTAGGGGGGTTACTGTTGCGTCCATCGCTGCTCGACGCCCTCACTCTGCCCTTTTTACCTCTGTGGCGACTCCCTCTGGGTCTGATGGATGGTTCGCTGCCGCAGCGTCTTCTTGCCGTCTCCATCCGGCGTCCCCGGACTGGCACGATGCTGCGGATCTGCCATGTTGCCTGATGACGTAGGGCGCGGGCACGCACGCACTCCGATTGATGTACCAGCAAGGGCGCGAACCTTAGGGGCGTCCCTCTGAGATGACGTCATGTGCTTCCAATAGAAAAGGTCTCAGTATTCGCTAACGAATCGAGTTAGCAAGGGGATTGCTGGGCATTGCTTCAGCTTTTCTCCCAAGCCACTCTGCCTCCTCAGACTTACCAGGGGTACCCACTCCTCGGGGGCCTTGCTCTCTTTTCTTTATTTCAGATTGCATATAGGAACCTGTACTCGCTCCTCGAGGGCCCATGTTCCTTAATACTCTGAAGATTCTCTACTGCCTGGAAGCTATCGCTGATGCAGACATTTGTGAGTTACCATTGCTCTCTCAGAGCTTTCCCTGGAACCAGGTACTCGCTCCTCGAGGGCCTATCCCTTTCCAGCTACTGAGCTTCTTTAAGACCTTATGTGAGTTTTGTCATCCAGTTCTGGCTATGAACACAGCATACCCTGTCTACTCACTATCTATAGTTTCTCTACAGCTCAGCAACCCTGGGATCGCTGTTCCAGTACCTGAGGGACTTCAGCCCTGCCGGGCATATCAGCTCACTACTGCCACCTCTGGTGGTTCTACTAACCTGTCTAATAAAAGAACTATCTGTGTCTGTCTCCATATCCAAGCCTAGCCGGTGGTCCCTCTCAGGATATCCTCCTGGGGGCGCAGTCATCTGCCATCGACCCAAGGATCCACCTATCTACATTCCTCTACAGCTGGGTGCCCTCTCCAAGCACTCCGCTGGTAACAGATTGCTACTCCTTCCCCATCAGGAGGCTTCAGCAACAGATTCATAACAGATTGCTACTCTGCAGTCTATACCTTAACAGATTGTTAACTACTCCCTCTACAGGAGCTGAGCATATCAGATTGTTAACTCCTCCTTCCACAGGAGCCAGTTCATAACAGATTGTTAACTCCTCCCTTCTTGAGGAGTGGAGCATAACAGATTGCTAACTCCTCCTACCTCAGGAGCCAATTCATAACAGATTGCTAACTCCTCCCTCTACAGGAGCCGATTCGTAACAGATTGCTAACTCCTCCCTCCACGGGAGCCGTTTCATAACAGTTACGCATGACGGGCCTATTTTCAAATGGCCCGGTGGCGCGCATAAAGCCCCGGGATACGTGTAAATCCTGGGGCTTGAAAAAATGGGTGGTCCAGGGGTGGGGATGGGCGGTCTGGGGGCGTGGCTAGAGGCCTCTGCAAGGCCGCTGGGCCGGCGCGCGCAAGTTATGCCTGCCTCTGGCAAGCATAACTTCTGAGACAAAGGTACAGGGGTTTTTTTTTTTGGGCTGGGGCAGGACAGGTAGGGGAAGGTGGGCGGGCCTCGGAGGGAACAGGCAGACGCAACAGCTAAAATAAAGGTCGGGGGAGGGTAGGATAAGGCTAGGGGGTGGGACGGTTAGGGGAAGGGGAAGGGAGGTTAGGTTAGGGGGTTGGGAAGTTCCCTCCAAGGCTGCTCCGAAATCGGAGGGAACAGTGGAAGGCCACGGGTGTCAGCATGCACATGTCATAAAAATCGGGTGTCCATGTCTGCACGCCGGGTAACGCATGCACATGGACGTGTGCGCACAACCTTTTAAAATCTACCCCAAGGCTATTAGTATAGATGCGTTTAAAAGAGGTTTGGACAAGTTCCTGGAGGAAAAGTTCATTAGCCATTATTAAGGGAGAGTTGCAGAAATCCATTGATTATTCTTGGGATAAGCAGCTTGGAATCTATCTACCCCTTGGAATGCTGCCAGGTTTTTGTGGCCTGGATTGGCCACTGTTGGAAACAGGATTTTGGACTTGATGGACTCTTGGTCTGACCCAGTATGGCAAGCCATATGTTCTTATGTTGTTAAGAGCATTTTTTTGAACGCCAACCATGACCACAAAAAATTCTATCTGATTATTTAGAGAAACTCTTAAAGATTGCTCTTAAAAAAAACTATTTTGCCTTTGGCAAGTCATTTTTTAAGCAAATTTGTGGCACTGAAATGGGGGAGTTTCAATCATGTTGGCTACAACACCATAATTTCTAAAGTGAATAGATAGCATGGAAACGATACATAGATCAACTTAGAATATCCTTTACTTAGGACGACTGGATTTTATATAACGGGAGTGCCGACATGAACAATCTGCAAAAATTACCGACTGTATTCCCAATAATAACCAACATTCATTTGACGCAACTTTAAGGGTGATGTTTGACCATCATATTAGGCATCATCGTATAGTACTGTAGACTTTAGTACTCTGCCTTACTTATAATCATAGGTCAATTTCAAAATATTGTTTTCTAGAATTATTTTTTGCTTCAATGAACAGTCTTTCACCACTAAAATAACATTATTTTCTCTTAATTATTCCAATTACGTATACAACATCTTGACTTATCTGTGAATAGTAGAAATCACTTTCTTGCCCATGTATTCTTTGGTCACGTTACCAATGCTTGTTTGTTGAAATTACTTTCTTGCCCATATAGTCTGTGGTCACATTTACCATTGACCTATGATTATAAGTAAGGCAGAGTACTAAAGTCTACAGTACTATGGGGCGGATTTTAAAAGCCCTGCTCGCGTAAATCCGCCCGGATTTACGCGAGCAGGGCCTTGTGCGCCGGCGCGCCTATTTTCCATAGGCCTGCCGGCGCGTGCAGAGCCCCAGGACTCGTGTAAGTCCCAGGGTTTTTTGTCGGGGGCGGGGCCGATCGACGCGGCGTTTTGGGGGCGGGACGCGGCGTTTTGGGGGCGGGCCCGGGGGCGTGGTTTCGGCCTGGGGCGGTCCGGGGGCGTGGCCGCACCCTCCAGAACCGCCCCCGGGTCGCGTCTCGGCGCGCCAGCGGCCCGCTGGCGCGCGTGAATTTACTTCTCCCTCCGGGAGGCGTAAATCCATGGACAAAGGTAGGGGGGGGGGTTTAGATAGGGCCGGGGGGGGGGGGGGGGTTAGGTAGAGGAAGGGAGGGGAAGGTGAGGGGAGGGCGAAAGAGAGAGCGGCCTCGGCGGGAACGGAGGCAGGCTGCGCGGCTCGGCGCGCGCCGTCTGCCCAAAATCGGCAGCCTTGTGCGCGCCGATCAAGGATTTTATAAGATACGCGCGGCTACGCGCGTATCTTATAAAATCCAGCGTACTTTTGTTTGCTCCTGGTGCGCCAACAAAAGTACACGAACGCGCATTTTTTAAAAATCTGCCCCACTATGATGATGCCTAATGTGATGGTCAAACATCACCCTTAAAGTTGCATCGAATGAATGTTGGTTGTTGTTGGGAATACAGTCGGTAATTTTTGCAGAACAATACATAGATGACATTTTTATGTTGAGGAAGGGTACTTTAGCCCATTTTGATGAGTTTCTGTTATGGCTGAATTCTTTGAATCATCAGCTTAAATTTACTGCAGATATACAAGAGGAACAGATTTCTTTTTTAGATATAATTATTTATAAAAATGCCGAGGGTTTCAATGCATCTATTTTTTTGGAAACCAGTCAGTTCAAATACTTTATTACAGTTTACAACTGCACATCTGAGACCTCTCAAAAAAAGTTTACCAGCAAGTCAGTTTTTCTGTCTATGGCGCCTTTGCACATCTGTATCAGAATATAAAGACCAAGCTCAAAATATCACAGATAGGTTCCTGTCTTGTGGATACCCAGTTGCTTGTATTAAAGAAAAGCTTATCAACGAACTAGATTTACTCACTGTGATTTGTTCTTCATTCCTCATTCCAAACAAGATTTTCAACACATTACCTGTGTGCTTCCTTTTTCACCGAGATCAGAACATAAGAACATAAGAAAATGCCATACTGGGTCAGACCAAGGGTCCATCAAGCCCAGCATCCTGTTTCCAACACTGGCCAATCCAGGCCATAAGAATCTGGCAAGTACCCTAAAACTAAGGGGTAGATTTTCAAAGAGGTACGCGCGTATCTTACGCGCGTACCCCCCGAAGACCTACCCCAAACCCCCCCTGCGCGCGCCGAGCCTATTTTGCATAGGCTCGGCAGCGCGCGCAAGCCTCGGGACGCGCGTAAGCCCCAGGGCTTGCATGGAGGGGCGTGTCGGGGGCGTGCCGGGAGTGACGCACCGTTTTGGGGGCGGCGCCGCGGGCGTGGTTTCGGCCTGGGGCGTTCCGCGGGCGTGGCCGCAGCCTCCGGGCCAGCCCCTGGACCGGAACATGGAGTCCGGCAGCCAGCCCGGCGTGCACAAAGTTACGCCTGCTGAAAGCAGGCGTAACTTTGACAACAAAGGTAGTGGGGGTTAGATAGGGCCGGGGGGGTGGGTTAGATAGGGGAAGGGAAGGGAAGGTGCGGGGGGTGGAAGGAAAGTTCCCTCTGAGGCTGCTCCGATTTCGGAGCGGCCTCGGAGGGAACGAAGGCAGGCTGCGCGGCTCGGCGCGCACAGGCTGCCGATTTTGGGCAGCCTTGTGCGCGCCGACCCCGGATTTTAATGGATACACACGGCTACGCGCATATCTATTAAAATCCTGCGTACTCTTGTTAGCGCCTGGTGCGCGAACAAAAGTACGCGTGTGCGCAGATTTATAAAATCTGCCCCTAAGTCTATTCCATGTTACTGTTGCTAGTAATAGCAGTGGCTATTTTCTAATTCAACTTGATTAATAGTAGGTAATGGACTTCTCCTCCAAGAACTTATCCAAACCTTTTTTAAACCCAGCTACCCTAACTGCACTAACAACATCCCCTGGCAACAAATTCCAGAGTTTAATTGTGCATTGAGTGAAAAAGAATTTTCTCCAATTAGTTTTAAATGTGCTACATGCTAACTTCATGGCGTGCCCCCTAGTCCTTCTATTATCCAAAAGAGTAAATAACCAATTCACATCTACCCGTTCTAGACCTCTCATGATTTTAAACACCTCTATTATATCCCCCTTTAGCCGTTTCTTCTCCAAGCTGAACAGCTCTAACCTATTTAGTCTTTCCTCATAGGGGAGCTGTTCCATCCCCTTTATCATTTTGGTTGCCCTTCTCTGTACCTTCTCATCACAACTATATCTTTTTTGAGATGCGGCAACTAGAACTGTATACAGTATTAAAGGTGCAGTCTCACCATTAGGCATTATGACATTTTCCATTTTATTCAACATTCCCTTCCTAATAATTCCTAACATTCTGTTTGCATTTTTGACTGACGCAGCACACTGAGCCGATTATTTTACATAATTGACATGTTTTACAGCTACTTGAGATTTTTAAGTAATCTCCTCGGGTCACTTATACACACAGAGCTAGTTTGCATGATCTTCTAGTACATTCAGATCTGACCTGGTCATCAATTCAATTAAGAAAAGACAATGTTGGATCTCATCAACCTTGTGGCACCTGTTTGGTGAGTCATGTATCTATGAATACCACCATGTATATGTAGCCTCCACGAATACTAATGTTTACCAGCGTACTTCCTGCAGTTCTTCTGGAGTAATCTATGTGATGAGTTTTATATTGGAAAAACTAAACATATGTTGAAAACACATATTATTGAACATCGTTCTAGCATTCCTACACATCGATTAAACGTGCCATTAGTAGTTCATTGTGATGAATCCACACACACATTTTGAAGGCCTTCGTTTTTGTGCTCTACAGCAACTGACCCTCAGTTGGTGAGGGGGTAATTTTGATCATAAATTATTACACCTTGAACAGAGATGGAGTCATAAACTAAACACTTTGACACCATTTGGCCTGAATTCAGAAGCTGATTTAAGTGTGTTTTTAAGCTTATATAAATGTGTCATTTTTTTGTAGTGATGTTTGAAGACATGATTTTCCTGATTGGACATTAAAAAATCTCTTATGAGATTGTCGGTGAAGATTATGGCAATCGATAACATGGCTCTTGGTGCTAAGACATCTCTTGTGAGATTGCCAGTGAAGATCAAGGCAACCAACAATATGGCTTTTGGTGCTATCGGGCATTAAAACTGTGTTTTTAGTTTTTTTGGAAATTTACTACAATTTTATTTGTGGTAAGAGAGAGACAAGAGCAGAGAAGCAAAAAGTTACATAATAACAAGGACCTTGAACTTGGAAGCTGGTTCAGCTGGAAAAAGAGAAGCCTTAAGAAGGTATTAAATTAAGTACATTGTGATATGTCCAAACTAGTAAATGAGGTGAATATTGGCGGGGCGAAGATGGGAAATCTGTAAGATAAAAAATGTGTAAGATGTGTATGATAAAAAAATGTGTATGATGTGTATGATAAAAAAATGTGTATGATAAAAAATCTGTAAGATAAAAAGATGGGAAATCTGTAAGATAAAAAATTTTTTTGGTCTTTGGATATAAGATTAATGAACAATATTATAATAATCACAACTACAGCATTTGGTGTTGTCTAGCATTTAAATATCTGCAATGATAGATGAAGATTGCCATTTTCTATTGGACACTGATGTCAGGACGTTGATTGACATTTTGATGCCTTTAAAATGAGTGCTTCTACCCACTGTTTCCAGTTCAAGAAACGGTTATGAGACGCTGGTGTCCATTTTGATGGTACAAGTCTGCTTAAAGATAAGTACTTAAACATTTCTCAATATAAAGTTGCATTTTATTGAATGTCATTTATAATGTTTTGTAGAGAATAATCCGCTGGTTGAAGTGAGGATTCACATTTTGCAACAGACAGCTCCTGATGAAGCTCTGTTGCAAAACATCGGCCGCTGTGTCTGTTGCATAAATTTGATAGGACTATTGCATTTTGCTTTTGTTTTTAAGCTGCAATCAAAAAAATATTTTCTAAGAGACTTTAAAATCTGTTTTTAGCTTCAATGGTCAGAAGGGATCCCCGAACGAACCTGTCCCGCTGCTGCAGCTAGTTCAAATGGCCACTGACAGACCAAGGCTAGCGCTATAATTATTTTCTTCTTGAAATGGATTTTAAAGATGCCATGGGGTAAGAGGGTCCCAAAAGAGGGCTTGGTGCATCAGGAAAGGGCACGGGAGTTGGGAGGGTTTCCATGAGGCAGAGTCAGGACAACTATTTTTAAAGTAAAAAAAAAAAAGTTCATTTTTCTTTGGTTTCATTTTTAAAGTGAAATGAAACGAAATGGGAAATGCTAGAATTTCCCAATTCCTCGATCTAGATAAACACACTTCATGCACGCAGCCCTTCCATGTTAGCTTGGATGACACAAGAGAGCAGATGACTGAATTATGTGCAAAGCAAGAACATAAAATCATTTAACGCTGGTTTATTGTATTTGATTTGATTTTTGGGGTGGGGGTGAAATCTGTGTTTTTCGCTCTTGCTCTGAATGGGACTGGAAGAGGAGCGGTGTCTCAGAACTGCTTCTGAAAACTTAGAGTTAGGTGAGAGAATTACAGAAAATGTAAACGACTGTAATCTAACCCTGACGATGGTTCCTTTGAGGGCTGAAATGCCGATGCAGTCATTGTTATAATTAGAGCTTTGATTTGATTTCGTTTTTTCATTTATACACTGCTATTCCAGAAAAAAAAGAAACGGTCTTAAAACAAAAGAAATTTGACAGCAACCAAATCATTCCATAAATACATCAAATTATTCCCCAAATACATTAAATCGTACCCTGGCTAACACAGATATATCGCCCTAAATTCAGCAATTATAATAGAATCTAAAATCAATCCGATGACAGCAACATATAAAACAGCCAGTATCACATTAAAATCGAGTAGGTAACAGAAATGAGAATAACTTAAAATATAAAAGCTATCATAATTAAAATCATAAAGCATCATATTACAATCCGGCAAGTAATGGAAGTGGGAATAACTTAAGATTCAGTAACAGCCATAATTAAAATCGTAAACCATCCGCTATAGGCTATATACCCAATCAGGTAAAGCATGATTCATGTGCCCGCTGCTCATTACATTTTTTTCTGTGCTGGGGTAATTTTGTCTTTTCTTCCCCCTAGATTACCTTGAAAAGGGCTCTCTGCTGCTGCTGCTGATGCTGGGAGGGCCATTTTGTGCTCGAACAGCAGAGCAGTGATGTCAGCAAGCGCCAGCCTCATCGCGGAAGATGGAACATAGTGACATCATTCATGGCTCTGCCGCTGCTGCCATAAAAGATATACTCCTAGAAACGGCTGGGAGCCCTCTTCAAGATAAGCTGGCTCGCAAGCCATTCTGGCCTAAAACTGATCGCCCTCTTGGGTGGGCACTAGCACCGGACTGCACATTAGGTTTTCTTGAATTGTAAGCATGTAGATTGTTAATCTTAAAAAGACTTTATCACCTCTTTCAGTTCTCCTGGACTGCTTTAACTCCTCTTTCTCACATCACCTCTCCATATGTATTCTCTCTCTACCCCCCCCCCCCCCGCCATCCTTTTTCTCCACTGACTCTCAGGGTATAATTTTTCATTCATAGTCAGCAGAATGGGCTCCACTGTTCACATAAGTGGTCCTTTCCTTCACCTTCAGTTGAAGGAATAGGCCCCATTGACCAGTTTAGTAGCTAACATGATTCTCTCTCTTACATGTATGTATGTATGTATTTATTTATTTATTTAGCAGCTTTTCTATACCGATATTAGTAGGCACATCATATCGGTTTGCATCAAACAATAGATGGAAAATACAATGAACAGGGAGTGGGGAGGGGGACAACATAAGGTAACATGGTGCAACAACGGTGCTGTAACTAGAGAAGCTATAATGGAGAGCCTGAAAAGGAGAACTGGAGAGGAAACATATTAACGTGATAACTTAGAGGGAATGAAATTAGCGGTAAGGTGAAGAGGTGAAGTGATGAGGTACATGGGTCTAGTCTGGATATGCCTGATGGAAAAGCCAGGTCTTTAGCATTTTCTTGAATTTGAAGGTGGAGGTTCGTAGGTAGGGCATTCCAACGAGTGGGGCCAGCAATTGATAGGGCACGATCCCTTGTTGAGGTGAGGCGAGCATTCTTGAGGGATGGGATGTGCAGGGTACCTTTAAGATTTGCTCTGGTTGGGCGGGAAGAGTGTGTGAGTTGGAAAGGTTCATTGAGCCAGGTGGAATTGTTTTTGTAGATGGATTTGTGAATAATGGTGAGGATCTTAAATAGGATGCATGATGGTATAGGGAGCCAGTGGAGGTCTTTGAGGATGGGGGTTATATGGTCGGATTTGTGTGCATTTATGATGGTTCTAGTGGTGGCGTTCTGTAGTATTTGGAGTGGTTTGATTGTGGAGTAAGGAAGGCCTAAATACAAGGAATTGCAGTAGTCCAGTTTGGACGAAAGGGTTGCTTGGATGACTGTTCTGAGATCGTGGGTATGGAGTAAAGGTTTGGGTTTTTTTTATGACATTGAGCTTATAGAAGCCTTCTTTTAAGACAGAATTGATGTGTTTTTTTAGGTTTAAGTGTTGATCAATTAGGACACCCAGGTTTCGTACTGGAGGCTGTGAGGCAAAGGAGCTGGAAGCTGGGTCATTAGCTAGGGAGAGCTTGAGTGTTTGATGGTTGTGGATGAGGAGCAGTTCAGTCTTTGAGGAGTTGAGAGCAAGGTGTAGGTTGGTGAGTAGGGAGTTAATGGAGGTGAGGCGTTTCTCCCAGAATTTTAGCGTTTTGGATATGGATTCTTGTATTGGTATGATGATTTGTACATCATCTGCATAGATGTAGAATTTGAGGTCGAGTTCAGAGAGTAGCTGGCAGAGGGGCAGGAGGTAAATATTAAAAAGGGTGGAGGAGAGGGAGGAGCCTTGAGGGACTCCTTGGGTGAAGGAGAAATGTGTGGATTCTGAGTTGCCTAGTTTTACAGAGAATTCCCTGTTAGCCAGGTAGGATTTGAACCAAAGGAGGGCTGTGCCAGATATGCCAATGTCAGTTAGTCAGGAAAGGAACAGATTGTCGCTTATCGTGTCACAATCTGCTCCTTTCCCACCTAACTTGCAGTATTGGAAGTAGCTATGCGAAGAACTGCATCATATCCCAGAGGACATGATGTCCCCTTTTGTGGTGAGAGCTGTGGAACGATAATAGAGCTACTATAACTTAACCAACAGGAAGATTTCCTTTTAGTTTATCAGTAGACCTGCTGCCTCCTGATGAGCAGGTTGCTGCTTCAAGTCACTGCTAAATAGTTACCTCAATCGGGTGCCTGTGGATTTATATTCTTTTTTTTTTTCTAACATTTCTTTATTGAAAACCTTTTTCCATTATAATAGACACAAGCGCAAAGAAAAACAGGAAAGTATCAATATACAATTACACAGTAGTTCTGAGATAACCCGGAGAGGCCAGTTCTTGTATGTTATCTTCACATATAGTCCTACTGGTTTCTCCTTCTGTACAATCTCCCGTCGCCCCTCCCACCCCCACCCCCAACCCTCCCATGCCTCCCTTCCCCTGCACTGATGCTAGCAATCTAAGTCCGTCGGAGAGTCGGGCTGAGCTTTATGTCCAATAATGTCATGGTATGCTTTAGGGATGTGAATCGTGTGATCGATCGTCTTAATGATCGATTTTGGCTGGGGGGGGGAGGGAAATCTGATCGTCATGGGTTTTTTTGCAAAAAAATCGTAAAAAATCATAAATCAGGGGAGGGCGGGAAAACCGGCACACCAAAACAACCCTAAAACCCACCCCGACCCTTTAAAACAAATCCCCCACCCTCCCAAACCCCCCCAAAATGTTTTAAATTACCTGCGCCATTTTGGTTCCTGTCACCCGACGTCACGAGTGCAGGAGATCACTCCCGGACCCCCGCTGGACCTCCAGGGACTTTTGGCCAGCTTGGGGGGGCCTCCTGACCCCCACAAGACTTGCCAAAAGTCCAGCGGGGGTCCGGGAGCGACCTCCTGCACTCGCGCCATATTGCCAATATTCAAAATGGCGCCAGCGCTACCTTTGCCCTCACTATGTCATACGGGTCTACAAAAAAAACCATGCAGGAGGTCGCTCCCGGACCCCCGCTGGACTTTTGGCAAGTCTTGTGGGGGTCAGGAGGCCCCCACAAGCTGGCCAAAAGTCCCTGGGGGTCCAGCGGGGGTCCGGGAGCGATCTCCTGCACTCGTGACGTTGGGTGACAGGAACCAAAATGGCGCCGGCACTACCTTTGCCCTGTCATATGGTAAGGGCAAAGGGCCACCGGTGCCATTTCTATTAACGCAGCCGTGGCCCGAGAGCGGGAGATCGCGCCGGGACCCCCCCACTGGACCCCAGGTAATTTAAAACATTTTGGGGGGGTTCGGGAGGGTGGGGGATTTGTTTTAAAGGGTCGTGGTGGGTTTTAGGGTTGTTTTGGTGTGCTGGTTTTCCCGCCCTCCCCCTCCCCCGATTTACGATTTTTTGACGATAAATCGGGGGAATTGCTATTGTATCGCGGCTCTAACGATTTTTGACGATTTAAAATATATCTGACGATTGTTTTAAATCGTCAAAAAACTATTCACATCTCTAGTATGCTTGGGATGGGTCTTGGCGAAAAGTGCGACTGTTCTAATCCATGGGCCACAATATCCGAATGTTAGTTTGAGAGATCCAATATTTTGCTCCTAGCCCGCTCATGGATAGAAAGTAGATATGGTTTCCAAATGTCTAGAAACCCCTCAAATCTCTTTGCAGAAGCTGATGTTTTTGCCGATAATTGCTCATACACAGCTATTTTATGAAGTCTAGACCGACAATGTAAGAAGGACAGGGCCTCTTTGCTAAGCCACTGCGTTAAGATTACTTTAGTCGCCAATAACAAAGCTTTACTAAGGAAAAAGCGCTATGCTTGAGACTGCAGCTTTGGCCCACATCCCTGAGAAGATGCAATAAACATAGCCTAGATTGCACAGGTAGTGCCCGTATGAGGAGACATCACAGATATTTCAGGATCTTAGTCCAAAATCGCTGAATAGCTGCACAATCCCAGAGATTACGACTGAATGTGGCAGACTCCGCCCCACATTTCAGACAGGACACTGAAGTGGCCAGGCGCTATCCATAGGCCAGGGAAGGTGGAACATATATTCGATGCAAAAGTTTATATTGAGTTTCTCTCACTGTGCAGCTTGCAATGCTTTTGAAACACAGGGGTAATTGGGTTGTAGAAATCGGATGCCCCAGATCTCGAGTCCAATTGTACGCTAATCGCTTTATACGATCCTTAGGGTCTAAGGGCTTCAGCCGTTTTACCATAGATGAACATGTCATACGTACCAGCAGACTCTTTAAAATGAGTTTGTTAGTATCCCCCCACCCTCCGGACTCCCCCAAAAAACATTTTAAATACCTGGTTGTCCAGCAGGGGTCCCGGGAGTATTCTCCCGCGCTCGGGCCGCTGGCTGCCAGTAAACAAAATGGTGCCGATGGCCCTTTGCCCTTACATGTGACAGGGTATCCGTGCCATTACGGCCGGTGCCATCTTTAAAAATGGTGCGGGCCATCCAGTGCACCTACCATGTGACAGGGGCCGACCAATGGCACCGATAGCCCCTGTCACATGATAAGAGCAAAGGGCCATCGGCGCCATTTTGATTAGTGGCAGCCGACAGCCTGAGCGCGGGAGAATGCTCCCGGGACCCCCGCTGGACCACCAGGTATTTAAACATTTTTTGGGGGGGGTCCGGAGGGTGGGAGGATACTAACAAACTCATTTTAAAGGGTCAGGTTGTGTTTTTCGGTTGTGTCCTTTTTTCCCGCCCCCCCCCCCCCCATAACGATAAGAAAACCCACTAAATTAATCATGGGGTTTCCTATCGCTATCGGGGACCCCTGATATCTGACAATAAATGATTCACATCCCTAGTAGCTTGCTTGTTACGGCGGTTACTACCCCAAACCAAATAAGCCTGATACTTCACTTTCAATGCATATCCAGCATAGCTCTCTGCTTCAACGGCAGGGGAGCAAGACTGATACTTCACTTTCAATGCAAAGCCAGCATAACTCTCTGCTTCAACGGCAGGGGGAATGAAGAAAAGTGGATCTATATTCAGGCAACAATCAACAAGGACTGAATTACATAGCCTGGATAAACAGATAAGCATGGGTGTAGCTTGCTTATTGCGGTGGTTACTACCCCTAACTAATTAAGCTATTTCACTTAGATGCAGTTCCAACACTGCTCTCTACATTAATGGTGGGGGTGGAAGGGAAATAGAATAAAAAAAGGTTACTAAGAGCCAAGAGAAACAGATAAGTATGTGAGAGAAAAAAAGTGCGAAAAAAAGTGCGAAAGCTTGCTGGGCAGACTGGATAGGCCATTTGGTCTTCTTCTGCCGTCATTTCTATGTTTCTATGGGATCAGGCAGTCTCCTCCCAGCTACGTGTACCCTTACATTGCCTACAGACTCTTCCTGTGGGTGCTAGCTCACTAGGTATAAGCTGTGGTTGGGTGTAGATGCCAATAAAACAGACAGGACACTGGACGGGTGTTCTAAAATTAACTTGACTCTCTAAGATAATTAACTAGTACCATACACACTTGAACCTGGTTACATCCATCTCCCAAAGTTATTTTCAGTTCTCTCTCTCTCTCTCTCATGGTCTTAATTTGGTCTTCCCTTCCAGGACATGGAGTGGTAAAGCTCTTCAGCGGGGCCTGGAACTCTTATTTCTTCAGAGTCCTCGTTCCCCACAATACCTGGAGGTCCGGATGTACTTTGATGTCTCCAAATTTATATTTCTGTTTCCCAGGATGGAGATTCCAGAGGGATTCCATAGCCTTGCCTCTGAATATCCCTCGTAACTTCATCGCATACTTAAATAGTCATCTCTTTCAGTTTTGGGCCCTGTATGTTTAAGTCAATAAGAAGATATGAATAATGTATGAATACATAATATGGTAAATTTGCTTGTGCTTGGGACTGAGCACATCTCAAAAGAAGAAAGCCCATGTGATTTTCCCCCGCTAGTGGCGAGAGAATAAATGCAGCCGAGGACAGGCACAGTTTTTACCGCTTAATCCAGGAGACCCGCAGGGCAAGTTTTCCTGGCCCACCAAACATTCCCTACCCACAGCCAAATCAGCCTATGGAGCAAGGTTTACCTTTTATTTGTTTTCTGGTTCACACGCCAATGGGGGCATAGGTTTGAATGCTGGTGGGGTTGCCAACCCCTACCAGCATAACAAGTCCTACACCGTGAAGCAGTGAACGTCAAAGTGGCGGTGGTGTCCTGAACCCCCACCAGCAGATGGAGGAGAAGTACTGGCGGCAAAGTGAAGGCCACAATGCTAGCAGGGTCCCCACTCCCCACTAGGAGAAGGAGGCGAGCTGCTGGCGGTGGAGTGAAGGCCACGGTACTGGCGGGGGGTCTCCAGAATTTGCCAGCAGAAGGAGGAGGAGAGCTGCCGGCGGTGTGCTGAAGATTGCCGTGCTGGTGGGGGTCCCCAACCCCCACCAGCAGAAGGGAGAGGACTCTGCCAAGAATGCGGTGTTCAATCCCCGTGCCAGCAGACGGATGGCCGCCAGTGAGGACGTTTCAGTGGGGTGAGGGAAAGCTGAGGGGAGCAGAAGGGAAAGGTGGTTGAGGAGAGGAAGGGGCAGGAAGCGTAAACGAGCTGAGCATGAGAGGAGAGGGAGGGTGAGAGAAGGGGAAGGGAGTGTGTGTGAGGAACCGAAGGAGAAAGAGTGTGAGTGAGGGGAGGGGATGAGAGGAAAAGGGTGAGCAAGAGCGTATGGGGGAGGGGTAAGTGGAAGAGAGTGCACCAAACACATGCCTCAGTGCCAATTACCTCCCCCCAATTCCCACAGGAGCAACGCTGAGGAAGGATGAGGTTCCCTGGGTGGGGCAGAGTTGCCATTTTGCCAGAAGTATTTTTACTGACTCCCTATCTGCCGGACCTCTGTGGGAACCCTGACCCCCCCCCCCCCCAACACACACACACACACACACAACACTCGCCTCCCCCAGTCACAACATTTCAAATCACTGAAAGGGCCAAGGGGGAACAGCTTACACCCATCCCCCACCCTCCACTCATCAAACCTTAAGGAGAACCCCCTAACCCGGCCCCTTCAGTGACTTATAATGTAGCAGTTGGCCCTTTGCTTCAGAAGTTTTTGGGACCCCTGGCTTAACCACTTTGAAGTGTTTTTGTTTTGGCTGATTGGTAGAGCAATTTTCTGGTCGCTGGTTCGATTCCTTGCGTGTCCTCCCCAGTTCCGTACCCAACCTTGCACGAGGACACCTGGGCAATAATAAAGGCGCTCGCGTGCCAGTAGTTGATCGATCTTAAGAGGGAAGGTAAGAAAGAGAAACAAATCTCCTACCAAAGTGCAACTGAATGCATATATTTGGGAAGAAGGAAAGCGAAAAGTACATTTTAAAGGTCAGATCACCTCTCCCAGGGAAGGAGTTTTGCCAGCTTTACTTCAAAATACTGGAAGTAGCACACGAAGGCCTCTGACAAGAGGTGAGAGAAAAAAAAAACAAAACAAGGTGAGAAGCGCGACTGGGAAAGATAAACACAAATAATTTATAAACCGTGGGCACATCAGGGGGGAGAAAATCCTTCAGAACCCAGGCGGCAATTATATCCTGCCGTCCTTGGTTTCCAGCGGAGGGGAGGGGAGGTGAAGCGGTGGCTTATATTTAACGCCACAAACGAGTGGAAAATTAGCAGGGAAGCGTTGTGTTTCATCTCTGCATCTGCCACTGATACGCTATTTAACCAGGTACTGTACAATCCTAAGGGTGAAGCGCATCGATCCCTATCCCATAATAACATCATCCAGGGCCCATTGATCTATCTGCTGAGAGCAATCACAAATTGCAGCATTATTTCTTCAGTTGAAGCTCCGGTTTTCTTTCGCACTTGTTTTAAACGTAACCCCCTCTTACTCTGAAACTCGAGCCAAATCAATAGGGTCTTTCTGCAGCAAGTAGACTGTTTTGCCATTAGCTGTGCTATGTTGCTCTGTGATAAGACTGTGAGCATAAATCCAGCCATAAAGGAAGGTTCCGGTTCTCCTGAACAAACGGATTCCTTCGCCGCCTATACAACGCCCGAGTACGGAGGATTTTTCGAGATTCAGCAACAAGAGTTAGGAAATTCCGTGGCAGGTCTTTCAAAATTATGCAGCACTTCTCTGGCAAATTTGCATAATTTTGTATACAGATTGTTACCTCTGACTATGCAAAAAAAAAAGTAATTTTCTAAATTGAAAGCCATTCGCATTTATTTTAAACTATATACAAATAAAAAAATGTATCAGCGCAGAGGAAACATTTTCGTTTGATTTGTTCATTTGTTTTGAAGGGCACCTTATGTGTTTCATTAGTTTCAAATGATAATACAATTTTTGTTTCATTAGTTTAGTTCGTTTTTTGTTTCCCATTAAAGTCAAATAGGGAAGCAACACAGCCAATTTTGGTCTACCAAATTGGGATTTTCTAATCATTTGTAATGAAACTGGAGGGTAGACATCATGAAAAGGGTGAAGGCATGCAAACAAATCAAGACTAAGTCAACGTGGCATCAAAAGGGGCATCAAAGGTCCAAGGATTAGGGATGTGAATCGGGCTTCGGACGATTGAAAATATCGTCCGATTGAAAAATGGCGCTGTCCGTAATGGATGGCCGGCGCCATCTTTAAAAATGGCACCGGCCATAATGTTTTGGGGGGGGGGGGGGTCAGGAGGGTGGGGGAAGCTAAGGGGTTAGTTTTAAAGGGTCGGGGTGGGTTTTTTGTTTATCGGCTCAGGCGCAGCCGATAAACAAAACCGCGATCGGGCCGGACGAAAAAAAAACCACGATGTGAATCGGAACCGGAATCTGAGCCGATTCCGGTTCCGATTCACATCTCTACCAAGGATCCTCAATGGGGCAAACTAGTACCAGTAGTGATAAGAATTCTCCAGTAGGCTCCATCAGAGGAACAAAGACACGGCAAGATTGGCAATATGATCCCAAAGCTCCAAAAGAGGCACCGACAACAATGACACGGACTCTTGAAGGCTGCATGAGAGGCAAAGTGGCATCAACATCCTTGGCTCCATGAAGAGGGAATGAAGCAGAAAAGGTGGAAGAAAGAACACCAAAGCACCGCTCCAAGGACAAAGCAGAACAAGGAATGGCATCCACTCACAAAACATCCCCTCACAGTGGCAAACACACCCCAAGGAGTAGAGTCTGGGGTATGACAGCAAGTCAGAGTGACAGCAAGACCCTTAAGGTGCAAAGTCTGTATGGCATCAATGCGGAGTGGAAGACAGATGCCTAAGGTGTAGGATAAGAGGTATAGCAGTAAGGCAGAGTGGCATGGGAGATGTCTGTCTTCCTGCAGAAGCACTTGCGTTTGACAAAGTTCCTCATGAGAGGCTTCTAGGAAAAGTAGAAAGTCATGGGATAGGAGGCAATGTCCTTTCATGGATTGCAAACTGGTTAAAAGACAGGAAACAGAGAGTAGGATTAAATGGACAGTTTTCTCAGAGGAAGGGAGTGGGCAGTGGAGTGCCTCAGGGATCTGAATTGGGACCCTTACTTTTCAATCTACCTTATAAATGGCCTGTGACCGACGGCCCGCAAATGCGCAGTAGAGCACAGCTCTACTGCGCATGTGCGGGCAAGGACGTCGGTCAGAAAAAAAAAATGGCGGTGGGGCCGCTGCTTCTCCTCCCCAGATCTGCCGGCAGATCTCGGGGGGGGGGGTGTCACTCCCGCGCCCCCCCCCGAGATCTGCCGGCAGGAGCGGGAGGAGTTAATGGAGCCGGGTGAGGGTTGCGGGAAGTCGCGCTTACAGCGCCGGGAGGAAATGGAGGTGGGTGAAGGGAGGGACTGAGTGGGAGGGAGGGAGAGGGGGACTGAGTGAGTGGGAGGGAGAGGGGGGACTGAGTGAGTGGGAGGGAGGGAGAGGGGGGACTGAGTGGGAGGGAGTGAGGGAGAGGAGGGAGTGAGGGAGAGGGGGGACTGAGTGAGAGGAGAGGGAGGGTGGAGAGGAGTGGGTGGGGGAGGGGGGTGGTGAAGAGTGAGGGGAGAGAGAATGAGGGGGAGGTGAGAGACAGAGGGATGTAGCCCGTTTTAACGGGCTTTACGGCTTGTATATTTATAAATGATCTGGAAAGAAATACGAGTGAGGTAATCAGATTTGCAGATGATACAAAATTATTCAGAGTAGTTAAATCACAAGCGGATTGTGATAAATTGCAGGAAGACATTGTAAGTCAGGAAAATTGGGCATCCAAATGGCAGAGGAAATTTAATGTGAATAAGTGCAAGGTGATGCATATAGGGAAAGATAACCCATGCTATAGTTACACAATGTTAGGTTCCATATTAGGAGCTACCACCCAGGAAAGAGATCTGGGCGTCATAGTGGATAACACATTAAAATCATCAGCTCAGTGTGCTGCGGCAGTCAAAAAAGCAAACAGAATGTTGGAAATTATTAGGAAGGGAATGATGAATAAAACGGAAAATGTCATAATGCCTCTGTATCGCTCCATGGTGAGACCGCACCTTGAATACTGTGTACAATTCTGGTCGCCGCATCTCAAAAAAGATATAGTTGCGAAGGAGAAGGTACAGAGAAGGGCAACCAAAATGATAAAGGGGATGGAACAGCTCCCCTATGAGGAAAGACGAAAGAGGTTAGGGCTGTTCAGCTTGGAGAAGAGACGGCTGTGGGAGGATTTGATAGAGGTGTTTAAAATCATGAGAGGTCTAGAACAAGTAGATGTGAATAGGTTATTTACTCTTTCGGATAATAGAAGGACTAGGGGGCACTCCATGAAGTTAGCATGGGGCACATTTAAAACTAATTGGAGAAAGTTCTTTTTCACTCAACGTGCAATTAAACTGTGGAATTTGTTGCCAGGGGATATGGTTAGTGCAATAAAAACTTGTTTACTTAGTTTTTGTTCAATGTAAAACTTCTTTTTTATTCTGTTCTATGTAAACCGCTATTTGTAGCGATAGTTACTGTTCTTTGTGAACCGGGGTGATATGTATATTATACAGGAACCTCCGGTATATAAATTATTTAAATAAATAAATAAATAAATTAGCTGGGTTACAAAAGGAGTGGATAGGTTCTTGGAGAAGAAGTCCATTACCTGCTATTAATTAAGTTGACTTCGAAAACAGCCATTAGCTATTTGACTTAGAAACAGTAACATGGGATAGACTTAGTTTTTGGGTACTACCCAGGTACTCGGAGACTTGATTGGTCTCTGTTGGAAACAGGATGCTGGGCTTGATGGACCCTTGGTCTGACCCAGTATGGCATGTTCTTATGTTCTTGCCACTTGTCAGATTTAGTACAAGACAATGATCTGTCATCAGTATTATATTTCTGACAAATTATATTCCCTACTTTAACTTGATCTTGCTGCTGAGTGGAATTTTGGATTTCTTGTGAAATTTTTGTCACAGTTAGAACATGGGTCACACCAAGAACTTAAAAAGCCCAAGTGGTCTCAATAAAGCAATAGAATGGGTGGCATTTTATTATTTATTTATTTATTTATTTATTTAATGTGGGGTTTTTTAAACCGACATTCGTTTGCACATCACATCGGTTTACATGGAACAGGTATAACAACAATCTTTAAGATTTACAAGGAACTGGTAGAACAGTACAATAACATAATTAAGGCATGAACATAAGAACATGCCATACTGGGTCAGACCAAGGCTCCATCAAGCCCAGCATCCTGTTTCCAACAGAGGCCAAACCAGGCCACAAGAACCTTGCAACAGGGAAAGATAATATCTCAAGTCCATAACAGAGGATTGCAACAATTATAAATAAGGTTGATAATTAGACAAGGTGTGCAAAAAGTAAAGGGGAATGGCAAATAGAAATGTTACATGAGCAATGGAGAATCACAAATAAGGTTATATACAAATGGAAGTCACAGAAAACCGACAATAGCCCTCACTGCAGAACGGAGTTGGGTGGACCTCAAAGAGAACTTTACTGATCATTAAGGTTCAGTTCCCCTCGAGGGACACAGGGAACTTAAGGATTAAAAGGTGAATTACGGTTAAACAGAAGTGGACGTTACAGAAAATAGCTAGCCCTCCTAGAGGCATAATATAGTTGAATACTATGAAAGCCTTATAAATAATCTCTCTCTCTTTCTCTGTCTCATTGGACGTATTATGGATACTACCTATGTAAAACTCCATATTACTGCATGGTGTAGTAATTCTAAAAATTACCCTAAACACGCCCCTTTCTCTTAGCATTTTGATTAATCTAGGGGTCAGCCGGCTGCCCAGTGGCTGAAAATGGATTTCATAGTTTCTGAAAAATTCTGATTGGAGTAGTTACTGTTTGGTACTCTATAAACTGTTGGGCAATCTCGTTACCCTTCTATATTAGCTATTCATATGATGGATTGTACAGTTTGGATTCTCTTCATATTTCTTCTTGCTTTTAAATGGTGTAATGAGAAGTGATCACTTATTACTGTCTGAATAATACCTTGCTTTCTGTAAATACATTGATTTTCCTGCTTGTTGACTACAAATGGTATTATATTTGTATTTCAGCTTCTGAAGTTGTAGCAATAAAGGAATATTTTCCCATTGTTGTGCTGTTCTCTATGTCTTTGATTTTTCATTCCAGATTGGGGCATTTCTGCTCCCTTAAAGGTGAATTTTCAAAGAGTTACTGTTATGAACTCTCCTGTAGCGGTGCTACGGGAGGCTCCTTACCTCTTCCTGGAGACCGCTCTGAAGCCGGGGTCTCGCCTATGAACTGTCCAGGATTTGCTCCAGGGTCTGGGAGGCCTCTATGTCCTTGGAGCCTGCCTGAGGCTGCTTGTGTTTGCATGGACTTCCTGGTTTGAGCCACGCCCTTCTCCCTAGGGGCCGGCCCACAGCTCTTCTCCGTAGTTATAGGGCCAGTTAGGTGTGGGCCTGCCAAACTCCTCCCAGGGAGTCGCCTGCCTGCAGCCCTATAAAAGGACTTCAACTTCCAGTCAGCCTTGCCTTGCATCGGAGTTACTTCAGTCCTGGAGGCTCCTTCCTGCCAGTGCTCCGACAGGTCCTTGATGGTCTTCGTGGAGCTCCTCATCTCGTCTGCTTCTTGCCATGTCTTGTGCCATGTCTTCGTGCCTGAGGTCCCCGCCCAGGTCTCCTGATGTCTCTGCTTCCTGATGTCCCGTTCCTTGGTGTCCAGCTCCTGTGTCCCTGTGCTCCTGAGCCTTCCGTACTGCCGGCCGTGGATCTCCAGATGACGCTGCTTCATCTTGGGAGATGCCGACAGTGGACTCCGGTCCCTGCACTCCTGAGTTTCAGGTCCTGCCAGCCTTTGTGGAGCTCCGGGTGACTTATGGCTCCGTCGTCGAAGTTCTGCCTCGGCTGGATTCTTCCCTGCGCTAGTCCCATTCTCAGTGTGGTCTGTGACCAGCCTCCTTGGGCTGTGTAGGGCGCACAGTGGGACAGGGTGGTCCGCGACCAGTCCCGCGGGTAGACTGTGTAGGGCGCCCTGAGAGACAGTGCCAATGTCCTTCCGCCCAGCTTCTCGTCTCGTGTGGACTTCGTCGAGTTCCTCGCCTAGTCTGTGATGCCGTCGCATCAACTCAAGTCTTCGTCTGTGATGCTGTCGCATCAGTCCTTCGTTTGTGATGTCTTCATGTCAAGGCCTCCATCTGCCCTCATCCTCAGGCCGGCCTGCTGCTCCATGCCGATCCATGCGGCAGGTCCGAAAGGGCTTGGAAAGGTCGGAGGACCATTCCCCTACCAACATCATCTTGTTGTTGGCTCTGTGAGCTTGCAGGCCTGGCAGAGGGTAAGACCGCGCTGGGGCACGCCGTCAACCCTTGGTTCAGTCCTGGATTCGTCTGGGGTCGGGTCGAGGCCCAAGGGCATACTAAACCCATCCCACCACAGTTACATTTGTAAAAATGAGCATGTACACATGTAAGTCACCTATACTCATGTAAGCACCGTTTTATAAACATTGAAATGTACGTGCACACTTTAGTTTTAGCGCGCATGTAGAAAAGGGCAGTCTAGAGGGGTTCTGGGGCAGGGCCAATGGTTATGCACGTACGTTTCTGTTTTATAAGAGACTTAGATGTGTACATATGGCAGCTTATTCACGCAACTTTACACCTGCTAAGTATCTTGCATAATTGATATCAGACTTGTTTACTGTGCACAACTGGCCGAGTGGGAGGTACTGGTGAACTGAAGAGAGTTCAGGCTGAAGAACCAGGAGGGAGTCAATGATCTGGAGAAGGAGCCGGCAAACTGATGGGGGAACTGGGAAAACTGGTAATCCAAATTGCCTGCTATATTTTAAAATATATCAATTGGTGAGCAAGTCCTACTTTATTTTCGTGCATAAAACATATGCGCCTATATTTTTTAAATTGGTAGAAAAAGTAGCTGTGCTGAATGCATTGAAATACTTGCTTTCAGTATATTGCATGTATTTGCACGTAAGTTGTTTTTTCTTTAATTCTGTTCCATTCTATTCTACTCTGCTTTTGCAGAGATGTTAATTATTATAATTTTTAATGTTTATGTGTTATGAAAACATTTTATGTATGAAGTTGTTTAATTGTAAACCAGAGTGAAGGCATTCTGCTATACATCGGTATAAAAAAAAAGAATCTAAATAAATAAATATTGTATAATATGCATGTATATGTGGCCTTGCAGAGTTGTTTGAAAGTTATTCTCATGGCTTCTTCTTTTCACATTCCTAAGAGTTGCTTGAAGAGTCCCATTTAATAAGTGGTGAACTCTAACATGAACCATGAAAAGAAAAACATTCCACAATTGCCTTATTTACCTGATCTACCAAATCCAAACCCACCAGAAGCCTGAGGTTAAAGCGCCAAATTAGATGCTGAAGACGCACACCCTCTCTGCTTAAAGCTGAAGAGATTTTAGCATGATAAGATATAAATCTTTGCCTTACAGAAAGGCTTAAGCATTGGGCATCAAGAAATCATTTATTCTTGTATGTATCCTGGTTTTCCCAGGTGGGGATTTGAAGTGTACCAGGAGTATATATAATTTCAAATAAATGTTAAAAAATTAAACTTCTTGAGTCTCCAGTTTTGGGAACAGTGCAGCGCTATAACAATAGCAATTAACTGACTTTCCACACAATGGCTGCTGTATCCTATGTGCTTTCTTTAGTTTGAGACAGACAGTGTGCGCTTATAAAAAAAACAAAGCACAGTTCAGTGGCTGCAACAGAGTTACATAATCAGGGTCTTTCCTTGTCATTTCAAACTATCAAGAAACAAAAAGAGTGCCAAAGATGTTGGCTCCAATTCATTTCAGATGCAGAAAGAGGTAATGGTCTTAAAATACAAAACTGGCATTTGAGCGTGCCCCCAAAGCACACATGTTTCTGATCCACAGCTGAATGAACGCTCTCCAGCAGTATCCAAACCAATTAGCTTCAGTAAACAGTAACAGCTGAGACAACCCTGCAGGAGTGTCAGATTTTCACTTTCATGCTCGATAAGCAGGATTTCTGAAGACTTCAGTCCCAACCCATACATGCTTTCCATTCGTTAATTCCCTCAAATGGTTGTTGGGCAAGTTGGTAGACATGCCATAACAGTTCACCACTTTGAGCGTCATCAGGCTTGACCTTTCCCAGGAGGTTCTTATTGCTTAGACAAGAGCAAAAAGATAGTCTTTCACCCACTAAAACGTCGGCTCAGTGTGCTGCAGCAGTCAAAAAAGCAAAGAGAATGTTAGGAATTATTAAGAAGGGAATGGTTAATAAAACGATGAATGTCATAATGCCTCTGTATCGCTCCATGGTGAGACTACACCTTGAGTACTGTGTACAATTCTGGTCGCCGCATCTCCAAAAAGATATAGTTGCAGTGGAACAGGAAACACTGGAACAAGAGATGCTGGAAGGCAAACTAGACACACCAGAGTGTACGACACGATTGCCAAGGCGAGGAAGTGGTGTCAGACCACTTCCTTTAATACAGCCATCAATCAGGGCACGCCATGGAGGTGGGATCTGCCCCTGGCCCTTTAAGAGGCCGGACAGTCCCCGCGCGTGTGCCTAGGGGCGGGGCTGATGCCACGGAGGACACCGAGCCCCGTCATGAGGCCTGGACAGGAGCTTGAGCGCGGGGGAGCCGCGGATGCTGCGAACTGGCTGCGGTGTGTGTGAGCCCGGAGCTCGTGGACAGACGGCAATGGTAAGCAGTCCCAGCCGCGGAGCAAACGAGGCTGGGAAGCACAACATATATCATGCTAAATTTATTTAGAATAATTCTCAGTGAAGTATATGCTGTGTTGGAATACCACAACTCTGTGAGACATTTTTATTGGAAAGACGAGTGATCAAGACAGCCAAGGGTCCTGAAGGGAATCCTTTCCCTTTGTCGGAAGAATCCCTGAGGTGAAATCTCTGCACTCCCTTGCAGTGGATTCCCCTCAACAAAGAAGAATCTGGGATGGGGGCTGTATTTAAAATGAACAATTCTTGCATAGGGAGGGTAATTTTATAACTGTGCATGGTGCATTATGGATGTCATTGTCAAGCTCCTTAACATTCCTCTCCAGCCATTGGAGGTGAGTCTCTGCATCGCCTCCATCCAGGGGGATCATCTTCCAGGACTCATCACCCACCAGACAATGGCTGTTCGTCTTACCATGGGCTCTCTCCACGAGGAGGAGATGTCCTTCTATGTTCTGAAGCGATCAACCCATCCAATTATCCTGGGGTTGCCCTGGCTCCAGGCTCACGATCCCAGTTCGATTGGCATTCCCTGCAGTTGGTGCAATGGGGCTCCAAATACCAGACAACTTGTTTGCACTCAGTATCTCCAGTGGTTCCTGTTCTGAAGTCTGTTACGTTACCTGGTTGGCCTCCGTAGTATACTGACTTCAACGATGTCTTCTTGAAGCAGAAAGCGGATACCCTGCCTCTGTTACGCAAGTTCATTTGTCCTATTGAACTCCTGCCGGGCACTATGCTTCCTAAAGGCAGAACTTACCCTTTGTCTCAACCTGAGACTATTGATAAAGCCTTCACAGTATTCAACTATTTATAAGCCTATAAGAGGGCCAGCTAATAGCTCAAGGTGAAATGTTAGTGGTGGTTTAGGGTTTAGGGGCTAGTTTTTTTCATGCAGAGTGAGACGTACAAACAGCACAGTACACAAAGATGAGATTTCGACTATGTTCTCTCACCCTAGCTTGATGGACTCGAACAGGATACAATAGTACAAAATTTCATCTTGGTGAGACTTTCCTCACTCCAAATGGCATCAAATCTTCTCCGAGGTGATCTGTGCTGTTTTTGCATGTCTCACTCTGCATGAAAACGGTTCCTAAACCCTAAACCACCACCAACACCTGACTTCGAGCTATTAGATGCCCCTCCTATAAGCATATAAATAGTTGCATATGTGAGGGCCTCCCCAGAGGCACACTCTTTCTCTCTCTCAGAAATGGCCGAAATGCAATTTGAAAAATTATAGTACAAATTGCATTACGGCCATATTGCACAGCTTAATGCTAGGAAAAAAAGGTGTAGTTATTTCTGGCATTAAAATCATGCGTTATGCTATTGCACGGTGTGATACTGCCTCTCATTTTCATACATCCCACCCAAACTCCTCCCTAATCCCAACCCTTCCCAAAAATTTGCATTTGTGCCGTGCCGTGCATTATTATCGCATGCGTTATGGAGTTAGCCATGCGTTAACGCTATAATGCATTTTGATGAATGACCCTGTTAGCCAGATAACTGCCAATATTCGGACTTAACCAGATAAGCCAGACCAGATAAGACGTTTCTGGCTAAGTGGCGATTTCTCCTGGGATATTCATTCAGCAGCATACTTGTGCTGCTGAATATTCCATGTAAGTTAGCCTGATAAATCTTATCCGACTACTTACCTAGACGAATGGTGTTGAATATCTACCTCCAAGTGATGCAGTTGCAACCTTTTGTGTTGCATCATTAGATCAAAGGCACAATACGATAGTATTCTTCCAGACAATTTAAGGTTAGGTTCACTAAATGGGAACTGTTTATAAAGATTCTTGTGAATTCAATAAAAAAATATATGAACACAGATATAGAAAAGTTGTGTGAAGGGGTTCGTTGTTAGCCATACACTGAGAGAAAAAAAAATGACAGTTATTTTATTTTTATAAATGAGGGCCTATCATTTTAAATTAAATCCTTCGGTGCTTGGCCCAGTCGTATCGCTCGCATGCTAATTCCCCGGCTCTGTGTTTGAAGAAGCAATTTCACTGTGTAATTATTTATACTATGCGAATGAGGTATTCCTCCCTTCCCACCCCCTCCCTGCAAGTTTGCATGCCTGGCACATGCCATCTTTATTAACGCTTCCTGGGTCACGAATGAAGTAGCCAACCTCTAGATTAGTTGGCATTGATTACGGCTGGCAAGCCAGACCACCGGGAGAAACCGCAGACGTGTTTTGCAGGGAACAGTTTGAACGCAAATGCAGTGCCCAAGATGCTTGGGCCACAGCTGAATTGTCTTTTAAAGGCCCAGCTAATGAGATTCGAATTAAAGAGCCAACTAGGAAATTGTGTTTAAAATCTATTGACTGGTGACTGCTGCACAAAGTCCGTATTTTAAGTGCAGGGGGAGCAGATGGCCCAGTCTCTTGCATTTTTCTGAATGCATTTGCTGTGTTGACACGACGTGCTTTAATGTTTCTGTAAATAGCAAAACAACTTCGCTCAGGGGATAGGAAACCATCCCGGAAATTCATGGTGGATTTTATAGTGAATTTAAAATATCAGGTTCACTCTGAGGTCACGGATCTCCATTTTACATCCAGCAGATGGCTGTGGGCATCACACCAAAGCAGTATTTTTTTCTGAAGGCCATAATCTCTCTCTTCTCTCTCTCTCTCTCTCTGTTAAAACTGAGATGAATTGAGTCTACCTTCTTAGTCTGTGCAAACGCCTAGAGATGCACAGCTAAAGCAAGAACAATGAAACCAGGGGATTTCTTTTGCCTTTGCAGAAACAAATACATAAAAAAAAGTTGCCTTCTGTGAATTTTTGTCAGAGAGATTACAGGGACATTTTTAACGACATAAGTGGAAAATGTTCTCATGTTGTGGCGTCCACGTCCTTTCATTTATTTATGTGGGCTTTTTTTTTTTTAACTTATTGTATTCCCCCATCCCGCATTTCATTACTCCATTTCGTACATCTCACATCCCAGATGCCATGCCCAGGTAACAAATGTGCCCTCACTGTCCCTTCAGACTTACCCTCAGCACTCCTCCTTTTGCCAACAGGGGTTACCAGAGTAGTGACTGACTAGGGACATGCATTTGTTTAAAATGAATGAGTAAACCATGACAAATGAGACCATTTATTGGTTCATTACTAATGAAACAAACCAAAAATAACCTCTGATGAAAATATCCAAAAATTGTCAGGTATTTTTATTTTTGTGCACTTAAAAGAAAAAAAGGCCTCCAGTGAGACTAGGCCTCAGCCTAGTCCTGTCATGGGGGCCAGGTCCTGTCACTGAGGCCCAGACCAAGGCCTAGGTTTAGACCCAATGTTGGAGCCATTGTTGAGGCCCAGGCTTGATGTCAGGGCCTTCTCAAGGAGGGGTCCCATTGCTGAGGCTCAAGCCTAGGCCCAGACCTGACACCGGGGCCAGGCTGAGGCCAGGTCCCATTGCCCAAGACCCAGGCCTAACAATAGGGCCTGGCCAGAGGCCGGGCACCATCGCCATCACTGAGACCTAGAACCAGGCTTGATGGCAGGGACGGGTCTATGACCAAGTCCCATTGCTGAGGTACAGGGACCCAGCCCAAAGCTGGGTCTCATTGCTGAGGCCCAAGGCTGATGCCAGGTCCATTCACTGAGACTAGGGCCTAGGCCCATACCCAAGGCTTCTTTTGTCTATCTTCTACTTCCTTCAGGCCCTCCTAACACTTTCCCCATCCTGGGGTTTCAAAAGGGATTCCCAGTCACTCCTGCCACTCCAGTGCTGCATTCTACCCAGCATCCCCCTGACTTCCCCTCCCCCAATCTCTGCACTGACCACCCCCTGAATGACACCACACACATAGCTTTAGCCATACAGACAGTGGGAGGAGCTGGATATGGAGACAGGGCTGAAGTACAATTAAAGTTTTCCCTTTGAAATCCACCATGCAGTTTTGGGTGCTTACTTACTTTGCAACTGGCCCTGCTTCACTGCAGAAGTGCATGGGTCTTTCCTCTCGTGGTGTCAGCGCCAGCCCAAATTTCCCAAGATTAGTAACTCTGCAAGCCTGCAAGCTCACTATGGAGATTTGATTATTATATCTAGTGCTTTCATTTCAAATTATTATTTACAAAAATTGATTGCAATTGTAGAAAATACTTCTGCCTGTAATAATAGATTGATAGATTTTTTTTACTTTCTTGGCATTGAAACTCATGCTAAAAAGTGGCTAAAAGTCACCCTCCACCACCATGACTCCCAGAGAAGTCTTCGATTCCAAAACCCCGGCCTGCTCTCCATCCCCCACACAAAACTAGCTCAGCTCACCACAACCAGAGAATGAGCCATCACAGTTGCAGGCCCCTCACTATGGAACAAACTGTCTACCCAACTGAGACTGGAACTCTCTACCCAGTCATTCAAAAAACCCCTGAAAACCTGGTTATTCCTAAAAGCCTACCCACCTCAACCTAATCCGCTCTACCTCCTCTCCTTCCCTACGTCAGTTCTCCCCCTCCCCCTCATTCTCTTCCCCCTTTGCATCTCCTTCCCTCCCTCATCCCATCCCCCATTTCCTCCCAGCCTTTCTTCCCTCCACCTCTCCTTCCCCACCTCTTCCCCTCACCCTCCCCTCCACCCCCCTATTAAGTTTCCCTCCCTTCCCCCAGTTTGCAAATTACACCCCCCTCCCCTTCCCCTCCCCCTCCTTTCCTCCCCCCTGCCGTTCTCCTCTCAATATTTCTACCATGCTTTGTAACGCATAATGTATTTATATTCTTGTAAAAACCTGTTATCACGTTATACTGCTATAATGTTATTATGTTATAATGTTATGTTCCAATGCTACTATCTATTAATAATAAGACTCTTTAGCCTTTAAGTTAAATGTTTTCAAGGTTACAATGTATCAACCCTAAGACACCTTAGTCTTACTAGTTTCCACAAGTTCAAATGTAAACCGATGTGATACTGCCCAATGAATGTCGGTATATAAAAACAAACAAATAAATAAATAAATGCTTAATAACTGGATGGACAGTTCCTTCCTAGAAATACATGCTTGGTGGAATATAGGATGTTTGATGTACAGACATGAAACAATTACAGCCATAAAATGTAATTGACACATGTAATTGACAAATGTCGAAGAATTTGGAAACCTGTAGATCATCCTGTATCCCAGGTGTTATAATAGCCAACATTTGTGTGGTCTCGTTAGATAAAATGCACGTCACGATATTATAGCGGCATCCATCCAGAGGAGTTAATGTTATGATGCCTAAGTGGAAGTTCCAGGTAAAAATCAGTAGAAATATATGAACACTAATCAAGCTGCAATCTGATGACATCACCACATCATGAAGCAAAACACAGTGAAGCATTAGAAACAGCAACACGAAACAATGGAAGAAAGGTTGTCGGAAAATCCATCAATAAATAAAACAGGATGGACGGTAGCAGCAAAACGTATTTCCTCAGTGTAACCGAGGTGGAAAAAGAACAGCCTATGATCAGGCATCTCTGATCCTGCCACTGTTACAGACTGTAGGATATATATCAGAGGCCTGTGCAGAAAACATGTTGTAGACACATAAGTAGCATTTTAGGCGTGCTGAGCATGTCCTCTGCAGGTACTTTCAGGTCATTTAGCTCCCCAATGCGTTAGCATGACATTAGTTTACTGCATCGGGGGTTAATTCAATTTTTAGCTCATCGGTCAAGAAAATGTGAGCTAAAATGTAGATCAGCCGATTCTACTCAACGTTTTATTTCATTGAGCGTAAGCAAAACAAAGATCCAGCAATGAAACTTAATGGAAAAGCAATCCAATTTATTAATGAGGAGAGGTATGGCCTGAGACTAACAGGGAAGCTGATGGAAGAGACTACGGTAACTGCAGAAAATATTGCAGAATGTTGAGACTGACATATGTGATTAGATTCCTCAGGTTTTGATTGACGGACAAGCTTGGCGTAAAGGACATTGTAAATATATTAAAAAAGTATATCATATCTAGATAATAATCAGTCAGCTCACTAGCCCCCCCAAAAACATCATTATGTTGGATTAATGGGGCCTTTAGGATGCCAACCAAAAGCTACAGGCAAAAATTCACCTTCACCTGGATGAAAACAAATTTGTTCTGTCGTTTAGAGCTTGTGATGTTTGGCTTCTGTGGCAGGCTGGATAAAGACTGCTCCAGACACAGCATATAGACCAGTCATTAAGCAGGGTTTCCCAAACCAGTTCGAGCAACCCCACTAGAATTTTCAGGTTATCCATAATGAATATGCACAAGATAAATTTGCATATACTGGAGCTCCAATGTATGCAAACCTATCTCATGCATATGGATTGCAAATATCCGGAAAACCCAGCTGGCTGTGGGGTAACCAGGACAGATTTGGGAAGCCTTGCAGAGGTTTGCAGAAGAGCTGGAATTCATAAGAGAGAAAGCCAGAAATACTGCCAAGGAGCAGCTCAAGCCAGATGGGAGGGCATTTGCAGGGAAAGGCCATTTGAAGGAATCCAGGGATGAAGCAACAGAATGGAAATACACAGTTAGATTTTTTTTTCATGCTTGAGCTGTGGGACTTTGTATCCTGACCTCACTCAGATTTGGACCCAGGAAACAGCAAGGAAAGCAATCTATAAACGCCGTGAGGGTGAACAAAGTAGAATAGATGCCAGATGTCCAATCAAATTGCTTTATTCAAGTGGAGACGAAATACTATGAACAAGTCCGACTCTGGCTGAGTTTCACCCCTTACAATTGGGGCTGCCTCAGGGGCTACAATAAATAAATAAATAAATATATATATAAAAGGAAGTTAAAACCAATAAGAAACATTAAAAACAAGACAGCATATAAAATGGTAACATTTAAAATTTAATATGCAATTAATAGTGCAAATTGAAGTAATTTGGATGTACTCACACTATGGGGTACATTTTAAAAAACAGCGCGCGCGCGTACTTTTGTTCGCGCACCAGGCGCGAACAAAAGTACGCTGGATTTTATAAGATACACGCGTAGCAGCCCGTATCTTATAAAATCCGGGGTCGGCGCACACAAGGGGGTGCACATTTGTGCAACTTGCACGCGCCGAGCCCTGCGAGCGCTGCCTGTTCCCTCCGAGGCCGCTCCGAAATCGGAGCGGCTTCAGAGGGAACTTTCCTTCCACCTCCCCGCACCTTCCCCTCCCTTCCCCTAACTAACCCACCCACCCAGCCCTATCTAACCCTCCCCTACCTTTGTTGGCAAAGTTACGCCTCCTCGAGGCAGGCGTAACTTTGCGCATGCCGAGCCGGCTGCCGCGCGCCATGTTCCAGTCCAGGGGCTGGTCTGGAGGCCACGGCCATGCCCCTGGAATGCCCCCGGGCCGGAACCACGCCCGCGTCCCTGCCCCCGGATGATGCGCCGGCCGCGGACACGCCCCTGACATGCCCCCCCCCTAGAAAGCCCCAGGTCTTACGTGCGTCCCGGGGCTCTGCGCGCGCCTTATATGCATTAGCAGAAGAACAAATAAAAATTAGTAGAATCCAAAATATATGAAAAATATAAATGAACTCATTCAGAGAACAAATATTGATATATAGTCAAAGGTTCATAAATTAATTAAAAAGAATAAATGGTATATCTGTATGCGTCTTGGAGCTCATATATTTTGGATTCTACTAATTTTTATTTGTTCTTCTGTCACTATTAATCGCATATTCAATTTTAAATGTTACCATTTTATATGTTGTCTTGTTTTTAATTTTTCTTATTGATTTTAACTTAGTCTTATTTATTTATTTATTTATTTATTGTAGCCCCTGAGGCAGCCCCAATTGTAAGGGGCGAAACTCGGCCAGAGTCGGACTTGTTCATAGTACTTCGTCTCCACTTGAATAAAGCAATTTGATTGGACATCTGGCATCTATTCTACTTTGTTCACCCTCACTCAGATTCAGGAATATGTTTTACCTTAAATAAATAAGACAAGAAATGAGATCTCTATGTCAATATTCAAAGCCTTTGTGCACGTAATTGATGAACACAAAAGTCCAGTTTTGAAATTTTAACCTCCTGCCCCCAACCACATAAATTTTGCACGCACAAAAATTATCTGGAGAAAGAGGGGCATCAATGGGAACGTTCTGGGCCGGGGTTAAACTTTAGCTGGTTTTGCATTTATTGAAAGCTCGCCAGCTAAATTTAAGCGCACAAGTCTGGCTGGAAAATATCTGTCCTGACTATACCCAGATAAAGTTAATGCATGCGAAGTTACACAGACTTGTGCACTTGAGAGTTCTCCAGGAAAAGCTTCAGGCAAAACGTTCCTCACTTTTACCACTCATCAGCTTGTAGAACATATGAACTTGCCATACTGGGTCAGACCGAGGGTCCATAATGCCCAGCATCCTGTTTCCAACACTGGCCAATCCGGGCTATAATCCAGGGCCTGATTGGCGCGCTTAGAACCACGTGGCTCAAAGCACGTGGTGGAGGAGGGAGGACGAATCTGAACAGCCGCAACTCCTGTCGTCATTCTGCTTGCAGAGAGTGAGTTACGGTAAGCCCCAGGTTCAGCCGCGATCATGGGTGTTAGCTCCACCTCCTCTCCCGGCACACAGCTTCTTCACCGGAGCGACCCGGGAAGCACAGGCTAGCCGGCACTTTCTCTGCAGCCGCGGGGCACGGGACCCTCGTGGCTGCCTCGAACAGCTGATCATACTCCTCCTGCTCCTCTGTGATGACCACTGCGGCTAGATTGACCTCTCCTGTCATTCCCACAGCTGCAGCCCAGCCCGGGATGTCCCCACACTCTCCTATTGTCGTCCTGCTAGCAGCTCGTGAGTTAAGGTATCGGGAGGGGAAGGGAGGGAGGGAGGGAACGAGTGAATGAGCGTGGACGGCCATGGGGGAAGGAGGGAAGGACTGGGAATAGTCATTAGAATAATTATGGGTGGTGGGGGGGGGAGGAGAAAACTAGCATTGATCCATGGATAAGGCGCCCCTGTTTTTTAAGATTAATTTTAAGACCTAAATTTCTCGACTTATACACGAGTCTATACAGTAAATTTCAAGTTATGGGCCTCTTACACTTGACATAGTTTAGGACTTCAGCATTTCTTAATCTGGTCTTGGGCTCCCCCCCAAAATAGGATTCTTATAGTCCTCCTGAGATGTCCTAAAATGCCGGTGGACTGAATGCAAACCTAGTGGTTATTAGGTGGTGTATTGCATATACATGTATTTGTGCAATATATGGATCACCCCCCAAAAATTACCTTGTCATGATCCTTGTAGACTCCTCATATCTGAAAATTTGGTGTGGATTGAATTGTGTGTGTGTATTTATGGAATATGTTGGTCTGCTAAATATGGCCTTCATGGAGCCCCCTGACACAGGATATAGATAGAGGAAAGGTAGTCCAGAGAAGGGTTACCAAAAACCCCCTAAGAACGTAAATATGTACTGTATATCCTAGAGGAGAAGAGAGACTGGGGGATATGATGCAGAGATCCAACTACTTCAAAGGCGTAAATAATGCACCTTTTGTAGTGGAAGAGGAATTTTACAACAAGAGGTCAGATATCAGGCTCAAAGGGAGAAGGCTCGGGAGTAACATTAGAAAGTCTTTCTTTACAGGCGGCAGGGAGGAGGCATAGAACAGTCTTCAGGGAAGGTGTTGGAGGGGGCCACAGCAGTAATGGAATTCAAGAAAACCTGCAGTAAGCACAGAGGAAGAAGCTGTGAAGAAGTGAAGGGAAAACCAGAGAGCAAATGGGGGTCTAGGGCGTTGCATAAGGAAGCAAACTGGGCAGACTAGAGAGGCCTTACAGTTACCGTACTTGTTTGCCATCAGATTCTCTGTTTCTGTTTTATATCAATAAGCAAATACTAGAGAGGCTCAGTTATTGTCATAAAACAGAAAAAGACCATTTGGAATAGCAATATACAACTGATCAGGGAAGAAACTATTTTCATGAGTTTGAAAGGAGGTTTAAGACAATAAGATTTAAATATTAATGAATAGATGGAAACAATTAAAATAAACAAAACATTAATTTTATTGAGGTAAGAAACGGAACCAGTAGATTGCTAGAAGTGTAATTACAAAACTGGAGTTCTTAGAGCTGTGTTTAATATAGAAAATTATCTACTTGAGAAATTACAAAAGAGAGAGGAAATAGTAGAAGTATTTACTGTTTATTCGCAGGGTAGGGATGTGCACTTTGTTTGGTTCATAATAAACAAAATCCATTCGATTTTCATTTTCCATTGAAGTCAATAGGGGAAGCAATACTTAGGCCCCATTAACTGAAATGGAAAACAAAACACAGGCCAAGGCTAGGGCCTGGTCAGGGATTTGGCCCTGAGACTGAGTCCTGTAACCAAGGACTTGGCCCAGTCCAACTTGAGGCCTGGTACCAAGACTTAGGTTTGGCATTCGGAAATTGTCTGAGGCCTGGTCCCAGCACAGAGGCCTAGGCCTGGCACCAGGGCCTGACCTGAGGCCTGGTCCTGTTGCCTAGGCCTGGTACTGGGATCCAGCCCAAGGCCAAATCCTAGCACTGAGGCTGAGATATGCTGCCATGACCCAGCCCTAGGGCTGGTCCCAGCATTGAGGCACAGCACCTGGACCAGCCCCCCCCCCCCCCCCCCCCAATGTATTCTATCACCAAAAAACGATGCTATCTGCTTAAAGGATATAACTGTGGTACCTTCCTCCCAAGAGGTTGGCACCATTTTGATGTACAGCCATTAAAATATGCCTTGGTGTCAGGCTTATCCCTTGGCAACAGGACCAAGCCTCAGGCAGGACCCTAACATTGAGCCTAGGCCTTGGCAATGGGACCAGGCTAATCCTCGTCCTGCTGAAAACTTGTTTTTTTTTAAATGCACAATATGAAAATATCAAAAAATCTGGGGTATTTTTGTATGAAGCTGTTTTAGGTTTGTTTCATTTGGAATAAACTGAAATTGGCCTCATTCATACCATTTTATGCATTCATTTTAAATGAATGCATATCCCTGCCTTAGAGTACAGTTTTAGTGGCCTGCAATAAATGGGAATTTGCATAGGTTGCAATACTGTTT
Source organism: Rhinatrema bivittatum (assembly GCF_901001135.1). NCBI lineage: Eukaryota > Metazoa > Chordata > Amphibia > Gymnophiona > Rhinatrematidae > Rhinatrema > Rhinatrema bivittatum. The sequence goes on along the minus strand of NC_042617.1, from coordinate 20,601,429 downwards.
AATGGGCCAGCAAGAGAGAAGTAACTGTATATAAACCTTCAAGACCACATAGATGCTTTTTTCAAGTGTGCCTACAAGGCAATGGCATAGCCACGGGTGGGATTTGGTAGGTCATGGCCCACCCAATCAGTGTTGCCTGGCGTCGAGAAGAGGAAGCACATTACAGGGCCATTGTGAAGCTGACTCTGCGTGGCCTGAGAAGAAGAGGCTTGACACAGGGCCAATGCAGAGCTCATCCTATGTGGCCTGAGAAGAAGAAGCCTCATACAGGGCCATCATGGAGCTCATCCCACGCAGCCTGTGCAGCGGTTGCCTAATGCAGGGCCGGCGCATAGCTCATCCCACATGGCTTGAGAAGGAGACCTGTTGGGATGCCCAGGAGAGAGGGAGAGCCCTGATACAGTGTGTAGGAGTGAGAAGCCTGTGTGTATATGTGTGAGAGAGAGAGCATGGGAATGAGAAGCCTGTGTGTCATGTGTGTGAGAGAGAGAGAGACAGCATGTGGGAGTGAGACTGTATGTGGAGAGCCCGTGTGGGTGAGAGAGAGAGAGAGAAAGAGATCCTGTTGATGTGTGAGAGAGAGCAAATATGTAAGAGTGAGAGCCTGTGGGAGAGGGAACCTGCATGTGAAAAAGAGTCTATGATAATGGGTGCCTGGGTAAGAGAGAGTGTGTGTGGGAATGGGATCCTATATGAGGGAGGAAGGAAAGAAGACAGGCAAAGAGAGAAGAAACAGAAAGAATAAAAGAGCCCTTGAAAAAGACAGACAAGGGGAAAAAGAGACTGTGACCAGCTGATTAGAAAAATGAGATCAGACAACGAAGGTAAAAAAAAAAAAAAATTGCCTTTCAGCGATTGAAATATGCTATCTTTGATAGTGTGTATTTATTATATATATGTATTTCACTTTTTCTTCCGTATTCCACTGTTCACAGAGTTTCTTATTCTGTATTAGATAATTAGCTAATTTATAGTTTCTTATTCTGTTGCGCATGTGTGACAGAGGTGCAGTATTTTGGCTAGCGTGTAGTTTCTCTTTAGGGATTTGTAGAGTCCGGCTTGTTTGCCCTGTGGGTGGTGTATTGGTGTTCTAGGGCCTGGTGTAATGTTTGCCTTGCTGCCTTTTCATAGATAAGGTTGCTGCTGTTTGAGTCCTGAGAGTCACTGCTGTTATGGTATGGTACGACAAGGTTCTAGATGGTTTTTTTTATATTTTGCAGGGTTCACAAAGTGCTTGGCAGTGCTTGGCAGTCCCCTTTTACGAAGCCCCGGGACTTACGCGCGTCTCGGGGCTATGCGCGCGCCGGCGGCCTATGCAAAATAGGCGGGCCGGCGCGCGAGTGCCCTGCGCGCGTAAATCCGGCCGGATTTACGCGCGCAGGGCTTTTAAAACCCAGCCCATTGAATGGGAGAAAAACGTAGTGAATCAGGCCCTTAGTCTGACATTGGTGATGACCTGCTTAAGCATGCTTCCTTTCTTCCTTCAACCTTGTAGCAGTGGCGTAGCCAGAACTGAATCTTTTGGGGGGGCCCAAGGTTAACATGGGTGGGCAGCAGGCATATAAATTTGAGCCCTATTAGTTGTGCTCTTATCAATAAATAATACCTTAGGGGTAGATTTTAAAAGCCCTGCGCACGCCGGCGGCCTATTTTGCATAGGCCGCCGGCGTGCGCAAAGCCCCGGGACGCGCGTAAGTCCCAGGGCTTCGTAAAAGGGGCAGGAGGGGCATGTCCGGGGGCGTGTCAGAAGGCCGGGGGCGTGTCTGGGGCGTGTCCGGGGGTCAGGGGGCGGTCCTGCGAAACTATGATAAATGGCCGCCGTTCCCACCAAGTAACAGTGCACCAAGGGAGGAGGAGAGGGAGGTAAGTTCACCAGTGTGCGACGTCATCGGCTGACTCGGCACGGGGACGTGAGCGCTACCTCATCACGTTGATGGCTCTTTAGCCCGAGGCATGGCCTGCGAGGAGCGTTCAGCTTGCAGAGAGTTAGCCGAGACTTTCGTAACTGTTTTGGATAGTGATCAATGCAGTGTTCATGCAAAAATGGTCACCTATGACAGATCCGGGATGCACAGAAGCCACCAGCATTCCAGCCGCTGATCAGATGAAGGCTCCAGGAAACACCATGGAGCCATGAGCAGTACCGTACCTTTGGATCTAGACGTCGCTGCATCTGCAGAGGCGGGGCCTACCAGTGTTACAATACGAGGTGAAACAGCTCCCCTGGGATACCAGGAGATGACCACGCTGGAGGGCGCCAACTTTTTCACTCTGCAACTGTCACAGCCTCTTCGGCTGGAGTGCTGTGGCTGTTTGGGCCTGTTATACAAAGAGGCTAAACTAGCTAGCACACTCACCGCTCCAGCCATCCTGGGTCATCAGCTGGTCATGACATTAGAGAAAATGGTGAAGAAAGAACGTTCTACATTGCTGTCCAAGGCCTCTGAAGGGAGCAGCAAATGCTCTGCCAAACGAATTAATGGCATCAGGCTGCCAATTCCATCCTCTGGTGGCAATCCAGTGGCTACTGCCATGGAAGAACAGAGTAAGCAGTTGAGGGTCCCAGGTCCAGGGCTCTCGGAAGAGTGAGACCGGTGGGAGGAGAACCTGCTGGGCCCAGCTGGAGTGAGCAAATGGAGGCGAACATTTTGTCTGAGGAGCCAGAGGCTGCCTCTGAGGAACATCGGGGCTAACCAGTTTTGAGGAAAACAATGGGAGGGATCCGGTCCAGGAGTGCATGCCAAAGTAGTGGTTAGTGCAGTTAGTGTAGCTGGGTTCAAAAAAGGTTTGGATAGGTTTATGGAGGAGAAGTCCATTAACGGCTATTAATCAAGTTTAGTTAGGGAATAGCCACTGCTATTAATTGCATCAGTAGCATGGGATCTTCTTAGTGTTTGGGTAATTGCCAGGTTCTTGTGGCCAGGTTTGGCCTCTGTTGGAAACAGGAGGCTGGGCTTGATGGACCCTTGGTCTGACCCAGCATGGCAATTTCTTATGTTCTTAAAGTATCAGGCCATGGCTGGGTCCATTCATCAGATGCCTGGTCCTTCAGTTCCAGATCCTCTGAAGGATCCAAAATTCTCAATGTGGTGTGGTCCAAAGAGTCCAGGCACGGGGACATGGCAATTAGTGCACAGAGTGCTCAGGAGAGGTTCTCAATCGTCACTCCTGAAGTGAACCTTTTTGCTTCAGAGCCGACCACCTACAGGTACTACTGTGAGCAGGCCATGAAGGGGTGTTTGGCTGCATTCAGTTCCAGGATGTCCTTGGGGGAAGCTTCCCAGACTGGGGAGAGCTTACCTGGCATCTGACCAACAGGATCATCGCTATCTATCTTACCAGTCACCATTAACCTGTCTCTCCAGTCATTAGCAGTATCCCATCCTAGTATGAGGAGCGGTATTCAACCAAGTGCTATCCCGGGATGTGGGAGACCAGGCCTGGGTAGTGGCCAGCAGCTGTCCAGCAGTCAGGGATCTGGCCAGGAGAGAGGTTGATATGCAGGAAAGTAATATCTGATTTTGGACTCGGTTATCTTTATGTACCCATGTGCGTAATGGGTTATGTGGAGGACAACCGGGATGAGTGGCTCAGAGAGGATCCCAGCTTTATATGGGTCCGCCCTGATTAGGAAAAGAGAAATTTCCAAGAGAATGAAAGGAATGCAACTGGGCCGAAATGTCAGAAAACATGCAGTGGTTTACCAGCACAGGGTGGGCATCTCTACCAAATGCCACACTGAATGTTTGTTGCCATGCGGGGGAGTCCGTCCTTAAGCCACATCCTGACCACTTTGAGCCTTGTCCCATTTCCGCCCATCTGCTCCTGTATAACAATGAAAGGGCATTTACCCTTTGGGAGGGAAGAAAGTTTTGGTTATGGCCGAGAGCAGATCTACAATAGTATTGTATGACCCTCACAATTTTATAACGTATGCGTATCTCCACCCCGCAACATATGCGCGAATGAGGCTTCCGCATGAATACATGCCATGCATGGAAACCACGTCCTATCAATGCATTCAGTGCGAGCACTCTTCCCACGCACGAATATTTTACGCTTGAAAGTAAAGTAAAACTTCCTCTTGTAAATCAGCCAATTTTACAACATGCGCCTGTAAATGAAGTTAACAAGTTTCCCAATTAGTCCACCAGTTTGCCCAGTCCAGGTTATTGAGACCTTCCTGGTTCTTCTGCTTGAACTCCCCCCCTAGTTCACCCAGACCTCCCACCCACCCCCCCAAAAAAAAACCGTTTAAGATCACGTACGCCAGATAATTAGCAGGAGTCAAACCAGGCGAGCAAGTCGGTGAATGCACGTGTGCAAGTGCTTTTTAAAATGGCACCTTTGGTGTGCAAGTGTTGGCCCTGCCTGCGAATGCTCCTAGATTGCCCCCTATTTTTTTTTTTTTTTAATGCTGAGGCTGAGGATCGTGGCTCAGTGGGAGCGCGTTTCAGCTGATGTGAAATACGACTAAAGAAGTCCTGACTGAGCAGTCTTGCAGAAGCCAGAAGGGCTCCGCGATCCATACCAGACGCCCTCAACCATCTGAGCTTCGCCGTCCTGACTGCAGAATCCAATACGCTCTGTAGGATTTATAAATAGAATTCTGCCTTCCCAAAGCAGTCAATAAAAGCATCCTTAACCCGCTGTTTTCTTGTCTCAACAGTATTTTTTTTTTTTTGCTGATAAACCTTTTTATTATTATTATTAGGGATCCTGTACTGGAAATTGTTAACTGGCATCCACTTTCATGTGTCAGCACTGGGCGAGCTGCACTGAGCTGAGCTGTAGTAAGGGTCAAAAAAACAAAGAGTTGATAAGGGAAGACATTATCGGAGGCGGCACCGTGTCTGCTGTTCCGGCCCTTCTTAGACCTTTCTGGAAGATGGCGTGGTGAAGTCCTCGAAGCTGCAATGAAACCATTCGACAAGCATTGTGAGACAACGAAAAAAGGTGGAACCGTGTGCAACATCACAACAAAAGTAGGTGGCTTGACCCCAGATCCTAAAGCCTGAGCCCTGGCAGAATTGAAACCTGCATGGAACAGACGAAGGGGAGGGAGAAGAACATGGAATAAGACTTGTGTCAGCACCTTAGGCAGACCGGGGGGTGGGGGAGGGGATGTCCCTTTCTGCTGACGTCTTCTCATTTTTCTCCCATTCCTCTTCCTCAGCTCCCAGTCTCACGTTAACAGAGTGCAGGCAATTCAAAGGAAGACCAGCAAAATGGGGGTCTGGCTTGCCCCGTGCCCCACCGAGGCCTCGACGCAAAAAGGCGCGCCAGGCTGCGCGCACATGCCAGGGCGCATTCTTGTGTGCTCAGAGCTGTACGCTCGGTGTGCACGCGGATAAGCGCACCTCCGTGCAAACTGACACACACACAGCCCCATCCTCAATTCAGAGAAGCTATGTAGGCTTTGCTCCTGATTGCTTAATGCTGGAAATGTAACCCCTGGTCAGAGGTGGAGTAAAGTCAGTCTGTGGGACTGAACCTGGTATCAGGATCCTGTAATCAGCATCTCTGTGTATAAACTAATGTGTGTGTTTTGTGCACCTCCGTTTTAGCAGCATAACTTATGCCCCTGACTCAAGTTTTCTGTGCACAGCTCTCGGGAGCGCAGCTTTTACGCACAACGCCCCTGGTGCTCCAAAGTTTATAGGAGCACTACGTTTATGAGCAGAAATCATGGTTTATGCTCCTAGAAGGCAATTTTCAAGCAGCTGGCGTAGGATAAAGTCTGCGGCTCCTTTTTACCTGCAGGCGAGAGCCAGAATTTTAAAAGCCAGCTTTCCCGTAGAAATCTTTGAAAATTCTCGAGCAGGGGCGGAAAAGGAAACCCCCACTGCGGCAGGGATGGGCAAAGCTAGGCCCCACTCGACAGCAGGCGTTAACTTTGCACGTGTGGAATAAACTTGCGTCCTGTCAAAAATCAAAAGAATGTGCGTCAAAACTTATCCCGCCCCCAACTCTGCCCCCAGCATTCCTGCTTGGAATGTGCAAACTTGTGTCGGGTGCATGATGTTTCGTGCATCTCCGCCAGGGCTGGCACTTTCAATGAGCCACTTAGGTGCACAAAAATCAGCTTGCAACCGTGGCTTCTGTGAGCAAAACACCACGAGGTCAGTATTCAAAATGGTTTGCCCAGCTAATGTTTGGGACTCAGCTGGATAATCCTGGGGGTTTAAATACGTTCCCTCCCCCCGCTGTCTGGATATGTTTTAACCGAGTAGGTCAGTACCCAGCTAACACATATCTGCCCCAGGGAGGGGGCCAGGGGCCAAGATTAAACTAAGTCGGGTACAGCTGAATATCGATGCTATCCAGCTAATTAAACCTGGCCGTGTTCAGAGCAGGTCTAAAGTTACCCCATTATGAGTACCCAGCAAACGTTAGCCTTAACTAGCTCTATTCAACATCCCGCCCCACTGAAAAATTAAAGCTGATGTGGGACACGGAGTCCCACCTCTCCCCCCACCAGCCCCTCAAAAAATTAAAAGCCTAAGGAGCTTCCCTGCCCACCCTGATTCTGAAAAAATATATGTGACCCTCCTAATCCCCACCTGCACCCCCAGCCTGCAATCTCCTCCTGCTGCATCCGGCACAACCCAAAAGTCTCTTGACCACCAGCAGGACGGTCTCATCATACCACTCCCGGCGGTGTCCAGCATCCACCCAGTGCTCTCACTCTCTCTCCCCCTCCCCCATGGGCAGACTGACCATTTGCACAATAGGGCAGGGCCCGAGGGCCAACAGCGCTCTCCCCTAGGTTTGGATGTGTGTTTAGGGGCCAATGACCTTTACTGCCCAGGGGCCCAGTCTGCCCCTAGCTCCTCAGTCCGCTTCCCCTCATCCCATCAGAGTTTACCGAGAACTGGGCTCTGCCTCCACCCTCTTATCCCAGGGATGTAATTGCCAGGTTCTTGTGGCCTGGTTTGGCCTCTGTTGGAAACAGGATGCTGGGCTTGATGGACCCTTGGTCTGACCCAGCATGGCAATTTCTTATGTTCTTATGTTCTTATTTGATCAAACTGCTATGGTACAGGACCTGCAACCCTACAAAGAGGAGGCAAAGCCAACCAACTTGCAATGGCCGGAAGGCTTTGATGCATTCTTAGATACAATCGTAAGGGAAGGAGCATGGAAGGTTTCCTGCCATTGGCTGCCGCTGACCTGGCTGCACATTTCCCCATGACGGGGAAGGCTTGATCTCCTGTAGTCAGTCAAACTTACCGGGTTGATGACTGGGAGATATGCGTTGCCTCAGCTAGAGCAGTGTAGACAGGGTTAACTAGACGGACTGGTGTGGGAGTGAGGGGGCTGGCCAAAAGTCCCTGGGGGTCCAGCGGGGGTCCGGGAGCGATCTCCTATGCTCCTGACCTCGGGGGACAAAAAACAAAATGGCGCCGGTGCTACCTTTGACCTGTCATATGACAAGGCAAAGGTAGCGCCGGCGCCATTTCTACAAGCACCGGAGGTCCGAGAGTAAAAGATCACACCGGGACCCTTCCTCTGGACCCCAGGTAATTTAAGGCATTTTGGGGGGGGGGTTCGGGAGGGTGGGGGATTTATTTTAAAGTGTCGGGGTGGGTTTTAGGGATGTTTTAGTGTGCTGGTTTTCGATTTTCACGATGTTCACGATTTTCACGATTTTTAAAAAACCCAAACGGCAACGATCCGATTCCCTCCCAGCCGAAATCGATCGTTAAGACGATCGATCACACGATTCACATCTCTAACGTATACAGTTCCTGAATATAATCTGCTTTGAAGTGCACAAAAGACAGAATATAAATTAAATAAATAAGATTATAGAATTAAAGATGGGCCAAAGCTCTGTGCTAGATGTTCAAGCACCAAGAAGATTGTTTTGGATTTGATTTCAGATTAGCTTGAGGATGAAAGAAGTATTCAGACTTTGTGTGTTTTAGATGTCAAAAAAACCCCTTACAAATGGCCTTTTACAGCCCTTTTAACATGTCTCCTGCATTTGCTTCTCCTCCTCCTGGCCCTCACCCTTCTCTGCGCCTTTCCCAGGCTCGGCTCTGACAGGGCCCTACACTTCCCACTCACATCCACCAATCTTCATCCTGCTTCGCACACTTAGTCGGAATCACCCTGAACATTTTGTTCCCGTAGGCACAGAAAGAGGGAAGAGCGTTAAGCAGGTCTTTTATCTTCCCACCCTCTCTCCTTCCTTCCTTGTCCTTCATCATTCCCTCCTTCCCTAGCCCTCATCTCTCTTTCATTCTTCAGTTCTCTCCCTCTTACCATCTCATTCTCTCTTACTCCACAAACCAGATCAAAATCTCCCTCCCTCCACATTGACTTTGCCGCCTCTCCTCCAGTCCACAGTGGGTGTAAAAAGGTTTCAGAAGTGAACCCCTTTCATGGTGCTGAATGCAATCAGCCGCTGCCCTTGACCTTGACAACACACTCACACCATGCATTGCAATACTTCACTTCTAACTTTGACAAGAGTTTTCTTGCTTAATTCAGTTTTTGGCTCCATGTTTAGTGTCACTAGGGCCATCCTTCCACAGACTTCCCACAAGGTGCCATGGGTCGCCCCTTTAACTCCTTGGTTTGCCTCTGTTTACCAGCAGATTTTAATTATTGGCATTGGAAGCTTAGGAACGATAGCTGCCATTAGATTGAGTACATGACAAATGAATGTTGATATGGTTAATCAACCGGGAATCCATTTATTGTGCCCTTGCCCTTCCTCAGAACCTGTCAGAACTAAGCTAAACACAATTTGTTATGGGAAATTATTTGAGGGAGGCACTGTCAGATAGGTGGTTCCTTTAGCAATCGCCTAGTGGGGAGTATTAAGTGTGAATGGGACAGAGGAGACCGTGTGAGCAACTACAAATGCTGCAGCCCATACATACACAGACACACAGGCAACACATTTCCTGTGGTTTCTGTGTAATTTATTCTGTAATATATGATTACACCAAAGGATACAATGTGACCCACATTTGGCACACTCTTCTGATACTTATTTCCCTTAGATTTTTCTCTCCCTATTACCCTCTTGGTCTGAAGTCCTTGCACTGTGGCCAGGAGTGAAGTCCTTCAGGGACACCTCGTAGAGTCTGAGCTCTTCTTCACTACCTCAACATCATTTGGTGTATCCGCTGTTGGCAGCTGGGGATGTGGTTGAAGAACTGGCTTGCTTCCCAAAACACCCTTGTTTTATAGAAGTTTGCTTCATAGGCTAGACTGCCTCTTAGTTCATTGGTGGCTATTTTGGTAGCCCATAAGTGGTATCTTGTTGACTTCATAATGATTGGTGAGGTCTTTGGTACCAGGGTGAAATGTCTGTTATCTTTTAGTCCCACATCTACCTCTGTTGGAGTTTGGGCTTCCCCCTCATTCCTGTTTGTGCGGTACTGTAAGGTGCTGGCAATTGTCCAATGATGACTACTGGTTTTTATCAGGATTTCAAGTTGACTGATCAAGCTTGTTTGTCACTTCTTGTAGATAGTCCCATTGCAGAAAGTCCCATGCAATATCCTTATCAAGGCCTACGCCTTCAGCCTTTAGGTGCAAGGATAAACAAACCAGTACCCTGACCTAACTTATCCTATGCAAAATCTATTGTTTATTCCAACCACAAGCTCTGTCATAACAAGTTCAGATTTGTTTGGAGGGAGTTAAACTTCACCTCATTCTGAGAAGGCTTAGTAAGCTGGATCAGCTATGTTTCAGAGGTCTTCGTAGAGGGTTACAGGGAAGTGTACAGTCAGCTTACTCGTGCCACACAATAGAGACCATTGTTCTAAGCTGTTGGTTGCCGCTTCCTATCAACTCAAGGCAGAGGTTTGAGAAGAATGTATAAACTCTTTTCTACTTTAATAACAATTAGAAGTTATGCAAGAAGACAGACAGTTCATATGGTATTCAGTACAAAGCCTGGACTTGTCCAAGAGGTTCAATCAATAAAATAAAATGATGGATGGCAGTCAATTAACAGATATGCCCATCATATAAAATACTGAACAAGCCATGGGCTGGCTCTTTAATCCTTCTGCAAACAATGCTTGTCAGCATGTAAAAGATTTGCAGAACAAATCTGGTAAGAGGTAAGAGGAAACACTCAACCAGCTCGATGGGGGATTGGCATTTTAAAGCATCAATAGGATAACTGTGTGCTCCTAAAGGTGCACCCTATGCACGATTAGTCTGCTGATATATTGACACCACAGGCTGGATTGCCTGAGGTGAATAGCCAAGACAATGTAAGGTGAACAAATAGGTCCAGGTCATAATGGACAGGCCAGGGGTAGATTGGCCTATCGGGGGATCGGGCATCCCCCTGTGGGCCGATCACTCCAGTCACGTGGTCTGCCCTGGGCTGGCCTGGGCGGCGAATACCCGGGCCGGTCCGATGTCATGAATCCGCCGCTGGGACAGGCCGTGCCAGTCCTGGATTCACCATCTTACATCTGTGGACTTTTAGTTGCAATTTCTCTAAGAAAAGCAAAACTACAAATCCAGACATGCAAAGAAGGGAAAAAAAAACAGGACTGGCTCAGCCTGCCCCATATGGTAGGGAGCTATCTGATCCCCTTAGGATAGTGGCTGTTCCTTGAATGTTCCTAGTTTGTTATAAGTTAGAATATTTAATCTGAATTAATCAGTTCACTAATACATCTAGCTCTCGACTTTGGCCTCCAGAACGTTATAAATGACTCCACTCTAAAAATGTATTGGGCAAATTAAGCATCTGTTCAACAAATTAGTCTGACTTATTTTGCAGTCCTGTTTCCTCATATGGCTACTTTTCAAAAGTGATCAACTCAATTGTTTAACATTCTCTAAGCTTCCCCACTGGTATTGTGTTGGTTTGAATTAGAGATGTGCAATGTGACCAGATAAGATAGATTCATGTCAGACGAGACAGAGACATGCCAACTCTCATACATTAGGCCTTGAGTCATGCCATGGGAGGTGGACTCAGGCACTCAAGCTGTGAGCCCCTTCTCCCTTCTCCATGTTCCCCTTTAACCCTTCAAAAAACCTCTTCCTCCCCTTCACTTGAACTGAGCCCGTGGCTCCCCAGCCTCCACTCACCCCTTCCAGCTGGTCTTCATTGAACGAAGGGGCAGGAGAGATCCCCCAACAGCGTCTGCCCCACTGTCAGTGCCTCCCTCTTCGCAATGACGTCGGCTGGTCCTGAGACTGCTGCCGATGCTTCGTGGCTGTAAAGCCCGTGGCTCTAGAACAAAACGGCGCCGTTCTCAAAGTCAGCCGCTGCCATTGTGGAACTGGGAGTTGGTTTCGGTGGAAGCGGCTGGGGACCGCTCCTGCCCCTATCTACATTAAAGACCCTGCGGAAGGGATACGTGGGGACCAAGGAGGCCCCATTTCAGATCCAGAGAGAGTGGGGAGGACTGGGGAGCTATCGTTTTTCTATTTTTTTTTTTTTTAAGAACCATAAATCAATTTTCAGTTCATTCCATTCACAGCAAACCGAAAGCTGGCTTAGTCATTATGAAATATGCATTTATTTGAAATGAATGCAGATCCCTACCCACTACCATCTGGGCATGTTATCTGTTTGTTGTCCTTCTCCATCCTATTTTTTAGTGCACTCTTAAGTAAATGTATTTAAGAACATAAGGAATTGCCATGCTGGGTCAGACCGAGGGTCCATCAAGCCCACCATCCTGTTTCCAACAGAGGCCAAACCAGGCCACATTTTGTATTGTCAGTCTGAACCTCCAGACGTTCCTCCTTTTCGGCTCGTTCAATCCCACTTCTTTCCCTGACGTATCCGACATATTTTCTTTATTGCCTTAACTACTTTTCCTCCATCTGTACCTTTTCTGTCCTGACTGCCTTTCTTGCTTACCTTGGCCTTTCCAGATACTTTCCCCTGTCCTCCCCTTTCCGAGATCCCTTCTACCTTTTCAGTGCTAATCATTTTGCCCTTACCTTTTTTGGTCACCTCTTTTGAAAACCACATTTGTCTCATTTTCCTCTTACCTGGGTCTATTGCTTTAACGTAAAGATATGTTGGTCTTGCAATGTAGATTGTGCTTGTATTTCACAGAGATCTTCCTTATTTATTTATTTGTTTTATTTAGGCATTTTATATACCGTCATTCCAACAGAAGATCACAACGGTTTACAAAATCATCATTCATATTCTAGGTCAACACAACATTTAAAACATGGTATTTAGGGGCTAAGACTGTAGTTTGTGATTCATAAGTTCCTCTTCAATAACCTCCATGTATTGGTCAGTTTCTTAATCCGGTCAGGCAAGGCCAGGGGCCAATCAGCGGTGGCAGCTGAATATCCCATTTTAAGTTAGCCGGATAAGTCTTATCCGGCTAACTCAAGTAAACGTTTTGGTTTTGAACGTTGGGCGCAAGGGGTTTTACATATAACTAGGCCCTATGCCCTCCATATGGATTTTCAGCCATCCAGAGTGATGTAGCTAGTAATTTCATTACACATATAAATATAGCCACACAAAAAGAGATGTAGCGGAGGGCACATTAAAGATTCACATACATAAGCTGAATTTTCCAAACGTTCTGCTTCCAGGCAGCACGCCAGTTGTGCACGTAATTTTGCACACCCATTTTTCAACAGAAGTAAGGTACGTGGAACATCCATCAAAGCTTAAAAATGTGGTGTTCTGTGATTTAAGTAGCTTCACTTCTCTCTGTATTTTTATAGATTTTGACTGTTTTGATATTATAAAGCATATTGTAACGCTGAATGATTTATGTATTGGGGTTTGATTGGTTTTTAACTCATTTTTGATTTTTCATTTCAATCTGTGGAGGCGTGTATTTCTATATTGTAGCAACTCGCCTGGAGCACACCGGTTTGCATTTAATTGAATAAATGCATAACTAAATAATGCACAGAACCCTACAGTTAGAGGCAGTGTTTGGAAAAAGTACCCCTTGGTGTCTACCTCACTCTGTTTTCCCTGTGCTGCAAGTCTGTTGATTGCATTGGTGTGAATGGATGTGATAACCCCCTGTGCTTCCTTCCTTCCTTCCTCCATGCACCTTGCATTTCAGTTATTCTAAAGTATGTTGTTCATAACTGCTACTGTCCTCTTTTTTTCTTCTTTCGCCGTCCTTCCTGAGCAGACTTAGAAGATCGCATGGCCCTATCCCGGTCAGGGGACTCATTACTCCACGTCTCTGTGATAGCAACACTACCCAGATCTTCCTCCGCCATTAGCTCTAACAAGCCTGGGATTTTATTACTATTTGCATTTTTATGACTATATTTATTACTGTATTCATTTTTATTACTATTAAATATCTGGTGGCTGAAGGCAATGCAGCACACAGGGCAGGTGTAAACAACATTTAACCATTAGGTGCAGGGCAGGCCGGAAGAGCTGCAAGAGCACAAAATATTGTTCTGTTCTTTACACTTTCATCGCACCTTTTCAATCCGGAAGGACGGCCTGAAGCAACTTACAACAGTTTGAAATACAGTTCTGAAAAATGCATGCGCTTATATTGGAGACCTGGTAACCCTCACAGAAAGGGGCTGAAATTGTACAAATACAATTCATAAATACAAAAGGGAGTGGACTTTCAAAGGGGTTTGGTGTGCAAACGTAGCGTGTACACACGTGTTATGGTATTGTATAAACTTCGAGAATATGCATGTATTTTCAGGATTGCGTGTACATTTTACCCGGGGGATAAAAAGGAAGTCTACTGGTGTTCCGGGGTATGGTTCGGAAGTACGTGTGAAAGCTGCTGTTTTGTAAGAGATACACACATATGTATTGCCAAACTTACTGGTACAATTTTGCACCTGCTCATTGACTCTCACAAGTGAAATTGCACTTGCCTGTTGTCTGCAGCTTTTGGGCGAGAGGCCTGGATGACCTGATAGGGGTTCAGGGTCTACTTGAACTGTTGAAGGTATCGGCGGACTGGTGATTCCAACAGGTAGATTTTAAAAGTGTTGCTCGTGCAAAAATGGTCGCATACACACAGATTTTAAGAACCCCAAATTTTGCAACAGCTGATCATGGCACAGGTTACCTGCGTAACTTTACTGCTGGTCCTGAGGAGGCGCAAGTCTGAAGAGTTTGAGCCAGCGGGGTCCTGAACACAGGGAGAGGGAGGGAGAGAGAGAGAGGGAGAGAGAGAGAGATAATCTGACACTATATATCTCCCACTTGCAACTCAGGGTGGGAGTCAATTTTACAATGGTCTGCCTAAGGTGCAAGAATCTGTAGACCCTTGTAACACTGCCCCCCCCCCCCCCAAACCCATCCTGAGTTGAAAGCGCCCCTCTTATAGTGGGAGATATATAGAATTTCAGATTGTCTGTCTTTCTTTCTCTCTCTCTCTCACAGACCCTTATGCAGGGATATTTTAAATGATATGTGTATATCTTGCATACACGATATAAAATTAAGCGTATTTTTGCTCGTGTGCCCCAATATGTGTGTTTATGGGTGCATGCACACTCCTTTTAAAATGTACCCACAAGTACATGCACAAGTATTTAAATTCAGAACACTGTACACGCATATATTCAAATATTCCTTCCTTAATTTTAAATCTGGGTTATCAGGCATGAATTATTACAATTATTTCATGCATAAAATCTACGCATATATTTAAAAAAAAAATGGGTAGTGAAATTATGCATCTTCCTGTATTACAAACATGCACTCCTACTGAAACATACACATATAACATATAACATATAACATACACGTGTACCAAAAATGACAAGAGGCAGGTGGCACCTTACAGACTAACCAATTTATTGAGGCATGAGCTTTCAAGAACAGAGTCCACTTCATCAGCTGCACCTAGTGAGGGTTTTATTTATAACAGGAATATTAAGAACCGTGGTCCCTGCGGGAGGCAGTAAGCCAATAATACGCAAATAGGCCAAGAGTAAAAAAAAAAAAAAAGCTTTATGTTTTTACTCATGGTCTATTTGCATGCGAACCCACATTAATTAATTAAAACAAGACAAAAAAAATAGTTCCCTGATGTGGCTGGGTTGGCCGAGTTGGTTGGCCCGGCAAGTTCTTCCCTCCCTGCCCAGCATCCTGAACCAATCCTGAAGTCAGGCCCAGAGGGTCAGGCAGTCCAGGACCAAATCCGGGGTCCTCCTCCCTCCCTGTCCCCTGGAGTCATGCAAGTCAGTCCAGCAGGTCAGGTCCCTTCCAGTCCGTCCTTCCTCTCTTAAGATACAAACTCCTGAGCTCTCCAAATCCCCCCTCTCCACCCAGGAACTCAGTCAATTGGTCCTTTCGCTGACTCATGTCTGGGAAAGGACCAATCCCTTTCAGAATGTGAAAAGGACGTTCTTCTGGAAGGGGACTGGTCCTTTCACTGACATGTGACAATGGAGGGATCAATCAGCAGACAGCGTAGGATCCCTCCTCTGTCACATGGGCTGGCTTGCATGACTCCAGGAGAGAGGGAAGGAGGAAGGGCCTGGACCTGATCCTGGAGTGCCTGGCCAAACCTCAGCATCAGTTCGGGATGCGGGGAGAGAGGGATGAAGGTACTTGAAGGCTGGCTTCAGGAAGTTTAACGCCTGCCTCTGAGCAGGCATTAAATTTCCCATGGTAGAAGGAGATGCACAAGGCAGCCTTCCCATTTGCTCACATCTCTTGCATTGCAGGGTAAGCTAATTAGGCTATTACCCTGCAATGTGCATGCCCCTGTGCTAAGCTTGCCACAGGTAATTTCGGCGCTAAAGCTTAAAAATCATTTTCTTCCATGTGCCTCCCTGGCAGAGAGCAACTTTTTAATAAGCGCATGTCGTTGTAAGGTGTGCGCACGGACTGTTCCTTGCAGCCAATTCTCAAGGCGCGCACGTGCAAAGTGCCTTGCTGTTTGGGAATTAAACAGTACTTTTCTAAATGCACACCCCTGGGAATGCATTTTATTTTTTTAAGACTTGGTTAAAATAACTCGCGTTGTGAAAGCTCACACACACTTTTAGCTGATCTGAGGAGGGCTGAAGAACAGTTTTTACCCAGGGCAATCTAGCTGGGCAAATATCTATTGATCCGGCTAGATTCCTTTCAAAATTGGCCTGAGAAATACTATCCATCCTTTGGCTGCCCTAAGTCCTGTCTTATACGTGGCAGGCCTGGCCCCCTTCTCCCTAGCTTTTTGCATGGACGTTGTTGACGTACCAGGTTCCATTTTACTGGCGCTCCAGCGGTGCTTTGATTCTCATCGGAGATGCATTGCGTCTGGTGGGCTGTGCTGGCCAACGGTAATACGGTTCCTGTTTGTCTTCGGCCTCAGCAGCCTTTGTTTCCCCCTCCTCTTTGTCTCCCTCCGTGCGTCTTCTGCATTATGAACTTTCTGAAGAGAGCGAGGGTCAAAAAAAAAAAGAGAGCCACAGGGAATCCTGGACAGCACCGCCGGAGCCTCGGTATTTCTTCGCCCTCCGTTTTATTGGTAGCTTTATTTCTTCAGTCCAAGGTGCAGGCCCCTTTCTGAAGGCATGCGTAGTGCTCCCTCTGTTACTTTTTTCCGTTGCACTGCGCAATTGCTTCTCGGCTGCTGCAGTCACCAGGGAGAGGGCACTAACCTGTCAGCACACTGCAGAGACAGCAGTGACAAACTGCAAAATGGTCACCACCAGTCGATATCTGTCTAACGCTAACACAATTAGGGGAGCCCCAGCTGGTATCTCTCCAATAAAAGTCACGGTGCAAAAAAAAAATAATCCGATTGCTTGCCTGCGACTCCTCCGCAGCCTTGCATCTCCTGGTCTGTGGCATTTACCCACCGAGGGGGAGCACTGACATGCACGAAGCTCGGTCTGATGCGCGTAAACGGTCTTTTGAAACCCAGCGGGGGAATTGTGCAGGCATGAGTGCGCGGGAAACTCGATGGCAGGCATTCCTTATACCCACCCTTGCAGCGCAGGTGTCCTGCGGGAGGGCGTTGGGAGCAGGGAAAAGATTCAAGCACGGAGAGGATAACTCCCAAACAACTAAACGCTGCCGCATAATATAGGCGCACATATGGCCATGCGTACAATGTTTTACCATTGTATTTTATAACCCACGGGTATCACATATGGACGTGTGTAACCCCAATTCAGGATGTGAGCTGAATTCTGATCTGCTCATATGAATCCCAGGGCTACGTCCCAGTATTGCAGTTACTGTTCCTTTTGCTCTGGGGGGTGCGTTCTTGATGTCCTGGGGGGGGGGGGGGGGGTATCTGGAATACCTTCCTTGCGTGTTGCTGTATCTCTTTGAGGCAGGTACCCTGACAGATCAAACTGAACTCGCTGGTTGGGTGTGCGAAATAAAAGTTCACTGTGATTTGTTGCAAAATAATTAAGGCTAATAAACAGTGACTTGTCCAGTTACATCCAGAGTTCGCTGTCACCTGAGAGTACAGATTTGAAGTCTCTCAGGTGCCCCTCAGTGCTGGCATCATGAGACTTGCTTATTCTCCATGGGGTAGAATGGTAAGTAGCCCCAGTTTGCCCAGGATGCCCTACATGTGGCCGGATCCCCTCCCAACACTACCTGAGGGCCACTGGTACTCCTGATTATCAAAACCTGGCAGTATCTTCTGCCCCACGGTGAAACCTCCTTTGAGAGTCTCCAGATGCCTTTCGCTGTTCCTCATTTCCCCTCTCCTAACTCTCTTTCAGGCCGATACAGTAAGGACGTGTAAGAAAGAGTGCGGCAGTGCCGGGCGCACCCGCGTTTGCCGCGCGCACAATTTGGTTCACATACCGCTCGATACAGTATTCAAATGAGCCGCAAATGCAAGTGGCGTCCAAAGTGCGTCCATGAAGCGGTAGGCGTGCGCAATCCATTTTACTGTATAGGGCGGTATACGGCGCCTGTACAGTATCCTGGGTGCGCTGGTACCTGTCATTTCAAATGTCATTCCACCAGGAAAGTGCATGGTTCTTTCCTACAGACCCCGCTGCCTTGAGCGCCCGGCTGGATGTCCAAGCCGGAAGTCCGAAGTCGCAGCTTGGACGTCCAGCCTGGGCGCTCAAGGCAGGGGGAAGGCCCATGAACGTCTGTCGGCATTAAAGCGAGTACCACACACTAGTTACTCACCAAAATACTCTTTCTTCATGTGCAGCACCAGCTCCTTCTCCAGTTCCAGGACTGACCGCACCGGCTGGAGCGTGGACTGGCCCGCGGCGGGCCGGCGCCGTCAGCCTCAGGGTCGCCTGGGGCCCTGTAGCGCGAGTCCGAGTAGCTGGAGCGAGGGCCGACGTGCCGCTGGTCGAAGCCCATGCCGATGCTCATGCCCCTTCCCGCTGCCTTGAGCGCCCAACTTGGAGGTCCAGGCGGGCGCTCAAGGCAGCGGGAAGGGGCATGAGCGCACGCCGTGACCTCGGACGTCCAGCCGGGCGCTCGGGTCGCGGCGTGCGTTCATGCACCTTCCCGCTGCCTGCAGGGCCGCTTCTGCCCAGATCCCACAGTCCAACTCGGCAGGAGCGGCCCTTTTGCCTCCACATCAGGTAAGCTGCAAATTCCTGACTTGCTCCCACCAGCCCGATCTCCAGTAGGGTTCGTGCTAACGTGGCAGCTGCACACGGCGTCCGGGCCAGGACGGCTCCCGATCCCAGCTTTCTTTCCCTCGGCTGAGCGGGACAATCCGGGCTGGGGCTCGCGGATTCGACGCTTCCAGCTTCGAGGACTCCGTCTCGGTTTCTAGCGCTGGGGTGCGCCTTTCTGTACGGGCTTGCTGCCGCTGTCGTAGCTGGTCAGGGCGCGGCGTGCGTTCATGCGCCTTCCCGCTGCCTTGAGCGCCCGCCTGGACCTCCAAGTTGGGCGCTCAAGGCAGCGGGAAGGCGCATGAATGCACGCCGGGACCTGAGCGCCCGGCTGGACGTCCGAGGTCACGGCGCAGGGTGTGTAGGGATAGGGCCTGATACAGGAGCTCGTGCCCACTGCAAGTCAGCGGCGACAAGGAGCCCAGACCCACGAGAAGGCCAGAGGAGCCCCCGGAAACGGTGTCCGTTCTTCCCTACGGAACCGAAGTACTCTGAGGTTAAGCGCGGTGGTGCCAGGTTGGGTTACTTTTGTCCCCCTTGTGCGAGAAGCATTTATTTCTGTGGATTGGGTTGGTTTGGGACTGGGCGGCTCAGTTCGCATTTTTTTCTGTGGCTTGGGTTGGCTTGGGACTGGGCGGCTAAGTTCACCACACTAACGCCAGGGTCAGGGTAGGCGGTAAATTTGCAGGTTAAAGACGCGGCAAAATAGCAGGTTAAAAAGGCGATAATCTGGGCGCACGTTACTGTATGGGAGGGAATAGCTAATCCGATCATTGACATATCATATACATGCGGCGGGCGGAAAGGGATACGCGTCGATTTCAGTAAGTGGTAAGGACGCGTAAAACCGGATACTGAATCGCGGGTTAGACATACACGTCCAAAATGTGCGTCCAAAGCGGGTTAGAAACAGGGTAACTGCGGCCGCGCTTTACTGTATCGGCCTGTTTAGTAGGTGACCTCCCTGGAAGAAAGGCCCTTTTTGGAAGCCAGTGGTTAAGCTTTCCCACATGAGGGTAAGGAAGGGTGGCAGAAACAAGAAACTTCCTTTCCTGCTCTCGAATGGAGGAAAATAAACATTTCTCTCTTCTCCTTGGGTTCACAGATCCCTCCTGGCCTCCAGAGGCAGGGGTAACAGCCTCCCAGAAAGGCACTAACCTCAGGCCTAGATTTATAGCAGAAATAGAGACAGCGATAAAAAAGGGGCGTGGTTAAGCTAATTTCCCTGCTCCCACATACATGAGAGAGGGAGAGAGAGAGAGAAAGAGAGAGAGACCAATATGTAACATTAGTATTTATACCACTGTAACAGAGGACGCTTTTAACTCTGGGTGAGGTTTGGTGTAGGTTTGGGGGATGGGGGAGGGTTGTTTTACATACACAGTAGGAGGTTCAAACCGAAAATCTTCAGTGATGTCAACTTTGCTGATCATACGTCCTACCTACCTCATCACTCCATTCCTACCTCATCCCCTCAAACTTCACCCCGAGTGGAAAGTGCCCCCTCTCACAGGGATATAAATAGTGAAGTTACATATTGGCTCCTATCTCTCTCTCGCGTGCGCTCTTGCTCTCGCTCACTCGCTCTCACAGAAAATTGGGGAAAACTCTTTTCCCCTCAGCCCTGTATAAATGCTGGCAAGATTGGCTCTCTAGTCTCTACCTCCAAGATGTAACTAGGGCCTTCTAGTGGAAACCCAAAGGGTCTCTACACACATATTATAAAATGCACATATTTTTACCCTGCAAAATATTGCTGCTCCTTTTTACACACACCTATTTGCATGCAAAAGTGAAAATCTATGCTTATTTTTGACTTTATAAAATGCAGAATATGTGGGTAGAGGCTACTTATGCGTGTATGCTGTGTGTGCATTTTCACACACGTTTACAGGTGAATTTTCAAAGGAGTCACACATGTAAATGTAAAATGTAAATGTAGTGATTTTCAAAAACCCACTTACATGGGTAACGTGCACTTACATGTGTAAAACTGCATTTTGAGGGCCGGATTTTAATACCTACGCGTGGGCATAGATTTGTGCACGGACCCCTGCGCACATAAATCTACGCCCGATTTTATAACATGCGCGCGCAGCCGCGCGCATGTTATAAACTCCGGGCTCGGCGCACGCAAGGGGGGTGCACACTTGTGCACCCCCCTTGCGTGCGCCGAGCCCTAGGGGAGACCCGTTGGCTTTCCCTATTCCCTCCGAGGCCGCTCTGAAATCGGAGTGAAAAGTGCCCCCTCTTACGGTGATATCGGAGCGGCCTCGGAGGGAACTTTCCTTCCGCCCCCCCCCCCACCTTCCCCTCCCTTCCCCTACCTAACCGGTCCCCCAGCCCTACCTAACCCCCCCCCGACCTTGATTTTTGAAGTTGCACCTGCCTCTGGGACAGGTGTGGATTGCATGCGCCGGCCGAGAGGCCCTATGGAGGGCTCTGCCCACGCCCACCCTGCCCATACCCCGCCCCCACCCCTTTTTTCAAGCCCCGGGACATACACGTGTCCCGGGGCTTGTGCACGTACCGTGCATAGGGCTTTTAAAATCAGGCCCAAAGTTTTGAAAATCAGGCCTAAAGTTTTGAAAATTCGCCCGATAGTTTTGATTTTTTGAAGGAAAGCACATAAATCTGCATGCGTAAAGTCACAATGTTCTGAGCAGTGTGTAAGTCTGGGCACGGTTCAGGACAGCCTACAAATCTTCCAAACGGGCTTTCTGTGCATAAAATCCGCTTTGAAATTTCAGGCTAAAGTCTGGGGGTAGGAAATACCCCCAGACTTTAGTCTTATGCAGGCTGTTTGAAAATTTCCTTCCCTGGGGGAAGTATTCAAACGTCCCATGCTGGTGCCAACACCGTGGGTACTTTTTACCCCGGGTTTGCACCTATAATCAAAGCAAATGGAGGTGCACGCTTTTGCGCCGACTAATGGCCCCTCGAAGATTTATCTCTCAAGTGATAAAACACACCTAGGGTGGATTCTAGAAAACTGAATGCATTGTTCCAACCCCTATCCTCTCTCTCCACCCGCTACCCCAGGGGCAGCTCTTATCAATGCAGGCAAAATTACCCAGCAATGAGGGTAAATGTGCCCACATTGAGGGTGGGCGATAATCAAAGCCCCCAAGTCAGGCAGGCGGCATGCTGTTTCTACCAATGGAAAGGGATCGTGCCGTTGCCCTGTAAATCACCTCTTATTTTTTTTTATTACATGCATAACTGCTGTGGAGAGAAAATGAAGCATAATGTTCCAAGACCTGTTCTTTTTGTGGCTGTTGTCGTCCTAGAGTAGAACACTCATTCTCTGTTGATACTCGCTAGATGTCTGATGCTATTATGTACAGAAGGGGAAAGATCCCTGGTGGCATGAGTCACTCATCACACATTCTTCCTGTGCCTCTTCTCCAGATGGCGGCAAATCTAATGGCACAGCTCGGCAGCAGCCAGCCACTTCTCGTTTCTAAAAGTCACGGCTGCGTGCCCGGCCTTTAATGCCTTCAGCATTTTTTTTTCCAGCTCCCGCTTTCTGCAGTTTGGTAGCACCACTGGTATTTTTCAATCACAGGATGAATTGAATGAAATCCTAGAAAAATCTCCCGCATGGCTTCAAATGATCTGATGTATGTCCAGCAGCACAACAAGATTACAAAATATGGCCATGTCAGCTCTAAGAAATAGCATTGCAGGGTTGGTATTTGGGAATTTAGGTGTGTGCGGTACAACATAGATATGGTGATAGGGATTGCTATTTGCATAAAGCAAATTGGGCCTTTTAAAAAAATAAACACCTAAATCAATTGATGGAGAGGGGAATTAAGTGATCTGACGGAACTGCAAACTATTTTATTTTCACTGTGAGAAAAAGTACTGCACCGAATGGCAATGAAGTCTTACAGCATGAGGATGGGTGACTCACCTGTGATTTTTTTTTCTGTCTTTTTTTTAAATTATTTTTCGCTTTTATAGTTTCTTTTCAATATGCTGCTTAACTAGCTACTCTCCCTTTGATGTAGACTGGCACAAGTTGAAACACAGTTGCACTGGAACAGCTTAAACATTTTTCTTTAAAGAATTTTTTTTGTTTTTTCACAAATCTTTTTTAGGTCATGAATTATTGACTACGACAGTCATTTTCAAGCACGTGCGCACGTCCCTCAGCCCGCACACAGGGACGCAGCGATTTTATAATTTGCATGTGTATATGCGCGCGTGTTATAAAATAGCCTGACCATGTGCACCTATGCTCAAAAGTTTAAGTGGGCACATGCAAAGGGCACACAAATGCCAATTCTGCTTCGTAAATCGGGGGGGATTTTAAAAGAGGTACGCCATTTCCAGTTTTACCAGTTTGCCCCCAGTACACCCAGTTAAGAGAGAGGTCTTCCAAATCCCCCTCGTCTAGTAGCCTTCGCTTCCCCCATTGGCTGGCCGGGGCTAGGGAGGCCTGAAGGAAGTGGCCCGAAGGAAGTGACTCCTGCAGCCAGCGAATCCAGGCCGCAATAAAATTGAAAACGGCAAGAGAACTGTGATGAAGAGAGGCAGGCCTGGGGATTTTCTCTCCCCCCCACCCCCGATGCATCAGACAGCCGAAATAAAAATAGACGTGACCGTCAGTCGCACCGCAGCCAGGTGGGGCCGTGGGAGACTGGGGAGCTCCCGGCAGCCTGAAGATGCCCTGAAGTGCCGTGATAGTTTTTTTTCTTTTTAATAAATAAGTGCCGTGACAATGCGGCTGGTGCCAGACGGCAGCAGCAGCACCGGGGGGCCACTGCAGAAATTAAAAGGTAAGACAGCATCGGGGCTATAAGGGAAGTCTTGGCGCGATAAGAGTGAAGGCCAAGGCAGCAGGACTCCTGCAGCCAGCGAATCGAGGCCGCAATAAGAGTGCCTGAGGGCAATGCAAGTTTGTAAAAGGTTATACAAATAAAACTAGCTACTAGGAAAGGTTTAAAATCATGGTAATTATGTTGGTGAGCATGGGAAGAGTCGATCCACCTTAGTGTCAGTTCTCGGGAAGCACCCTGGTGAACCCGGCACCAATAAATTTAATAAACTTCTTCAAATTAATAAAAATTAATATTTTGACAGTATTTGTCTTGTTTAAGGGTTACTGAGACATGACCATATCTGAAGTTTGCGATCAGAAGTGATGATTTTTAATTGTTATCCCACCCATTTACCCCAGGGGGTCCCTGGGATTAAAAAGTGATTTTAAAAAGTCAGAAAATGGGGGTTGGTTGGCGGTGGATGTCAGATGGGATCATAAAAACATGATTTTGACCTTTGGTTTGGGGAAAAACTGTATAAGTGTCAAGTTAAAAATATAGGGGTAGATTTTAAAAGAAGCGCGTGCGGCCTACACGTGTGCACGCTACCCGGTGCGCGCACATGTACGTCCAATTTTATAACATGCGCGTGCAATGGCCGCTCTGTTGGAGGCCCCTGGACCTACCCCCGCCCTGGACCGGCCATGCCCTGGCTACCCCCCATCCCTTTTTGCAAGCCCCAGAACTTACACGCGTCCTGGGGCTTTACACGCATCGCCGGGCCATTTGAAAATAGGCCCGGCGCGCGTAACCCTTTTAAAATCCGGCCCATAATTAGCTTTAAAAGTGTTAAAATAACTAATGTAGTTATAAAAAGACAGGACCCTTACTACATTTATTGGAGAGCTAACCTGAAAGTTTGGTGTGTTTTGGAACTCTACAAGTGGAATGTTTTATGGGTTTCATTTTCGCATTCATTTTAATGGGCAATCTAAAAAATGGTCAAAAAACAAGTTCCGTCCAGCTCTCAGAGAGGAAAAAAAAACTACTAGCCCATCTCTCAGTGTCTATGCAAAGCAGCTGCGTGATCAGATCTGTATAACAACACCACATTGAAGCAAAGCACAGAAATATTTGAGAAGTGATTAACCTTAAAAGAATGTTTGAATGTACTCAAATTTCTTTTGCAAACTGCTTTCCTTAGTCAAGGAGTTTCTTAGTCAAGGAGTTTTAAAATAGTTCCTTGGTGGATAAGTAGGGGTTTTTTGAAGTAGTTGAAACTTTCCTGAAAAGACGTTAGAAAAGTAAGAATTTCTATTGAGGATTTTTAGAAAGCAGGTTAAGCAACTGAGCAGCAGAGATGAGCTGGATACTGCAGAGGGAGCTGTGCTGGAGACTTGAAAAAAAAGACCAGGTTGCAGGTTCCTGTCACTGAGACCTAGACTGAGTGGAAAAGCACCCTAGGAAACATTAGTGTTATATGTGACAGTGTGTGGAAGTGGTGTTTATTATAATTCTAATCCTTTCTGAGGTAAGGAATTAGTTAAAATTATGTTAACTTTCTACAGCTGGTCTGCGGTATTTTGCCAGCTTTCATAGGTAAGTGGATGTGAGAAAAGTGTATGTCTGATAGAGATGTGATTCGGCTGAACCTTTTGGTTCGGCCTTCGTTATCGGCCCGCTGCGGGAAATTCCCGCGGTTCGGACCGATTTTTTTTCAGCTCTCCTGATCCGAAAAAACCTCCATCCCAACCCTTCAGATTTAATTAATTACAATCCCCATCCTCCCGACCTCTCCAAAACTTGCCTAAAGTCGTTGGTGGTCCAGTGGGGTCCTGGGAGCGATCTCCCCCCTCTCGGGCCGTCGGCTGCCACTAATTAAAATGGCGCCGATGGCCCTTTGCCCTTACCTGGTGACAGGGGCTATCGGTGCCATTGACCAGTCTCTGTCACATGGTAGGAGCAATGGATGGCCAGTGCCATCTTAAAAAATGACTCGGGCCATCCATTGCTCCTACCACGTGAAAGGGGCCAGCCAATGGCACCGATAGGCCCTGTCACCAGGTAAGGGCAAAGGGCCATCGGCGCCATTTTGATTAGTGGCAGCCTAGGGCCCGAGAGGGGGAGATCTCTCCTGGGACCCCCGCTGGACCACCAGGGACTTTAGGCAAGTTTTTGGGGGGTCGGGAGGATGGGGATTGTAATTAATTAAATCTGAAGGGTTGGAGTGGATTTGGGGTTTGTTTTTTTTATTGTGCCCTTTCTGTCCCCCCCCCCCCTGAAAATGATAAGAAAACCACATAAAATTTTGTGGGTTTTCCTATCGTTTCGGGGCCCCCTCGAACCACGATGAAATAGGAAATATCGTCTATATTTCCTATTTCGACACAAACAAATGCACATCCCTAATGTCTGATGGTCTGATTCTGAGTGGATTTAACTGACATTCATACTACCTCAGACAAAAATATTTCAGAAAGTCCCCCAGACTTCAGATTGTAGGCACTCCACCTGTAGATAAAGGTGTTACTGTGTGTTGATCACAGGACCTGTAGTTAAAGGAATCTCTGTGTTGTTTCCTTAGAGGAAAAACATCTTTGAAATAATTTGGAATATAAAAATCCTACAACTTGTGCCTGTCTTTATTATTAAATAAGTGTGGAAAGTGTGAGAGAGAGAGAGTAAGTAAATATTTTCCTACTTTGTGAGTTCTCTCAAAGCCAGCATCCTTAGGGTTGAAATAATTATCTTTTGATTTCTATTAGCAAGCACTCTAGACTCAATAAGTTGACACACGCTAGCAATATAATAGACTGCGGAAGACTGGCGGCGTAAGGCAGTCTTTATTATTCATTTGGTTTGAGTTAGCGTAGTAGGTGATCCACTGTTTCCCGAGACTTCGTGGTCAAGTGTGGTGTTCCAGGTCCAGTCTGTCCAGGTCCAGGTCCATCAAACAGCGCAAGCTATTCTTCAGTCACAAGCCACCAAAGCTTCACATCATTCCTGGGTCAGCGCTCTCATCCAGCATTCACAAGCAGCGCTCTCAAAATGTATTACCCAGAAATCTATCAAAGATACGTGCACACCAGCGAACTGTGACACAAATTTTGGTAAATTGCACTAATGCAAACATACATGGACAGACAAGAAGCGATAGTTATCCATTAAATTAAACCAGGTTACCAGAAATGCTTCTACAGGAATCGGTGTCTATTTAAAACACTGTGTTAAGAATTAGAATAAGAGTCACATATACAGAATTGTTTTGTGCATCAGAAGTGAATCATTGCTCATTGAAAATATTGACACTATTCAAATGTTTATTCTGTGCAATAATTACACTTGTTTCCAGAAGTGAAGAACCTGGAAAACTGTCCATTTGCCAGTAAAATAAAATTCTTTAATTTGATTACAGAAGTGCCTCTGAAATCATTTGTCTATTTTATTTTTCTGAGGAAGATACTCTGGGTGTTAAAACCATTTCCATACCATCTTTTAAAGTGGAAACCCCAATAGCCTTTCCATCTGGCTACCCATGTGACAGTGCCCGAAATAGTTAGATGCCCAAGGATGTTTACATATGGTCTCTTTCCTACTTCAGCACTATTTGAGCATTTGAGTCTGTTGATGCCATTAAATAATCCTGAAGGCCGATTATGGTAGCTCTAAACGTGCAATCGATTTCTGTAAGACCCATACTACCTTCAGCTCTAGGGAAGTATAATTTTGACATACCCTGGTTCTTATAGATTACCCGATGGGTGTGGAGAGGGTTACATGCTTTAACATTCAATTCTTCAAGATATTTATGTGGCCACTCTACTATTCCAAAGCTGTATGATAGTGCCAGAATTGCAAGCTGATTAATAGCTTGTATCTTATTCCACGCTGTTAAGACTCTTCTCGATATCAGCTTCACTCTCCTGTAGTACACTTTACTGATCTTTTCTCAGTATTTTATGATGACGTTTTCCACCTTCCTCTACTTCTAGATATTTATATACGCCTTCCTGTCCCAGATCCTTTATATTGCAATCTTCAGTCAGGAAAATGTTTTCAGTTTTGCTTAATTTTCCTTCAAGAAAAGTTGCCTTAGCACATTTGTCAGACCAAATATCATCCTGATGTCATCTGAGAAACTCTTCACCACATGAGTTGTTCTGCTACATGGGCATCACAGGACCTGTAGAGTTTCAAGTCATTTACAAACAGTAGGTGAGAGATCATTGGCATGGGGATTAGTAGATCTAGGATTAAGGCTAATTCCAACCCGCGGAGTTAATGAGAGTACTCAGCAGATTTAATGGCCGATAAAACAAAAGTGGAAACAGGGAATCTTGAAATATTCCTCACTGGATTTTAATGTTAGGAATGTCTTAAGCCAGTTGTTACGATCCTGTCCGCGGACCCCATCCTGCAGACAGTCTCTCACCTCTTTCTCTGCCGGGCCTATCGCTGCTGCTCCTCTTCACGGCCATGGGCCGCCCTTTGCGCTCCTGTGTGCGGCCTGCTGCTGCTTCCCTCCTGTGCGCTGGAGCCACGCCGCCGACTCCTCCTATGGGGGAATCCCCTCGTGGGGATTCTTCCCTCTTTCGCAGCCCGAACGCCGCTGTCGGAGTCCCTCTTCACGGCAGGGAGCCGCCGACGCCTTCTCTTCTTTGGGACCGAAGGAAGCCCCAGTGCAGCTCCTCTTCAGCAGCAGGAGCTGCCTCCGGCCTTCTCCTCCTGCCTCCGTGCTCCAGGACGCCGCCGCGGACCTCGGCTCCACCCCCTGCCTTCGGGGCTCCCTCTAGGCACGGGCGCGGGCCTCTCTCCTCTTCTTAAAGGGCCTCCTTTATATAGGGCAGGACCAGGATGAGCCCTGAAGACATCATCCCTCCCGATGATGTCTTCAGGGCTCTTCCTGGTCCTGCCCTATATAAAGGCACTGCTTCAGTTCCTCAGTGCCTTCAGATGGAGTTACACACTCCATGGAGCTTCTCCTTCGTCCATGGAGTTCTACTGATTCCATCGTGTTTCATCTTGCTGCTCCTGTCCGGAAGACTTCATGTTCCATGTCTTCTTCTTCCTGATGTCTTTGTTCGACGTTCCAGGTTTCATTCCTCGTCGGATCATCCTCGTAGTATGTTCTGGCCCTTGGCTTCCCTTCCCGTAAGCCTCGGGGTTCCTCGTCCGTACCTAGATGTCTCTGACGTTCCTGATGTCCAGATGTCCAGATGTCCTCTGGTTCAAGAGATCTAGATGTCCAGGTGTCCAGACATCCTTCATGCTGATGTCCGTCGTCCTCTTCTCTACGACCCTCTGATCTCTACTTGTCCAGTAGTTCTCTCTTCCCGGGTCCATCTGTCCAGATGTCCAGAGACCCTGACATGCAGTTGTCTTCTCATTCTGAGATCCATATGTCCAGGTGTCCAGATGACCTGCGCTTGAGGCATACCCTCTCATATACCCTCTTCTCTCCCGCCTTATCTCGATCCAGAAGTATCCGCCAGCAGCCTTGCCGTCCCCAGGATTTCATCCCCAGTCGACCTTCTCAGGAGTAAATCCGTCTCATCCGGTGTCCGTCTTCAGGTGACTGGAATCCTTTCCGGCTGCCCAGACCCTCTTCTCTGTCCTATGCTTGTCCCGCTTTCCACGTGGTCCGCGACTAGCCTTCCAGGTTGTGTAGGGCGTGCAGCGGAACAGGGTGGTCCGTGACCAGTCCATGCTCGGCTGTGTAGGGCGTCCTGAGGGACAGCACTCTCCCTCATCTTCATGTGTATTGTCTTGTCCACGTCTTCAAGAGTCTCATCTTGTCCAAGTCTCCAAGAGTCTCATCTTGTCCAAGTCTCCAAGAGTTCCGGCTCATCTCATCCAGTCCAGGAGTCCCCTTCTCGTCCAAGTTCCAGGAGTCCTCGTTTCCCTATGTACTCTGATTCTGTTACTCTCTCGGGTCCGGAATCCCCTACTCCGGTACCTTGCCTCATTGTTTCCAGCCCTCTACCTCCATTTATCCTCACTAGTACGTGTTGATCCACTTCGACCTCCTCCTGTGTTCTTGCTCCGCCCATGCCTGTACTTGCTCACCTCCCTCGGGGTGTGCCTTGGGGCTCCTCCCTGAGCCACCTCGGGGCCCAAGGGCTCACACTCTCCCAGGAGCAAGTGATCGCGCCTCTACGCCCTTCCCAGGGCTCTCCGGGTGCGTTCGTATCACCAGTCCAATAAAAATATGTCACTTACAGCTTTGATTGTTGATGTTAATTTAAGGTGAGTCCTTGATTCCTGGAGACTTTACACAATTGTGAACCGAATCATTCATTCCAGGACATTTTCTTTAATTATAAATTAGAAGTGGATGAGCTAACTGTGATCCTGTTTTTATTTTAGCTCAGATGGGATCATCCCAGTTCAGATTTTTGTTTGACTTTCCCTGCCAGCCATAACTCAGTCTGCATGATCCCAAACAGATTTTTTCTTTTTGTTTAAATCTCAGATTTGCTCAGACAGGTTTGGCGCTCTCCCCATCTCACTCAGCCTGGGGACAGGACAGAGGTTGGAAGGACTCAAAAGAGAGCAGTCAGGATGGGGAACACGAGGAGATGCTATGTGGAACGTGCCTTGCACAAAGCCGGCCCCCAGCTATCCATGCCCTGCAGGCTGCCCATTAATGACCGCACTCCAGGGTTCATGCTGTAGTTGGGAAGAAGAGGCGTGCATGATTACACAGGTTCTCAGAAAGGAGGGCCTACAGGTTTTAAAGAGCGACTGCTGGTGTGTGTCTCTTCTTGTTGGGGCGGTGAGGTGCTAAGAGTGGAGCCCAGGAGCTGGCTTGGATCTAAACATCAGGCAGTGGTGAACTCTTCCCCGTGGCACACCTGATCAGGTCTGAGGGCACGCCGGGTATGCCGTGGCACACTGGTTGGGAAACACCGCCCTGCTGTGCCAAAGCTGGATTTTAACGGTTAGTGCAGTCTATAAAAAAAACCAAAAAAACCTGCCAAGGCTCCCACAGGAAATGTCCTCACTTTACAAGGAGTCACCTAAAGGTTGCCTGCAGTCACCTGCAAATTGCCCATAGAGATCCCCAGAAATCTGCACTCACTTAGAAGTTTGTGCTGTAATTATGTCCCCATTTGCACAATAATCAGAGCCTCTCTGAGGGCAGGCGATACTGTGCTGACTGTAAACAGACACGGAGAGGTCCAGATGCTCCAGAATAGCAGCACTGGCAGAGCGGAATAAGCCACAGCTGTTCCAAGTACAGTCAAACCTTTACTGTGAGGGTTTCCGTTCATTTCCAATAAAGAGTTGACATATTTATTTCTCTGAACAGCAGGTATTCTGTCAGACCCGAAAATCATTTATAACTGTAAGCAGCGATGTTTACATTTTATTCTGTCACATTAGTTCCCATTTACAAAGCAGATGGGGCCGTGCTACGCCCGACACCGTCCACTTAGAAGCGGTCTGCCCCTCTGGCTCGGAGCGAGAGGCCTCTGCAGGAATCCCCCCCCCCCCCCTCCCATCAATTGTAATGGGACAGTGTTTGTGTACTGGGGGAAACCCCTCCACCAGAAAGGCACCTCCGTGGTTATGTGAAGCGAGGCGCAGCACACGAGCATCAATCACTCGTGAAAGGAAACTGGAGACACAGCGTCACTGCCCAGATCCCGAATAAAAAAGTATCTCATCTTCTTTTTATTGTCACTGAATGCTGTAGGACAACAGGACGCTTTGTATTTCAGCACTGCTTTTGTCTAGTAGTGGCAGAGGCATTTCGTCTCTTCGAGCATGCATTCATATCTGGGAAGGACACCTGGTTTCCAGCATGTTTCCTATGGCAACAGCCAGTGGCAGCGCTTGAAAATTGCAAAAAACATTTTTAAAAATTATTGGGATTTTACTTAGTTTTTTGTTTGTTTTTTTTGCAGGATATCTTTGCTCTAGGGACAGAATCGCTCTATTACCATGCTATTGGGGTCTTCGTCTTCTCTAACCAGTTCAGTAAGATAAGATGTTTCTGACCCAACACCTATAATGTAAGACTTCCAACAAAATGCAAAGCTGTTAAGCCTTTATCATAAGCTAACATGTGGAAATTTCCAGCAGTGGATGTGGTTAAGGGAGTATAGCTATCGGAAAGTGTCTGACATGGTCCATCCCCCCGGGGTGGGTCCTATATTCTCAGTATTATATAATTATCGCCACGAGACACTAGAGGGAGTTGACGTCCCATGGAGAGTGGAGAGAGGTCCCATGGAGAGTGGGTCCCATGGAGAGTGGAGAGAGTGGAGTGGAGAGTGGAGAGTGGAGAGAGTGGAGTGGAGTGGAGAGTGGAGAGTGGAGAGAGTGGAGAGAGGTAACAAGGCCTGCGGTCTTGGAGGGGTTTCTCTAACTTCTATGGTTTCTCCAAGTGGCAAGGTCAGTTGTCCTTCCAAATCAGTCAGAGAGAGCCCATTTGCTCAGTTTCGCTGCCATCTTGGTCTTCCTTACTCAGACACCGAAGCCTGACCCTCTGCACACTTTCTTTTTGTGACCACGGACCTCTCGGCTGTGCTAATGCTCTGCAGCAGAGTACTGTACCTGTTTCTGTGGAGGAGAATTTCGAGACTACTCTGTGGGTGCAAACTGTGAAAAGAATCCACAAAAAGGAGACGAGACGGGAGCCTTAACTGAACGACTGAAGCACTTGCAGATACTCAAGGGATCTGTGATAGGGATGTGCAGCCTGGAAAAATATGTTTTGGTTCATTAGTTCGTTTTGTAGGTAGCTAAATTCATTTCATTAGCTTTGGAATGGAAAAAAATGTTTGTTCATTCATTGCATTCATTTTTTTTTCATTGACTTTACTGTAAAATAAAAATGGACCAGAGCCCAAGCCCGATGCCAGGAACTAGATTGGGTCCCATCACCAAGGCCTGGGCTTGGGCCTAGGTCTGAGGCCTGATGACGGGGCCCAGTTGAGTCCAGCTCCTCAGCACATGCCTGGGCCTGGGTCTAGGCCTGATGTTGGGCCTGGCCTGAGGCTGGATCCTGGGCACCGAGGCCCAGGTCTGACACAGGGCCCGGCCGAGGTTGGGTCCCAATGCCAAGACTCGGGCCTGGACCTAGGTCTAGCCTGAAACCGTGGCCCAGTCAAGGCCAGGACCCTGTTGCCAAGGCCTAGGCTAGAGCCCAATGCCAGAACCCGGCTAAGACCAAGTCCCATTTCTGAGCCATGGGATTAGTCCCAGAAGCAGACCTAAGATCTAGGCCCAGGCTTATGCAGGAACAGACACCAAGGGCGAGTTCCATTGATGGGGCCTGGGAGCAGACCTTGCTGCATTTTATTTTCTTGATCCAGTGATTATAGATAACTTCCTCCATCTAGAGGATGCACCACAGTGACTTTAATGCAGCGCCTTCCTCCAGGGTGGATGATGCCATTTTATTATATGTACAAATATACATCTATACAACAAAATGTTGCCAACTACCATGGAGTGAGGTGCCATAGTAACATAAATTCAGTGCAGCCTCCATGTCAAAGAAGTCATTTTTATTTGTAGGATCAAGAAAACATGATGCCAGAAGGCCTGATCCTGGGCCTCTGGGCCTAGGCAAGGATCTCAACAATGGGACCTGGCCTAGGCTGGGTCTCAGCATCTAGTCCGGGCCTAGACCTGGCTCTCAACAATGGGATAGGCCCCTGTGATCAAGCACCAGCATCAGGCTCCAGTGTCCAGCCCAGGCCTGGGCCTTGGCAACTGGGACCTGGCCAGGCCTCAGCATTGGGACCCAGACTTGGCTGGACCCCAGTCTAGGACTGGGCCTCAACAACTGATACCTGGCATTGGGCTAGGTCCTAGAATTCCTCCTCCTCCAGACCTGGCCTCAACTGGGACCCAGCATTGGAGCAAGGCCTAGGCCTCAGTGACTGGGACCCAGGCCCTGGACCCCAGTGTTGAGCCCAGGACTAGGCCCAAGTCCAGGCCCAGGTCACAGCATTGGGATCCATTCTTGGCCGGTCTCCAGAACTGGACCTGGGACTAGGCTTTGAGCCCAAGCGTGAGATCAGCAAAGGGGACCTGGCCTCAGACTGGGCCCTGGCATTGGATACAAGTCTAGGCCTGGTGATCAGCAACTGGGATCCCACCTTGGGCTGAGCTCATGGTTTAGGCCTAGGCCTAGGCCCAGGCACAGAACTCGTGTTAGTACTCGGTTTCGACTAGGCCCCCATGTTGAACCCAGGCCTTGTGCTGGGCCCTAGCAATGGGATCCAGCCTCGGATCCTATCCTAAGTTTGGATCTCAGTGACTGGGACCTGGCCTCAGACTGGGCCATGGCATTATATCTGTCTAGGCTAGAAATGAATGTGGAATGAAAATGAACGGGACATATAAGGTTGCTTTATTCGTGTGGCCCCTTTGTTTGTTTGTTTCAGAAACCCATGAATGAAACAAATAGGGGTCCATTCATAATGCCCGTTAATTTAAACAAATGCGCATTCCTAGACTGTGTCTGCTGCATAGGCAGGGTCTGAAAGCAAGTGAGCCCAGAAGAATCCCCTGGGGAGTGCCTGTTCACCTTGGACCTTATTGCTTGAGATGTCCCCCTCTGGAAGAATCCTGATCTAGGACAATAACCAGTCTGCAGTATGCAAATGCAGTGCTAACCTAAAAAGAGGAGGTTTACCAAAAATCTGCAATAAAAAATGTTAATAAAACAGCAAATTCCAAGTATGAAAATGTGGAAAGGTCAGAAATCAGATAAAAAAAACCCCAGAATATTCTAGAATTTATAGCCTCATCATACCTGCCCTTTCAATAGCTTAAAGTTGGTCACATAGAGTTACATAAAGTTAGTCATGCGGCTTGACCAGAGTTAGCAGCATAAGTTAAGCGGCTCGGAGTTAGCAAAATAATTTATGCGGCTAACTCCACTCCTCCCAGAAATTTCTCCTGCCTGCCCCTGGAATGCCCCCAACTTATACGGCTAAATCTAGCTGCATAAATTTGTTATGCAGCTAGAATTCAGCTGCGTATGGCTTTCAATATCACCGGTTAGCCATTTAGACGGATAACTTTTCAGGTGTCCGTCTAAATGGCTTTTGAATTTCGACCTCAATATGACAAGTCTAAATCAAAATGCCTAGCAAAGATAATGCTTGAGTTTGAAATTGCACACCAATAGAGTTCACTATTATTTGCTTATACAGACCATGTTTCAGGTGAAATACATTCTGATAGGACAAGTGGCACAACCATGGGGAAGAGTAAGCACCACACTTATGCTTAGATTTAATCTGACTATTTCTCCCTATGTCTTCCGGGAAGAGTAAGCACCACACTGCTTAGATTTAATCTGACTATTTCTCCCTATGTCTTCCGTTGGAAGCTGCTTGCCTGAAAGCGGAGTCTCCTGATCTGGAGAGCCTAATGAGTATCTTGATATACAGATGCTGAAGGCCATCTTTTCAAACATGTATTACAAGGACAGAGCAAGCGAGAGGGGAAAACAGTCCTCTAGAGGAGTGCACTAAATAGTCTATTCCTTGAGAAGGATCTCTGTTAAGACTGAACAGATGGGCACACTGAAAGGAGCAGAAAGCCGCAAATGTTTGTGAAATGATTTGCTGGTTTGTTCTTCTGCTGATCTCCTTCCTGGAGCAAGAGTAGCCCAGGTAAACCCAGCAACCTGGACTCTTTTGATTCAACCATTTGTCTTTAGTTGGTTGCAGCAGTAGGCGTTGTAAATACCCTTTAAATTAACTTCACTTGTAACGTTTCCAGTTGATATTGGTGCCTCGTGGGAACATTGTAGAAGCACAAAGTGTGGTTGGTTCTTCAGGGCAATTGCACAAACATAAACCTGTGTCCTTTAATTTAGGACAGAAAACACTCGCCAAGTACAATTCATAGCACCAAGACCACAAGAATACTTTAAGTGCAGCCTTGGAAAAAGTAGACCGAGCTTTCAACGTCAACAAGCATTCTGATAGAAATAAATGTTCGCAGTTTCATACTTGATTAAGAGCGCTAAAGAGGCAGTCTAACCACTTAGAGAGAATCTGGAGGAAAACAGAAATGCTTATTTACAATGTATTAGGTTTTATTCTTTGGAGATTAAAAAGGCAAAAAGTGAATTTATTTCTAAGGAGCTAAAACATACAGAAAACTATCCAAAATGATTATTTCAGCTTATTCGACGGTTTTCACAAAAGATATTCATCATCCTTTTTTTTTTTAACTCTAAATAAAAGCAGAGTGTTTTGCTTTGTGCCTTGTAGTCAAAGTGGTTAAGATCCAGGAAGAACTGGGTTCAGCTCCTGTCTCTGGTACTGAACCAACGACGGTGAAGAGAGAGAAGCATCCGAGGCTGGGCTTTGAGGCCATCCATCAGGGTTCACCTGGCTATTTCACAGGTCTTTTAAATTCCATTCTGTCCTGCTAGAGCAGTGGTTCCCAAACCTGTCCTGGAGGACCCCCAGACAGCCAGGTTTCCAGGATATCCACCATGAATATGCATGAGATAAATCTGCATGCACCGCCTCCATAGCTGTGCTAGAGCATTAAGATCAGTACAATTAGACTTCTTGAGGTCAATATTCAAAGCCATTTGGCCATATAATAATTTTTTCAGCTTACTGTAGCTGGGCCCTGGAGCAAGTCTGAAGTTATCCAGCCTTGTGTGGCCCAGATAACTTTACCACTTAGCCTCCTGTCTTCAAAAGGTATCTGTTAAAGTGGCACTGTTTAAAAAGAAAGTTAAGTGTGAGCCTGGGGCCTGATACCCACCCCACCCTACGATATACCTAAAATCTGTGTTGCAGGACCCCAAATCAGTCCGTCCCACCCTTCCCTGGTTTTGTTTTTTGAAAAATATCCCACTCCCTCCTGCCCCTGCATCCCACCCTCTACCTATTCACAACCTCTTTGAAGATGGCTCCCACCCCCCACCCCCAGATCTCTGCTCCGCCTCCCTCCGGATCTTTAGATCACCTGCCGGGAGCGAGGTATTTTCCTAACCTGCTCCGAGCGAGCGCTTTCGGGGTTGAACTGGCAGCGGTGAGCTTCCAACGTCTTGTGAACTGGCAGCAATGCCAGAAGCTTAACCCTTCCTGCGTAGCCTCCTGTCAGTTCATTGCTGGAAGTGCCAGGATCAAGAATGAAAAATACCTCACTGCCAGCAGGCTATGTAAAACTCCAGGGCAGGTGCAGGGATCAGGGTGGGGGCAGATGGGAAGGGGGGCAGAAGGGAGCCAGCCTTAAAACCAACCAGGGAAGGAGGAGGGAACCCCATCTGTGGTCTCACAACACAAATTTTAGGTATTTTGGAGGGGTGTGAGGGAATGGGGGTGCTCTCGGTCCAACAGGGCCATTTTTTAATATTTGGAGGGGTCGGAATCAGGCCCCAGGCCAAAGCGTAACTTTTTTTTTTCTTTTAAACAGTGCACAGTTTATAAAACACTGCCTATCACTTCCCCAAAAGTATGCACATAGGGGCAGATTTTCAAAGGGTTACGCGCTTAACCCCGAAAAACCTGCTCCTGCGCGCGCCGAGCCTATTTTGCATAGGCTCGGCGGCTCACGCAAGCCCCGGGACGCATGTATGTGCCGGGGCTTTGAAAAAGGGGCAGGAAGGGGGAGGGGCCATGGACATGACGCCGGACCGGGGGTGGTCCAGGGGCAGGACCGAGGCCTCTGGCACAGCAGCTGTGCTGGGGGATGGCGTGCCGGCAGCTGGCTGGTGCGCGCAAGTTACACCTGCCAGAGGCAGGCGTAAATCCCGCAATAAAGGTAGGAGGGGATTTAGATAGGGCTGGGGGGTGGGTTAGATAGGGGGAAGGGAGGGGAAGGTGGGGGAGCTAAAGAAAAGTTCCCTCCAAGGCCCTCGGAGCAGCGTTGGAGGGAATGGGGAAAGCCATCGGGGCTCCCCTTGGGCTCGCCGCGCGCAAGGTGCACAAGTGTGCACCCCCTTGCATGCACCGACCCCAGGTTTTATAACATGCACGCGGTGGTGCTATTGGGCACGTTACTGGCGGTGGCGCTATTGGGCACGTTACTGGCGGCGATAAGGGGCCTTACCTTTTTGCCGTCAGCGATGTCTTCGCTGCTTCCGCCGTGGTGCCGCCCCGACTCCTCCCCTTCCGGTGTCGACTCCGTTCTGATCTAGCTATCGCACGGGAAAAGGGACTATTCGCGTGCGAGAGCTATAGAAAATGACCCCCTTACTTCTCAATCCATAATAGAACATTGCTTCCTATCCTATAACTTTTTTATTTCCTCAAGAGTCACTCATGAGGTACTTGTCAAATGCTTTCTGAAAATCCAGATACACTACATCAACTGGCTCACCTTTATCCACATATTTATTTATTTTGACAAATTATCGCCTATTCACAGCTCTAGGTGGTTTAGAAAAAGTTAACATTCATAAAATATAAAACAAACTATTAAAACATATAAAAATTTAAAACAAATAAAAGTTTAAAACAAAAAAATCAGAATATAAAACATAGCAATGGTCTATACCATACATAAAATGTGAATGTTATACAGTCAGAGGAAGACAGTTATTTAAGCTCCTGTGAACTGGTTGCATATATTGTTCCCCACATAGGTATGCCAGGAAAGATAGGGTTTGAACATCTTTTTAACTGTTACAGTGCAGCCGGTCAAATGTAACTCTGTCGGCAGTAGGGTTCCAGGGCATGGACCAGTCATGTTTAATCACGCCTTCAAACAAAATGCAGCAGAGAAGCGAGCTAAGCCTTCCACTGGCTAAACCCATGTTGGTTAGACTAGCGGGTAAATCTTAAAAGCATATGCGCGCCACAGCCGGAACACATGCATGTGTATTGGGTTTTAAGAAGCACTCAGGCATGCAAGTAAAAGTTTTTTTTCATACAGGGAGCAGGGCATGGGCATTCCATGAAATATGAACGAAACCAGCGTGTAAATAATTACGCACACCAGCGCTCATTGGGGGCTCTATCTGCATAACTTGACTTCTGCTATGGACGGCATGCAAGTCATGAAACAAAAAAAAAACAAAACAGGCTAGTCAGGGCTAATAGGGTAAAAGAAAGGCAAGTTAGCTTGGGGGTTTAGGAAGTCCTCTCCTTTACTGGGGCGAACTGGGAATGAACTGGGGGAAACTGGTAATTGCATCAACATGTGTATCTACTAAAATCCCCCCCCCCCGCCCACTTACGTGCTTGAGGTGGCATTTGCACGCACATGTGTGCGTCAATGAATTGTGTGTGCACATGTACAAACGTATAGCCGATTTTATAACAGGCGCACATATACGCACGTATGTTATAAAATCGTCACGTCCATGTGCGTGAGCCAGCAAACGCATGCAGGTTTTAAAATTCACCGTTATATTTATGTTCAGCACTTTTGTTCTTTATAATAGTTTCAATCGTTTTTTTCCGGCACTGACATCAGGGTCACTGGTCTGTAGATTCCTGGATCACCTCTGGAACCCTTTTTAAAAACTAGCATTACATTGGCCATCCTCCAATCTTCAGGTACCATAGCTGATTTTAATGATAGATTACAGTTTATTATTATTAATAATAATAATAATAATAATAATAAAACATCTACAATTTCATTTTATAGTTCTTTCAGTTCTCTACGATGTATACCATCCTGTCCAGGTGATTGCTAATCTTTAGTTTGTCAATTTGCCCTATTACATCTTCCAGGTTTACTGAGATTTGTTACATTTCCTTTGAGTCATCACCTTTAAATATCAGAACCTCTAGTAAGGCACGGATATCTGCCTTACAAGGGGTTCTGTTTTCACTGATATATATATTGACTACTCCCTTATAAAGATATCTTTTGATTAATTATTGGTATCTGCTTTATATCCTTCTCTAAAATCCATCCAGACTGAACAGAAGTGGTCAACCCAGAAGGAACAAAACATTCCCTTCTGGGTTGAAGAAGGAGGGATTGTGCTGCCGTTGACATGAACTGGACTAAGACGAGGCAGTGTGATATAAGCCATCAATCTAGAAAAGTGGCAACAAGGCTGAAAAAGTGATCAGAGTGACCCTCCTACTGGGAAACCTGAAGAGGAATAAATCCGGGTTTCAGAATATGGATTTGCATAGGTCTAACA
Organism: Rhinatrema bivittatum; assembly: GCF_901001135.1. Taxonomy (NCBI): domain Eukaryota; kingdom Metazoa; phylum Chordata; class Amphibia; order Gymnophiona; family Rhinatrematidae; genus Rhinatrema; species Rhinatrema bivittatum. The sequence goes on along the minus strand of NC_042617.1, from coordinate 20,562,036 downwards.
CCCTAACCTGTACTGCCGAATTATAATCAAATATCACTTCACAAAATAATTAATAGCAACGTCCTAAGCTTCTGAATTTTGACAAAAAGAGAAATGTATATTGGGAATATTTCAAAAGACAATTTTATCAAGCGGCTGCATCCCCATCTTGAACAACAAGGGGTGATTAAATATTTTGGTTTTCAAAGGCAAGATAAGAGGGCAAGAATCTCCTCGTGTGCTGCCTGGGTCTTAGCCTGGTAGCTGAGTTCAGTTAAATTAATAGGGGCCGCCCATAAATGATGTCACACTATTTTGGCATGAAAGCAACCCCCCACCCCCCTCTCGTCGCCCTTCGTCACAAATCTCCAAACTCCCTTTCAATGATAATGTCACAAATTTCACCCCCCTCCCCCTTATATTAAGCTGAAATGTTGAACTGCAAACAATTATCAATCTGTGTTTTACTCAAGCAAAGTAACATCGGGGCTGTACCCGGTTCAGGCATTCATCACGCACCGCAGTGGTAACCCCCCCAATCGGAGTGGGACATCATTTATGGATGACCCCATACATCAGGGTGGCTTGCAAAAGCCAGCAGTTCCTCCTAGCTGGGAAAAGCCGGTTAGCAGGCCACGGACTTAACTGAGCTGCAGTCACTGAGCAGGGAGCAATCATCAGCCCAGCTGAGCTCTATATATTCTTTTTATTTAGACTTGATTTCCAATTCCCAGCCAAACTCTCAAAGTGGCTGCAATGATCTCCTGCAGCGGAAAACTCTTTCCACTGCAGGAGAAGCATTGAGATTTGAGTTTTCGGCAGAGCTCTGGTGCCTCGGGATAGCTGGACCCAGTGGCTGATTGGAGGCAGAGTTTGTTCCCCTCGGAAGGAGGCAGAGTTTGCTCCAATAGAGCAACGAGGAGATGGAGCTTTGACCCCCCCTCAGGATGGCTCAGGGCACCAACAGCATGGAGGATGTAGAGTCAAGGAGATGATCATGGTGATATCTTGTGAGGACTAACACCCGCAAGTTGTTAAATGTGCTGTGGTGATATCTTGTAGAAATGCATAGTTGAGTAATTTAATTAAACATGTACAGACTTGGGGGGTTTTCCTGGGGTGAATGGAGGGAAATCTCACCCATTAACTCCTTCTTTCTCAGGCGGAACCACAATGCGCCAATGCCAGGCTGCTCCCAGACCCAGGCTTGCCCTGACAAGTTATTTGGGCATGGGGGGCATTTCACAGACTGGATCCAGCCTTGGCTTGTGAATAGTGGGTCAAATTTTTCTGGTGAACCTGTGTTACGATCATTATCCCCCAAGCTAACTAGAGGCTGTATATGTATCACTTTGCCTTAAAACATGTTAATGCATTGTTAGTCAGTAGGTCCCATTAATCTCAATGGATCCTATTAATTAACTATGTGTGCTAAGGAACATTAGTGCAAGCTGGCAACTAGATGCCAAGGCCTAGCTCTCGTTTCTCAAACTCGTGTGTTTCAGACAGTATATTATAATAATGATAATTTATGTGCTGTCTGCCACCTCACAGCATCTTGGCACTATGAAGAAACAGTGACGTGACACTGTGGAAAGGTTTTTTTTTTTTGGGGGGGGGGCGGGTTAATACATTTTTGGCCACACACGCCAATGGGCCCTTTTCACCTGCAATTCACCGTTGCTCTCCAGTGCCCTCCAGGCACAAAATGCTTATCATTTATCATCACGAAAAGTCAGGGGCTATGCTTCTTTAAATTCATATCTATTGGCAAACAGACCGTGCTGGAACATAATAGAGAACCCAGGCGCATAAGAAAATGAAATAAATGTATGCAAATATCCAGACAAATAACCTTTTTTTTTTTTTTTTTTAATGATCCTTTCATTCAGGGCTGCTTTATGCTTTCTGTGAATTGGTCAATTGCATAAAATTGCTGAGAATAATGATCTCGCTGGAAATTTTCAGATGGCTTAAGTGGTCGAAAAGAACCCATGAATAGGAACAAAAGAAGCCTCCATTTACCAGCACGCCATAATTGCTCTGTTTCTCCTTCAATTACCATTTGCCGCTCTTGTTTGATGTGCAGGGCTATTTAAACACCAGAGAGGCACAACTTCATTATTTGTGACTATTTCATTCTCGTAATGAAACTCTAAGCTGTGATATTAATTCCGTAGTGGCGTATCGGTCAGACACGGAGCGCCGAGGGCTTAAATGTTCCTATGTAAACTGCAGGAGGTGAGGAGGATCATCATCTGGGAGAAGATATTCAACAGGGTCTAGGGGGTAAGTTTGGGAGTGCCTAGACCTAAGCATTAAACAAAATGTCCCCTTGTGATGCTGCCTCTTCTCCACCAAGGTGGTTATATTTAGCTGCTCAAGACATAGGCATTCCCAGAGACCTGTGTTTTTTGTTTTTTTTGGGGAGGGGGAGGGGGCGGGGGACAGGGACAGAGGAGGAGACCTAGCTGACTGGAGTGAGATTTCAGCACTACCCACTTAAGGTCTCCCCTCCTCTCTGAATACAGGGAGAGCAGGCCTAAGCATTGCTGGCTGTTTTGGAGCCGGCTGGATTTGGGTGAATTTTCCGGGTGAGGCTGAAATTGCACTCAGATCTAGCTGGCTATAAAAAAAAAAAATAGCCTGCCCTCTTTCCGCTGACCTGGGCGCTACCGAAAACCAACCGCGCAGCTACGTGCATCTCTCACCGTGGTGGTGCTGGGGAGGGGGGGGGGGGTAGCAAGGGTGAGGGCCTTCCCTGAAAGATTTGCCGTACGCCCTTCCCCCTGTCGTCACGCCAGTGTTTAAAGGCGGCGCCGGCGCCCATGCTGGCGACACAAGTCCGGCAGCCAGAGAAGGCGGAAGCAGCAGCACAGCACAGGAGGGAGGGTTTTTTCCTGCCTGCTCTGGGCCTGCAAATGCCGCCGGCTGTGCTGCTGGATATAGCGCGCTGCAGCGCCGCCGCCGTTCCTGACTCCACCGCCAGTGAGCGCGATTGGTTAGAGGGACGACAGCAGAGGGGAAGGGGGGAGAGGAGGAAAGCAGGAGTCCTGAAGGGAGAAGGGAGGGGAGGGAGTGGGAGTGGGACAGGAAAGGGATTAGGGGGGAAGAGAGCAAAGTGAGGGCAGAAGACAAAAAAGAGGGCAGAGGTTAGGCATGTGCTGAGAGATCAGGAAAGAGAGAGGGGTGGAGGTGGTGAGAGAAAACAGGATATAAGGAGAGATGAGAGACAGGGACTAGGAAAGGGCAAGAGGCTGGGGGCTGAGAGCCGGGAATGGGACAAGACAGTCCGAAGGAGATGGGGGCACCAGCAGGACAGGAGAGACACAGAAACAGAGAAAAGAGCAAGAGAAGGAAATGACAGAAAAGGTCAAAACTAGTGACGCAGGCTTAAGCACTTCAAAAATAAATCTGCTACCATTTACACAAGGCAAATATATTTCTAGACAAAAGGTTACCAGAGGACAAAGGTCTTTGTTATCATTGGCAGGGCTGGATTTAGCCACTGGCCGCATAGGCAATGTGCCTTTGGGTGCCAAATTGTGAAGATGCCCCAAAACTGGGATTCCACCCATTAAACTCTGCTTTCCGAGGGGCACGCGAGGAGGGGATCCTGTTCCCTCTGCCTCCGCCCGTGGGCGCCATCATCTTAAATCAGATCTAGCCCTGATCATGCTGCAGGTGGCCAAAGACCACTGCAGCCTGGGCCTCAGACCTTTCTCTGAGCTTTCCAATTGTTTGTTCTGAGTGCAGAGCTCATTTCTGTTCCCCAGCCATCTTGGGCCTTGGAGGATTTAGTTTCTCCCCTCCATTGGGAAGAACCCTGTCCCGTGGCCCTTGGACTGTGCCGGAGTGGAACATAAGATCATAAGAAATTGCCATGCTGGGTCAGACCAAGGGTCCATCAAGCCCAGCATCCTGTTTCCAACAGAGGCCAAACCAGGCCACAAGAACCTGGCAATTACCCAAACACCAAGAAGATCCCATGCTACTGATGCAAAGGAAGGAAGGTAAAGGATTGGCCCCGGGATTGGCCCCGGGATCCTCGTGTGCCCTTGCCCTCCGGGCCCCTGTCCCGGAGAGAGGGGGGGATTACATATTTATTTATATTTTAGCTCACATCTTTTCGTTGGTAACTCAAGGCAAGTTAGAGTCAGGTGCAGGAGATTTTCCTCGTTTTCTAAGGCTTTGCAATGCTCACATTTCGTGTCTATGTGGGGGGGGAGGGGAGGGGAATGCTTAGTAAGGCGATGACTTTTAAACAACCTCTCGGGCGCGCACGGACTCGCGCATGCCGGCTCACGCCAATGGGCCATTTTATAACATACGTGTGCGTGTATGCATGCATGGTTCAAAACTGGCTGCACGCGAGTATATGTACGCAGAGTTTTACATGGATGCATCCACGTGCGCGCAGATGCCACCTCTACCGCGTAAGTGGGGGGGATTATAGTAGACGCGCGCGTCGACACAATTACCAGTTTCCCCAGTTAATTCCCAGTTCGCCCAGGTAAAGGAGAGGACTAGCTAACTTGCCTCCCTTTCCCCCTGTTGGCCCCCAACCCTTAAAACCCTGCTCACTAGCCTAGAATTGTTTGCTCCACGACTTTCGCCCCATTCACAGCAGAAGTAAAGTTACGGAGTAGGGGACCATAGCGCGCGCTTGTGCGCAGAAACAGAAACTCGCTGGTTTCATTAAAAAAAAAAAATCCAGGGACGCCCAAGCCCCGCCCAAACCACAGCCTCGCCCCGCCCCCTTATTAAAAAAAAGGTTTTGTGCGCGCACCGGGAGATGCGCGCGTGCTTGCATGCCTTATAAAATCTGCGTGGCGTGCGCCGGCCCGACTTCTGGGCGCGCCTCCCAGCTTTGGTGTGAAAAGGGCTTCTTAAAATTCCCCTTTAAGGCTGTACCTGAGGCCTTGGAAGGGTGAAGTGACTTGGCCGAGGTCACAGGGAGCATCGGTGGGATTTGAACCCCCGCCCTCCCCCGATGCTCAGCCCGCTGCTCTCACCACCTGCCCCCTCTCGGACCGATTATCCAGCATTTGGGTGTTTTCACACATCATTCTTATTTGCTTGCAGAGGTCACTGGCAGAATTTCTATCCAGTCCCAATAATGTACTCCCTTTAAACCAGTCTTTCACTGACGCATCTGTTGCGCTTCATTGTTCGGTCTGAAGTGTGCTTCAGTCTTTTTATTGCTCATGCATGTCAGTGCCTTTTAAGTATTCATTGCTGTCTTTTACAAATAAAGTTCTTTTTTTTCCTAGCACATTTACTTCCCTGATCTCACCATTCTGATGGTTTGCTTCTCATCTGGTAATTTTTGGTGCCTCTTTGTGCTTTCTGCTTGGATTTGTCTAATCCACTCTGCAGCCGGTCCTGCTTTGAGACGGACCTCCTGGTTCCGGCGACATTCCAGTTTGATCTAAACTGGTTCACCCATCTCTAATCTAACGGGGGGAAACAAAAATCTTTCTGTACAATTAGAGGATTTCTCGGTGAGCACCGGCAGCAAAGTTCACCGTCTGGCAGAGACCCAAAGCAATATCCCTGCATGGATCCTTATACACGACACACACTACTTCTGGGGCTCTTTTATTATTCTGAGTTCTCTCAATATTAAATTGCTGTAACTAGAAATCATTTCTTCAGAACTTTCACAGACCTGCACCACACTGAGAAGGAAAGTTGAATAGAGGAAAGTAATACTCTGTTGATAATTTTGCATGCAACGGTACATTTTCATTGCTCAACTTAAGAAATAGGTAAACAAAACACTGACGATATCTAACTGGGCACCTAAATAATATCTTTTATTTATTTATTTCTTTATTTAAAGCTTTTTATATACCGACATTCGTTTGCACATCATGCCGGTTTACATAGAACATTGTTAACTGGAAAAAAAAGGAGTTACATGGGACTGGTTCAGGGTTAAAACAGGAGTTAAGAAACAGGAAATTTAGGAGAAGAGAAAGAGTCATATAATAACTCTATGAGAAAGTGCAGTAATATAACTATGGGGCAGGTTTTCAAAGGGATACGCGCGTATCTTATGCGCGTACCCCCCGAAAACCTGCCCCAAGCTGCCCCCTGCGCGCGCCGAGCCTATGTTGAATAGGCTCGGCAGCATGCAAGCCCCGGGATGTGCGTAAGTCCCGGGGCTTTTCTTGGGGGGACATGTCGGGGGGGGGGGGATGTCGCGGCGTGGTTCCTTCCCGTCATCTGGGGGCAGGGCCGCGGGCGTGATTCCTTCCCGGGGGCGTAGCCGAGGCCTCCGAAACTGCTCCCGGGCTGGGGAATCTTGTACCGGCGGCCGGCCGGCGCGCGCGCGTTACGCCTGCCTCGGGCAAGCGTAACTTTTATAATAAAGGGCTGGGGGTGGGTTAGGGAGGGGAAGGGAGGGGAAAGTGGGGGGAGGCGGAGGGAACGGGCAGCGCGCGCAGGGCTCGGTGCGCAAGGTGCACAAATGTTCACCCCCTTGCGCGCGCCAACCCCGGATTTTAAAAGATACGCACGGCTACGCGCGTATCTATTAAAATCCGGCGTACTCTTGTTTGCGCCGGGTGCGCGAACAAAAGTATGTGGTCGTGTATTTTTTTTAAATCTGCCCCTATATGAGAAAACTGCCTATGTGGTAACATAATGGGGGGTAAAACAGATTGTGAGATTGCAAAGGGCAATATAACCGGCATGAACAAGGGGGGGGGGGGGGGAATGAAGGAGGAGCCACTTGAGGTGCTGTAAGGGCAATGGAATATGCTAGAGTGGGGGGGGGGCATGAAGGGGATAAATGGATGTGAAGGTTTGGGCTGAGAGAACAATCTGTGAATGAGGTGGATGGTGTTAGTGTTAGGCCTGTTTGAAGAGCCAGGTATACGAATAATCTCTTTAAAGGCCTCACACACCCTATTTGTATTTATTTATTTATTTGCAATCACTTGTATACTGCAATATCACAAAATATCAATTCGATTTACGAACATAAAAACATAGACATAAACTTTTTTACATAAAAAAATGACAAAAACAAACATCTTGAAATACCATGCCAAACTCTTCTGCATATTAAAACTGATAACTCTGTCATGTGCTCCTATGATAATATATTGCCTAAATAAATACCTGTGAAACAACCAGGTTTCTTAAATGTGGAAGTAGTTGATTCAGTTCTCAGCATCTCTGGCATATGTGATAAATATATAAAATCACAATCAGTACTGCTGTGCTGTATCTTTATTACAGATGACCACTATATATTAAGAAATTGATACACAATTGTCTTTTATTCAATTGTCGCATATACCCCCAATTTTAACAAAGATTCATAATACAATGCATTACCTCATATATGATGAACATAAGAACATGCCATGCTGGGTCAGACCAAGGGTCCATCAAGCCCAGCATCCTGTTTCCAACAGTGGCCAATCCAGGCCACAAGAACCTGGCAAATACCCAAACACTAAGAAGATCCCATGCTACTGATGCAATTAATAGCAGTGGCTATTCCCTAAGTAAAATTGATGAGGATAAATAACAATAAAAATCCACATTCATTTACATTCACACTAATTAAAACATATATGTAGTAATTAACATAGGTCAACCAACTATCCAGTATGACATAAACACAGCCATGTACCCTCAGGGGTCGATTTTAAAAGCAGCGCACGCGCGGTTCCCGCTGCGTGCAGGGGTGGGAATTTTTGCAAAATACGTGTGGCGGCGCAATCGGGCCTCCCCCAGTTCCCTGCCCCCCCCCCACCTAATCTTCCTCCCTCTTCCCCTCTCCTCCCCACCCCCTAAACCTAAGCTAACTATCCCCACATTTTTTATTTTAGTACTTACTGCTCTGTAGCAGAAGTAACCTTGGCATGCTGGGTGGCTGCCGTCGCACACTTCCCTGTCCCGGCCTGCCCCCGGCCAGACCCCGCCCCCGCCTCGCCCCTTTGGAGAGGCCTGGCACTTCGGCGCCTACTGGGGTTTACGCGCGGGGCCGGGCTCATTGTAAAATGTGTGCGGCACGCACAAGGCCCGGCCCCGCGCGTAAACCCCGAAATTTACATGCAGAGCCGATTTAAAATGTACTTGTCAATGGGTAGTTCCTTTGCTGGGGGAAAATCACTGAAATTCTGCTCCCTTCCTGCCCCACCCCCCTCCAGTAAACATGGGCACGACCCAACCATATTTGATTTGGATTCACCATGGATTTGACGATTTAGGAGAATCTACGTTGAACTGTGACTCGCCAAAGGAAGGGCGCACCTGCTCAAAATCCAGTGCAGATTTGCCTTTGCAAGGAATTAGCACTGGATTTGTTTTAAGAAAAATGTTGTCAATCCAAGTCAGCGAACCTGCAAACTTCTTGAGAGCTCTTCAGCCTTATCTGTACACTTATTTTTGGGTAGCTCTGCCTATCAGGGTCACATTAGGAGAGTCACTTTCCCGTCCAGGGCCTTGGTTTTCCCTGTAATTAAATTTAAAAAATGAATGAGATGGCGTACAGCTGCAGTATGGGCCTGTATTTCAAAAGCATTTACACACTAAAAAATGGGTTTTACACGTGTAAATGCACGTTACCCGTGTAAGTGGGCTTTTGAAAATTGCTATATTTACATGTGTAAATAGTTCTGAAAATTACCCCCTAAATGAGAAAGGAGTTCATTCATGCCAGTCATGGCTTGCACGTATGAGTTTGAGTTTTGAAAAACATTTAAACAGCTCTACAATCCTATTAGGGGGGGGTGGAAAAAAGATGTTCTATAAATGCAAATCATTGTTAAAAATGGTTGTTATGATAAGTAAACAGCTGGCTGTCAACATCTGTACTGATGAAGTTTTCTGAATATGTAATCACGTTTATTTAAATAACCGTCTTCCCTCGTAACGTCCAAGTGTCCATGTGGAATGTCACTGTGATACGTTGTCACGTTTTACTGTATAATTCCTCCAGCCGCAATAATTTCACACATCTGTTTCTTATGTTAATTCCACTAATTTCCTCCCGGAATATTAAAGGAGCACTGCAACGACCATTTTGCAGAAAACAAAAGAATAGTCTTATTTCTCAGAGTGGTGAAATGGTGAAACATCTTGCAAAGGGGAGAGGGTTACGTGTGCTGCAAACCTGAAAGAAAACTGGAGATTTTTTTTTTTCTAGAACAGAGAACTTAAGTTTTGCATAATTTCTAAATAAAGGTTCTACTCATCATATTTGGTTTCAGAAGTTTTTTATTTTTACCCCACAGTTCTGCAGAATTGGTTGCGACTGGAGGTGGGGGTGTGAGGGTCAGGGAGGGGGAGGGGGAATTATTCAGGACCTGGCTCCTGTGGAGTTAGGGATGGGCATTTGGGAAAAACGAAATAGGGAATTAAATGAAATTTCCTATTTCCTTTAATTTTGTTCTCATTGCAAAATAATTGAAAATCCCATGAAATTTTGTTGGTTTTCACATTTCATTTTGAAAACAAATTTGATCCATTGGGCCTAGGCCTAGGTCTGAAGCCGGGACCTCGCCTAGGGAATAGGCTGAAGCCCAGAGCAAGGGCTTCAGCCTACGCCCAAGTGTGATGCTGGGGCCTGGGCCTGGGCCTGGGCCAAGACCCCCAAAATGGGAAAAATGTACCTGCTTCATTGGGGATCCAGCATTGTCCATACCCAGGCCTGATATCTGGGTCTGGTTCAGAGATCAGGCCTGGGACTGATCTCAGTCCCAGGCCTCAGTCTAGGCTGAGACTCCGTACACTGGAGTCTCAGCCTAGACTAAGGCCCAATGCCAGGACCTGACCCAAAGGCTGGGTCCCAACGCCTGGTCCTTGGCCTAGGCTGGGACCCACGAATTCCGTGGCCTGGTCCCAACACTAGGGCCTCGACCCAGACCCAGGACCGACGCCTGGTCCTGATGCCAAGGCCTTGGCCTTGCATAGGCCTAAGCCATGGTAGGTTGCTGCAACCTCATCCTATGCTCTATGCAAGGCCCAGTCTTAGGCGTGGGTCTAAGCCTTGGTGTTAGATTCCCCCCCCCCCCACCTCCCCCCGCCCGCACCAGGTAAGTGGGAGCCGGGAGGATCCATGGCCCTGACATTTTTTTTGCGTGGGAACCTTGGGAGGCTTCAGGAGACCCTGTTTCTTTTTTTTTTTTTTCTTTGTTTCTTTTGCTTTTTTACAAAATAAACATTAGATTAAATGAAATTTGTGAAAACCCAAACCCCCTAAAATGAAACAAAAAAATGAAATGAACATTTTTCTTCTTCTGTCCCTGTCTGAGTTGCACCTGCTGGTTTATGTATAAAAAGTTCATCTAAGGATACATAAACCAGCAGGTGCAACTCAGACAGGGACAGTTCTCCATGGCCACAGTCCAATTTACAACCCACTAATCAACCCACATTTCGGCGGAAGTGCAAACTGCAAAGATGCTTTCTAGCAGCAGGGTCCAGCTGCTGAATGCTGAAGAGTTACCTACTGGGAGAACTGAAGGAAGCCTTCCAAATGGGGAGCTTGGGGAAGGATTGCCTCCAGGTTTCTGCAGAGTGATGGGAGTGGGTGAAGGGGAGAGCGGCTGCCCTGTCAGAGAGAAGAAAGGCAAGGTCAGAACCCTGACGTGACAGCGGCAGAGCCCACATGAGCCACACTGCCACAGGTGGGACGTACTCAAGGACCTGGAAGAAACCAAAATGAGCCTGAAAACGTACCTGGAGAAGGAATCCAGGAAAATTATCTTCCAGGCAAAACAGGAGCACCTGGAGAGGGATGAGAACAGAAACTCCTTTTTTCAAGTAAAGTCCATCCCACACTCACACACACACACTCCTGACAGAGCTGTACAACAAGAACAGAACCCTCAGAGGTGAGAAAGCCTTGGATAGCGTCCCACACTCTTGGATAATAATTTGCCTTAAAATGTACAAAGTGAACCCTGCACTGACTGAGTACATCAAGTCCACCGTGAAAATGTGGTAGACTACACTCCACCTGAGTTATGAAGATGAACAATTCACCATTCCCAAGATTAACATCCAGCAAGGAACATTTCAGGATGATTCCCTGTTACCACTTTTGTTTTGTTTGACATTACATTTGTGGAGTACTCTAACACCTTGGGTTTTGGAATTAGCCTTAATCCTAGAGCTACCAATCCCCTATCAATGACCTCTCACCTACTGTTCGTAGATGAAAGTCTGTAACCCGTATAATGATCATTCAGCAGAACAACTCTCTGTAGTGAAGAGTTTCTCAGATGATGTGAGGATGATGTTTGGCCTAGAAAAATGTGCTAAGGCGACTTTCCGTAGAAGAAAATTAAGTAAAACTGAAAACATCTCCCTAAGATTCCAATATAAAGGAACTGGGACAGGAAGGTGTGTATATATAAATACCCAAGAGGAGAGGAAGGTGGAAAAATGCATCATAAGTTACTGAGAGGAAAGATCAGAAAAGAGTACTATAGGATACGGAAGCTGATATTGAAAAGTGCCTTAACAGCACGGAATAAGATACAAGCTATTAATCAGCTTGCAATTCTTATACTATCATACAGCTTTGGAACAGTAAATTGGCCCCATAAATATCTTGAAGAATTGGTTGTAAGATGAAAAACGTTCTTCCATGCCTATTAGGTAATCTATAAAACACAGTGTATGCTGAGATCATATATCTGTAGAGTTGAAGATGGTAAGGGTCTTACTGAAATGTATTACCTATATAGAGCTACTACAATAGGCTTTCAGGCATACTTAATGGCCCAAATAGTACTGAATTGTGTGAGCGAGCATCATCAGTTTCTGCCCTTAAGTTTGGAAACTCAGTGCAGTAAAGGGAATAACTGAAAATCCACCAGCACACGAAGAGAAAGAAACTACTGAATTAGTAAAAAATTAGAAAAAACTCTGGTATAACATACACTCCTCCCTACCAATTTGACAACATTCAAATCCAACTCAAAGACAACGTTAAAGATCTGGGTTTCTGGCTAGATAATGAGCTAAATCTTAAAAAACACATCGCAACAAAAACAAGAGAAGGCTTCTTCAAAATTCAAATACTCAAACACCTAAAACCGCTGCTTCACCCCCGGGATTTCAGAACCGTTCTTCAAACCCTCATCTTCTCCAGTATAGACTACTGCAACTCCCTTCTAATTGGCCTTCCCAATGCAACCTTAAGACCACTGCAGTTACTCCAAAATGCAGCTGCCAGAGTCCTGACTGGTAAAAGAAAATCCGACCATATATCCCCAGTACTCCACAACTTACATTGGCTACCTGTTAAAAAAAGAATAGAGTACAAAGTCATCACAATTCTACACAAGACAATTCACAAAGCAGACTTCACTGCCCTGGACAATATTATACATCTGCATAAATCATCACGTACAACAAGATCTACATATAAAATTCAACTGGATGTCCCTTCATTACCACAAGCCAAACTTTCCTCCACCAGAAATAGAGCCATCTCTATAGTCGGTCCAAAATTATGGAACTCATTACCTCTACACCTCAATTCACAAGAAAATTTTAAATCTTTTAAAAAAGAACTTAAAGAATGGCTACTCTCACAGTCTTACAATGACTGTGCACCCATTGATAACAGAGCATAAATCCTTTTCATATCCACCTCTTGCTCCTTTTTATTCCAGCAATCCTTCTGACACTCGCCCCGACTTGCAGAAACCTTCCTTCTCATTAACGGCTTCAACCGTCAACCTCAAGCGTTGCATACATTCTTATCTAATGTTCAATGTACTTATTAACTTTTATTAAGTTAATGCTCTGTTTCAATCTCTGTTTTAATGTTATGAATTCAAATGTAACTGGTTCGTTGTAATGTAAACCGGAGTGAAGGCATTGTCAGCTGTACCTCGGTATATAAACAAATGCTAAATAAATAAATAAAAAAAATAGTAAAAAAAAGAGAAAACATCTCTTTAAAGAAAGATAACTGGCAGAAGCATAAATACAAGATATAACAGAATTAGAAAAGGTACAGGGAAGGACTACCAAAATGGTAAACGGAATGGAACAACTCCCCTATGAAGAATGGCAAAGGAGGTTAAGACTCTTCAGCTTGGAGAAGAGATGGCTGAAGGGAGATATGATAGAGGTATAGAACATAATGAGTGGAGTGGAACAAGTAAATGTTAATCAGTTGTTTACTCTTTCAAAAAGTATGAAGACCAGGGACACACAATGAAGTTACTAGGTAATACATTTAAAACTAATAAGAGAAAATATTTTTTTACTCCACACATAATTAAACTCTGGAATTTGTAACCAGAGGATGTGGTGAAAGCTGTTAGTATAGCTGCGTTTAAAAAAAGGTTTGGATAAGTTCCTGGAGGAAAAGTCCATTATCCATTTTTAAGGTAGAGTTGCAGAAATCCATTACTTATTCTTGGGATAAGCAGCTTGGAATCTCTCTACTCCCTACAGAAACCCCATGTGACTGAAGATTTGTCACAGCACAGCAGTAGTTATGAAGAATTTAACTCAGTCAAACCTATAAATGAGAGATTAATAACTGCAGCACAGGATAGTGGACTATGGATGATATGGTTCACAGCTAGCATAGAAAAGGGTAATAAAACAGACAAATGCAGATTCAGTGGAAGAGAACTAGAAATGGTTACACATCTCGTTGCTGGATGTGATGTGCTGATGTCAGAAGGTGTAACGGAGTAGGGAATCAGCTGGATGGGGGATTTACCCAGCAGGAGCAGAGCCAGACTCTAGGGCAAAGCTAGACAGAGTCTGCTGCCTGACCAGCCACCTCCCCCTTGGAATAACACCACAGGTTCTGGTGACTGGCAGGACTTTGGCTGGAACTGGAGACAAGCTGACTCTAGAGGTAGGGCAGGCATTGAAGACAAGACAGGCACAGATGATGAGACAGAAACTGGAGACAAAGCTGGAACTGGAGGCAGGGGCTGGAACCGGAGGCACAGGCAGGTACTGAAGGCAGGCAGGAGATGGATACTGGCAGGGGCTGGAGACAGGGCTGGAACTGGAGGCAAGGCCTGAGACTGGTGACAGGCACTGGAATTGGTGGCAAGGCCATAACTGAAGATAGGTACTGGAACTGGAGGTCCAAAGGGAGAAGGGCTTTTTTTTCATTACCAAAAAGGATGGGTCTTTACAACCTTGTATTGACTACCGTGGCCTAAATGCCATCACTCGCAAGGACAAGTAGCCTCTGACCTTGATCAACGAACTATTTGATCACCTCCAAGGGGCCACCATTTTACTAAATTAGACCTGTGAGGAGCCTACAATCTGATCCGTATATGCCCAGAAGATGTTTGGAAAACCGCTTTCAATACCAGAGATGGGCATTTTGAATACCTCGTAATGCTGTTTGGCCCACGTAACTCCCCTGTGGTATTTCAATGCATGATAAATGAGATACTCTGTGACCTGCTGTATATGAAAGTCATTGCCTATCTGGATGACATACTTATCTTCTCAAAGGACCTCGCCACTCATCGTCAGGATGTCCGCACTGTGCTTCAGCGCCTGCGTGATAATCGGGAGATAGCGACCCACGTTCTGTTCTCCTCCCACCATGATATTAAATATAATTCACTGAGCCCCCACAAGGAACCTCAACTATACCATTTACACCTTCCCCTTACCCCTGGACTACCCCTGGAGCATGGAATTGTCTTACCCGCTCTGACAACCAAGCTGTTTATATATGCTTCCAAGGTTGCTGTCAGAGCAATGCTGGAAGGGTCTGGGAGCAGGTAAGACAGTCTGCAATTGCATCAGAATCACCCTGAGAAAGAAATGATCATGTGCATTGTCTTGTCTTCCAGTTTTTCCTCCCAGCCTGGAACTGACTAAGTGCTGCATTTAACGGTGCACTTGCTAACCCCGCGAACCACCACCCTTACGTCCAGTCTCGGGCCAGCCACACCATTGGCTAATGCAGAGAAGCTGTGTCGGGACACCATAAGGTCAAACGCCACTCTCCAATACAGCAAGAAGCTGCTAGCCATAGTGCAGCAGAACGCCGCTGACTCTAGTGCCCTGTGCTTCTCACTAAGTGCACGCATGCGTCTCTCCTCAGCCTTTAAAGGGACTGTGGCAGGAAAAGCCCCATGGCCCCTGGAGATGATGTCACCAGTGTTACCCTATGAAAGGGCAGTCCCAAACAGCAATTCACCTCAGCAACAGGTCCAACTACTTGCTAAGTAATGTGCATTGCTTCCCAGCATGTCTTCAATCTTCGTTCCAGCATTGTCTTCAGACCTCATCCTGCTGTCTCCAGTTTCACTTTTGTCTTCATCCTTGTCTGATCCTTCCATGTTGTCCTCCTGTACTTTTCCTCGCCTACCCACCCTGCCTATCTATTCCTCTGCTTCTCCACTGGGATGAATGTCTGGTTTGACCTTGGCCTGGACCTCAGATATGCTTGACTGCTGCATGCCTCTGACCATTGCCTGGTCCTCAAATATGCTTGACTGCTGCCTGCCTCTGACCATTTCCTGGACCCAGGATGCCTCTGACAGCCGCCTGCCTATGATCTAGCTTACTATGGACCTCTTCTGCCATCAGCAGAGACCGCACCTAAGTCCTGCCAGCCCCAGCGCTCAAAGGCTCAACCCAAAGGGAATGACAGCTGGTGTAGGTGAAAGTCCTGATGAGTCTCTGCCTTATCTGAATCCACCTGCCAACGATGGGAATCTGCAGTGCTCCTTCATGAAGGTAGAGCTAATCCTCCCTCGGCCAAGTGTCCACAGATGCAACAATTAGAACAAGTGGAAGCCCTCACTGTCCTAGAGTTGGACATTCCCTTGGTACTACAGGAGGTAGAACTGTTTGAGAAGGAGTTTAGACATGGAAGGTGATCCAGAACCATCTATAACCTGATTTGTATGAAAGAAATTAGGGAACTAATGAGCAATTTACCAGAAGACTACTGTGTGGCACTTATACTAAAGCCTGAGAGAGAAAGTGAAGGCCACACAGCTGTGTCTGAAATCTAATAAGAAGGGAAGGGAATGCCACTGCTTTCACAAGCGTTTGTAGTGTAAAAGGAGAGACAGTGAGAAAGAGAGAGGGAGAGAGAGCTCGAGCTCTGGACATGATGGTATGGCTGATCCTTTGAAAATGTAAGCTTTTTATATCTATGTAGTAATTGTTATTATCTACCATTACTTCTTCTTTACAATCTAATTTTATTTGTTCTATCCTCCTATTGCTCAAATAAACTTACTTTCTTACCTGGAACCGTTATGCACTGAATCAAAGTTTGTGTGTGTCTCTTTGTATTGGGAATTAGCTCTGGGTTCAAGCCCCCAGGTATAATCCCAGTAATTGTGTGTGGCTATTTGTAGAGGGTATAAGCTCCTGGGTTCAAGTCTTCAGGTATAATCCCAGTAATTGTGTGTGTTTATATGAGATTAGCCCCCAGGGTCAGAGCCCCTGGGCAGGATACCGGTGTGCATGGTCTAAACTCGTAACAGTGGCAGAAAGTTTTATCCAGGAGACTGACCAACCAATGCAATGGTGATCCTATGGAGCAGCTTAGGACACAGCCCTAGCCTCCCAGTAAGTGCACTCATGCATGCAAGGGGCCTCAGCAGGTACAGGCACTACCTAAGGGATTGCATGACAGAAGAGAAATTCCTGAGGCTGTCATAATAACATAAGAACATGCCATACTGGGTCAGACCAAGGGTCCATCAAGCCAAGCATCCTGTTTCCAACAGAAGCCAATCCAGGCCACAAGAACCTGGCAAGTACCCAAAAACTAAGTCTATTCCATGTTACTGTTGCTAGTAATAGCAGTGGCTATTTTCTAAGTGAACTAAATTAATAGCAGGTAATGGACTTCTCCTCCAAGAACTTATCCAATCCTTTTTTAAACACAGCTATACTAACTGCACGAACCACATCCTCTGGCAACCAATTCCAGAGTTTAATTGTGCGTTGAGTAAAAAATAACTTTCTCCGATTAGTTTTAAATGTGCCACATGCTAACTTCATGGAGTGCCCCCTAGTCTTTCTACTATCCGAAAGAGTAAATAACTGATTCACATTAACCTGTTCTAGACCTCTCATGATTTTAAACACCTCTATCATATCCCCCCTCAGTCGTCTCTTCTCCAAGCTGAAAAGTCCTAACCTCTTTAGTCTTTCCTCATAGGGGAGCTGTTCCATTCCCCTTATCATTTTGGTAGCCCTTCTCTGTACCTTTTCCATCGCAATTATATATTTTTTGAGATGCGGCGACCAGAATTGTACACAGTATTCAAGGTGTGGTCTCACCATGGAGCGATACAGAGGCATTATGACATTTTCCGTTTTATTCACCATTCCCTTTCTAATAATTCCCAATATTCTGTTTGCTTTTTTGACTGCCGCAGCACACTGAACCGACGATTTCAATGTGTTATCCACTATGATACCTAGATCTCTTTCTTGGGTTGTAGCACCTAATATGGAACCTAACATTGTGTAATTATAGCATGGGTTATTTTTCCCTATATGCATCACCTTGCACTTATCCACATTAAATTTCATCTGCCATTTGGATGCCCAATTTTCCAGTCTCACAAGGTCTTCCTCTAATTTATCACAATGTGGTCTTTTCTGCAGGACTTCTTCTGGTGTTTGTCCACCTGACTCATGTATCTATCTTTCCACTGCTGAGCATATTTCAGTGTCCATAATTTGGCCTCAGCATGGACATTTTCAAGGTGCCGGGATCTAAATTCAGAGACGGCATCCCAAGGGAATATGTAGCCTGTCTGTCGATGTTGTACGCCTGTGAGGAGCCATCCAAGATGGTTTCTCTTTACTAACAGCAGCCTCATAGTCTGGAAGGAGGCAGGGCCCCTCCGCAGCTTGCTCCTCGACTATTCCCTACATTGACAGAAGAGGAGCAAGATAAGGATAGAACATTTTTAAAGTAACAGTTGTCTAAGTTACAGGCGATAAAGCTTATGCATACAATTTATGGAGCCTTTCATATTTAATCACCATTTTATCATGGCTTATATGTTGTGACTTTTCCTATAAAAGATATTTTGAATTGGTAAAAGGCAGTTGAGATTTGCTGTGCCCTGACTTTCCCTTGCTCTGTGAGGGGGGGGGGGGTGTCTAGGCAGGGCCCTAGCCAGTCATTCCCCTTTCCTCCCCAGAGGTCTTCCTGAGCAGTGGGAGCTCTTTAGAGGTAAGAGACTGTTTCTGTGGCTAAGGAGCAGTATTTCAGTCACAACACTAAGGAGCTAATAATCAATGGCGGCCTCGGGGCTTGAGTGCTCCTGAAGAATCCTGCCTCGGCCCTTGAAATACTGTCAGTGTGCTGCCCCAGTCTCAAGCGTTCGGCATGGGATGGAGACTGCAGCAGCATCGGCCTGGGAAGAGGACCTGAGACCCGGGGGGAGCACTGTGGATATGAGGAAAACATCTTTTCGCACAGGTTCCCGAGGGCGAGCAATTCTAGGATTTCCCTGCCATTTACTGAGCTGCATTCGGGCATTACTGCATGCATGGTGCCGGTAAGTGCCTTAACAAACAGGTAATGCCTGGTACTCCAGATATCACGTGTTATCCACCCCCTTAAAAGAAACAGCACAATGTGGGTCTTAAAATGGTTTGTAGGGATGTGCAACCTCAAAAAATTGGTTTCCGTTTGTTGATTTGTTTCATGGTGCCTTCATTTGTTTCATTGGTTTTGAAATGAAAAAGTAAATATTCATTCATTTGTTCCAATCATTTTTCATTTTACATTGAAGCTGATGTAAAAGACAAAAGGGCCAGGAGCTGGCCTGAGGTCAGCTCTCATCAAAGAAACACAGTTCTGACGCCGGGGCCCAGCTGAGACCGGGTCCTGTCACAAACTCAGGCCTGAACCTATGCAAAGGCTCAACACTGGGGCCTGATCTAAGGCCAGGTCCCAGTCACTGATGCTCAGGCCTAGGCAAGAGGCCTAGGGCCAGTCTAAGTACTGGGTCATGTCTGAGACCATGAGTCACTGAAGTCCAAGCTTGGGCCTAGGTCCAAGCCCAATGCTAGGACCTTGTGAAGTTGCATTCCAATCATCAAGACCTGATGCTGGGGCCTGGCAATGGGCCTGGACCTGAGCCTAAGCATAAGATCTGATGCTGGGGCTCAGGCAAGGATGGGTACTGGTCAATGAGGCCTGTACCAGGGTTCAACAATGGGGCCTCACTCAGGCCTGGGCCTAAGTACAGGATCTGAAGCTGGGGCCCAGATGAGGACAGGTATTGGTCAATAAGGGCTAAGCCTAGGACCTGGCCCAAGGCCAGGACCCAGTTGCTGAAATCTGGTCTAGAAATGACACCTGGGTGCAGCCAAGGCCAGGTCCCTGACACTGGCCTAGGCCTAGATCTATAGTGCTGGGGCCCGGCCTGAGGCTTGGTATGGATTGTTGAGGCCCAGGCCTAGGTCTGGACCTGATGCCAGGGCCTGGCCAAGGCCATATCTATTCACTGAGATCTAGGCCCAACACTGGAGTCCAGTACTAGTCTAGGCACAGACTCTAGGCCCAGGCATGGAGGCACAGGAGCAGACCTTCCAACGTCTTATTTTACATAACATAAGAACATAAGAACATAAGAACATAAGAACATGCCATGCTGGGTCAGACCAAGGGTCCATCAAGCCCAGTATCCTGTTTCCAACAGTGGCCAATCCAGGCCATAAGAACCTGGCAAGTACCCAAACACTAAGAAGATCCCATGCTACTGATAAAATTAATAGCAGTGGTTATTCCCTAAGTAAACTTGATTAATATAATAGTGAGATGTGTGACTGAGAGGAACCCGATCGGGAGACCACGCCCCCCCCCCCCCCCCCGACGTCACTTAGAGCTTCGTCGGCAGTTGAAAAGCGCCTCACCACCAGGCACCACGAGCCGTGCGTCGCATGCCGAAGGGGCGCGACAAAGGGGAAGAACCCTCGGGGGGGGGGGGGGGGGGGCGTGGTCTCCCGATCGGGTTCCTCTCAGTCACACATCTCACTATTTATATTAATCAAGTTTATATTAATCAAGACAAAGGGTTCTCCCCTTTGTGCACCCCTTCATGCAACCCTTTGTGCTTCATTTAAAATTTCTTTCATTTATTTTTTCTGTTAATTAACCTTTTTTTCCAAGTTTTTACCTTTATGCTTGTTAACAATTTTAGTTCATTGTATTAGACTATGGAAATATATTTCCTGCATTTTCTGTTTTAATGTAAACCGGTATGATTTGCATTTGATGTAAGAATGTCGGTATATAAAAGTTTAAATAAATAAATAAATAAATAAATAAATAAATAGATAGCCGTTAATGGACTTCTCCTCCAAGAACTTATCCAAACCTTTTTTAAACCCAGCTACACTAACTGCACTAACCACATCCTCTGGCAACAAATTCCAGATCTTTATTGTGCATTGAGTGAAAAATAATTTTCTCCGATTAGTCTTAAATGTGCTACTTGCTAACTTCATGGAATGCCCCCTAGTCCTTCTATTATTCAAAAGTGTAAATAACCGATTCACATCTACTCGTTCAAGACCTCTCAAGATCTTAAAGACCTCTATCATATCCCCCCTCAGCCGTCTCTTCTCCAAGCTGAACAGCCCTAACCTCTTCAGCCTTTCCTCATAGGGGAGCTGTTCCATTCCCCTTATCATTTTGGTTGCCCTTCTCTGTACCTTCTCCATCGCAACTATATCTTTTTTGAGATGCGGTGACTATAAATTATGTCCTCTACCTGGAAGAAGATTTGTAATGATGTTAATGCAGTGCCTTCCTCTAGGGTGGATGGTGCCATTTTCTTGTCACTGCTCATCTCTTTCAACATCTAATCTTAATCCTAATTTAACCCAACAGACCCCTTTAAATTTACATATGTAAAGGGACACCTGTTTGAGCGGTGTGCTGCATCTGGGAAGTTTTAATGCTGGGGTTTATCCGGAAGGGGGTGGGGGTGAGGAGTTGGAGCTTAACTTCCTGGGCCTTGCCATGGACATGTCTGTGGATGCTTCACTCCAGTCGTGAACCACTGATCTTGTTTGCTCTGTAAGGGGTTCCTCAGGAGGGACCATGAGAGACACAAGGGAAAAATAAAGAAAAATACCAGATAACTCTCCGCTCACTGTCCTATGATCCAAATGCAAAGAAAGTCTCTGAATCCAAATTGATGTTCAGCAAAAAATGTACTTTAGTTTAGACATCAATATCCAGGCAAGAATTGTAAAGATCCAAGCAGAGATAAGAAAAAGCAAGCCTCTCCTCCCTAAAGTTCTTTTCTCCCCTGCACCATCATCCATGTCCAACAATTCTTCCCCTCGAAATTTAGGAATATCCCCATTGCAATTCCAGCATACAAACTGCTGGGGGAAAAGATGACGAGGCCCTGGTTCCAACAACTAGTCTTCAGAATCAAAGCAGATCCAGCAATTCCTACTGGAGAGTCCAAAAACGTCCAAACTCTCTTCACCCCTGGCTTCAATCTCTTAGCAAATGCTAAAAGAATCAAAGCCAGCCCTTCCAGATGCTGGGGGCGGGGAATCCCTTCTGTTAGAAATTGGTTCTACTCGAAATCTAAAAAGAGCAAAATCCTCAGATCTCCAGCAGCTGCACCTTGGCTCTCCTCCAGCTTCCCTCCTCCTGCGCAGAGCGCCTGGCGTATGGCAAAGATTATCTCTTCATCACTCCTTGTGGGGAGAGGCAATGACCCAAATTACATGCCCTGGGGGGATATTTATAGCCCCCTAGAGCCTCCCACAAAAAACTGGAGGATCCCAAAAATGCCTAGGCTAGAAAAATCTGGGAGAAAACAGCGACGGGCAAAGCCTGGTCACACATATAAGTTAAAAAACTCAATATATAACCACCTTAAGTTCTATCACCCCCAACCAAACATTTTTGCACCCAGTATCCAAACCTCACACCCCCACTCAACATTCTACCCAACCTAACCCATACCCTAAAATAAATTAAATTACAATTAACTCAACTAAAAATAATAAAATACACCATAATCAGTTCTATATCACCTATAGCTAACCTACATTTATCCAGACCTGCAACCCCTCAAGTTTGCTAGAATTCAGAATTAACATTCTTTCAGATAACCACCGCCTCGCTGCCTGCAAACATGAGAGGTCTAGAACGGATCTAGAACGGGTAGATGTAGTTATTTACTCTTTCGGATAGTAGAAAGACTAGGGGGAACTCCATGAAGTTAGCATGGGGCACATTTAAAACTAATCGGAGAAAGTTCTTTTTTACTCAACGCACAATTAAGCTCTGGAATTTGTTGCCAGAGGATGTGGTTAGTGCAGTTAGTATAGCTGTGTTTAAAAAAGGATTGGATAAGTTCTTGGAGGAGAAGTCCATTACCTGCTATTAAGTTCACTTAGAGAATAGCCACTGCCATTAGCAATGGTTACATGGAATAGACTTAGTTTTTGGGTACTTGCCAGGTTCTTATGGCCTGGATTGGCTACTGTTGGAAACAGGATGCTGGGCTTGATGGACCCTTGGTCTGACCCAGTATGGCATTTTCTTATGTTCTTATGTTCTTATCTAACTGCCTCATCCCTATCCTGTACCAGCGAGGCTACCACCTGAATATCATCTCCTTATATGAATGAAGTAAAAGATATTAATCAACTATCTCATTGCAGCTAAATATCTCCTTCCTTTCCTGCAGGGTATGCATGTTTACATCTTTATTTTTTTTTATTTATTGACATTTGATTTTCCACTTTTTACCATGAATGACCTTGAAGCAGATTACAATAGAAGTAACTTAACAGACAATATCATTTGGGTTAGCTATATATTTAGTGTCAGATTCAAATTTGGCATCCTCACAGTTGGCCTGGTAATATGACTCCAGCACTTGGTAACTAATAGATATTGTTCTGTCCCCAGCAGTGGGTACATTTCGGCATCTGTTCATACATTGCAGTTTAACTATGTCTAGTGCAGTCCTTATTTGTAACCCATGATAAAAGCCTGTGAGCCCTGCCTTTAAGGGGAGTTTTGCCTTTAAGAGAAACTCCCTCCCCCCTGCTTCTCTCATTGGGAAGAGTCTATATGCCCTCTCAATCTAACTTGAGTCTTCTTAAGTGCCTTATTGGCTCAAGGAACTGCCCTTCTTGCTCCCCCTGCGTCACATGGATCCTAGGCTCACTACCATTGGATCTCGCCCACTAGCCCCAGCTTGTGGGGACGTTTCCTGTAGTCACTCTCCAAGACTGTTAGTCAGTCTAAGCCAGGCGGCTTCAAAGCCAGAAGTGCCTGCGACCTCTGTAATACAATTAGCTTTTTTACATTTCTTCTCACCGCTTTAATTCTAAAGACTAATCAGCTTCAGAACCCCTTGTCTTCTTACCCTGAATCCCAAGAAACTCCATCTCCCTTCTCCTGCCTATCTCCAGCATATGTGTTTGGAATGCAAATAATTGTAAGTAATGGAAAATTATCTGTACAATAAATAATTTCAAACTTAAAAGATCTTTGCCTGAAGACTGGTTAAGAAGAAAAGTTAGCTGTCTGGAGGAGGGAAATTTGTATATTTCTTATTGAGCCAGCACAGATATTATTTAAATTAGCTAGTTTGATCAGTGGACCTAAGGTGTCTGCTGGGATGTTCTGGCTAAAAAGCAATGCTGTTACTATTTTCCTGAGGTGAGGTAGCTGGGCTCAAGACGAGGGTTAGCAGTAACATGTTCCAGATTTTTGTGCATAACAGCCGAAGGCATGAAGTCTGCTGCAGAATAGTCTCAGAGGCCAGAAATGGGTTGCAATAAAAGGCCAATTAGGAGGATCAGAGCTTCTTGTGGGGATGTAAGAGAGAAGAAGTTGCGAGTGGTATTCTGGGGCCTGTTTGTTCATGCACTTGAAGACAAAGCAGACTGTATTGAACTTTATCCTGCTTTTAACTGGGAGCCAGTGTAGTTGATATAATATAGGTATTAGGTAGTCTGCTGCTTTGGCTCCTACCAGGATTTTTGCAGTTAGAGCTGGAGGTGCTTCACACTGTAATGTGAGTTGCTATTGAATAAGGAGTTGCAGTAGTCTATTATGCTGGTGATTAATGCATGAATCAGTGTAACCAGATTGTGTTTTATCAAGGTAGTTGCGTAACTAGTGGATCTGGCATAGATGCATAAATGAAGTTCTTAGCATCTTGTAGATGTGTGTTTCCATGCTGAGGTTCTGATCGAGATGAACCCCTATGCTTCATACTGATTTCTTAGGATGCAATGGGGTACCTGACATGTAGGGCAATGATTGTAAGGGATGACCTTGATGGCTGATCCAAAGGAGTTCAGATTTGGAGTGGTTCAAAATAAGTTTCTGGTCACTAAGCCATTGAGCTAATGCCACAAGACACCTACTGAGATTTGCAATGCAGGACATTTGGTCGGACCTGATTTTGACCCAGAGCTGAATGTCATCAGAAAAAGGTGGCACTCAATTTTGAAAGTCTGAATAAGATCATAGATTGGGAAGATGTAAATCTTGAAAAAGACTGGGGAAAGGAATGAGCTATGGGGCACTCCACATGTAGGAACTGGATTTGGAGGGTTTGTTGGGCCAAGTGACCGATCATGGTCTGTTAGAAAAGATTCAAACCTAGAAAGGGCAGTACCTTTGATGCCAATGTCTCTTAAATGCCAAAACAGGAGATGGTGATCAACCGTGTCTGCCCCCATACATTTATTATGAAGACTATAGACCAATTTAGTAACTCCTCTCTAAACCGACTGTTCAGCTTATATCCTTTGGAAGGTGCAGTCTCCAGAATCGTACGCAGTGGTGAGTCTAGTGAATACATTAATTTACCCACCAATGAAGTCAAGCCTATAGTTTCCAGTTTGCTCCCTATTCTCACATGGTGAAGAGAGATGATGTTTGCTCTTCTCCAGTCCTGTGGAACCTCTTCTGTCTCCAAAAACATAACTGCCAGTTTTGTTGCCGGAACCTCTCTGAGCTTTCTTAATATTCTAGGATGTAACCCATTGGGTCCCTTAGCTTTGTCCATGCTCTAGTTTAATAGTTTGGTATGAACCGTCTCCTCCGTAAATGGGGTGATATTTTCTCCTCTGCCATACGCTGACCTTCAGTGATCTTTCTCCAATCCCTTCATTAGTGAACTCTGAGCAAAAGTATATATTCAGTCATTTTGATTTTGCTTTTCACCATCCACATATTCCTTCTTTTTACCTTTCATTTTTATAATGCCACATCTGCCCTTTCTTTTTCTACTAACTTGTCTAAAACATCTAGCCACTTTGGTTTACTGTATAAGCTAATTTTTCCTCAGTTCATGCATTTGCCGTCCTGACTATCTTGCCTGCTTTCCTCAGCCTTTCCAGATATTTTCTCAAGAGATGGCACTTGAACAATTGATGGCTCAGATCCAAAGAGTCCCCCCCTACTACCACCTCTTGATGATTATCATATTGGCACAATTATAAGCCAACCTGGAATAAAAGATCACCTTATATTTGGGCCAATACAGTGATATCTAGCCACTGCCACCAAGAGCCAGGCCATTTCAGCACCAGCCTTTGACCTAATGGAATTAGTTGATTTGGTGGTGGTCCGTGGTTCAGGTGGGATGGGCACTGTCAGGCTGCTATGGTGGCAGTCTTCTGCAGTCTGGTGGGATGAGCTCTATCAGCCAACTCAATGGCAATCTGCAGTGGCTCAGCAGACTGGGCATGCCAAGTTCCTCTGCTGGCAATATTTAACTTCCTAGCATTGTGGGCTGCATCAGGCCACTCCAGTGGCAAAATTTCAGCAGAACTGCCATTTGGCCCCTCAGGTATCAGTCTTGAGCAGTCTAATTAAAAGGCTGAGGAGGGGAAATCATAGAGGTCTATGAAATCATGAAGAACTAGAATAGATACATTTAAATTGGTTATTTACTCTTTCAGATAATAGAAAGACTAGAGGGCACTCCATAAAGTTAGCATGTGGCACATTTAAAACAAATCAGAGAAAATTCTTTTTTACCCAATGTACAATTAAGCTCTGGAATTTGTTGCCAGAAGATGTGATTAGTGCAGTTAGTGTAGCTGGGTTTAAAAAAGGTTTGGATAAGTTCCTGGAGAAGTCCATAAACTGTTATTAATCAAGTTGACTTAGGGGAAAGCCACTGCTATTACTGACATTAGTAACATGGGATCTATTAAATGTTTTGGGTACTTACCAGGTACTTGTAACTTGGGTTGACCACTGTTGGAAATAGGATGCTGGGCTTGATGGACCCTTGGTCTGACCCAGTATGGAAACTTCTTATTTTCTTTTATCTGCTGGGCAACTCTAGTGACAATCTTCAGAGGCCCAGTAGGATGGGCTCCACCAGGCTAATCCACTGGCAGCCTTGGGCGTTATTAGTTCAATTGGGCTACTCCAGTGTGGGACATTGGCAAATAGAATCGGGGCATAGATCCTGTGCTCCAGTGTCCAGCAATGGCCCCGATTTCCCAGATCCTTTTTATGAGCTCCTTTGTCATTTTTTAATTCTCTTCTTTTTGCTGTTATCTTTCACCCACCTGTTGTGAAAAGCACGTTCATCTCTTTTTTTCCTTTTATTTACATAAAAATGTATTGTTCTTCTAGCAGTTCCTTTTATTTTGGCCTACCACATTTCTGTATCATTTCAATCTTCTCACACTTTTGTTTCCTAAAAAAAAATCCTTCCCTAGCATCCCAGCTAGCTGAGCATCCCTTTCTGACTGGACACTAATTACAAAGGAACAAGGAGGTTGGTAAACCAGATTAGGAATCCCAATCCAAAAATACCGGAAGACTTTACTGAATGTTTAGCTGCAGAAACAGCACCGTTGGGTTGTCCGCGCTCTTTAATTCAACCAGAACTCATCGATAGGCCGGACTGCGTCCACCACCGGGCAGAAAATGGTTGCTGCTAACAGTGTGACTATTTCTTTTCTATTAACTAGTGCAGAGCCAGGAAGGTACACTTAAAGGAATGAAAGACAGAAGTATCTCAGGTTAGGACATGTTCATGGTCATGGACTGAATGGTGGAGAAGGAAATAGATCCAGTGGGCGTAATTTTAAAAAGGATTTAGCATGCAGAAAGCTGGGTTTCACGTGTGTAGATGCACTTTACCCTTGTAAGTGGGCTTTTGAAAATTGCTACAATATAGGCCAGTGGGTCGTCCGTATGTAGCAGACCTTGAGGTCATGTGACCAGAAAGCCCTTAGTTTTTTCCGTTATTGAAGGACAGAGCAGTGCAGTTTAAGAAAGGGGTAGGAGCCCCTCCTCCCCTTGAGGGTGCTGGGATGGCCGGCCCCCTGGGCACTAACAAACGCTGCTTGGAGCAGTGAGCTCAGGTAGAGGGGGGGGGGGGGGGGGGGAGGGGGATGAGCAGTCAAGCTCTCAGTTGGAGTTAGGAGCAAGTTTAGGAGTTGTTGCCTTCGTTGGGGTTTGGGCCTACCCTGCAGTTCAAGGAAAAGGTCAATGGAGTGTCCCTTTCAGTCCATTAGTTGGCTGGCTGGGCTCTTCGTGGTAGCAGCCTTGTGAGACACCTGAGCCACTCCTGAGAATGGGGGGTGGGGAGTCCCGTGTTTGGGGTGCTGAAGGATAGGGAAGACCTGCCAGTTTTTTGGGATAAAGAAACAGTTTGGTTAGAAGATCTGGGAGGAAGAGCTTTACTTCCCCTGAGAAGTAAACATTAAGAGCTGTGAGTTCCAGGGATCCCTTTCAGCTTGGAATTCAAACACTGAAAGCGAGATTGAGAAGGGCTGGGGATAACTGTGAGTAAAACCAAATTAGAGTTACATCTGAGGAGCCCACATAAATTGAGTCTTCACCCCAGGAAGAGAGATAATTGGGAATGCTGCGCAGAGACTGTGTGGTA
The DNA here is from genome assembly GCF_901001135.1 of Rhinatrema bivittatum. Classification (NCBI taxonomy): domain Eukaryota; kingdom Metazoa; phylum Chordata; class Amphibia; order Gymnophiona; family Rhinatrematidae; genus Rhinatrema; species Rhinatrema bivittatum. The sequence goes on along the minus strand of NC_042617.1, from coordinate 20,534,176 downwards.
GATTTTTGCCCAGCTGGAAGGGGGGGGGGTTCCATCCCAACAAGGATATCCCTGCCCACGTGTGAACCTCCTTAATTCAAGCCCTGGATGGTGAGAGTTTCTCTTGCCCCTGGACCAAGATAGAGAGACCCTTGCACAGATAGAATGAGAGAGCTGTCTGTGGCAACAAAGGGATTACATTGGATTGTACCATCACTTCATCTGATTACCCATCAGTAAAAGCTTTGATCTTGGACACTCAACCCAAAATCTCCTTTGCAATCTTTCTGGCATCCACAGTGTTGGGAAAAGTTTACCTCTCACAGTAGAGTTACCCCTGACACATTGGACCCTGAAAGCAAATCTTTCCCTAGGGGGCAAGAGAGGCAGTGAGAAAGCTAGCCAGTGAGTGTTCTAGCCCCAAAGAAACTTAAAAACTTTAATGGCCACAACAGTGTGCAGGCTGCACCCGGGGATGGAGTTACCCCTAGGGTATACACATATAAGTGCACTTTACATACATAAAAGGCTTTTTAAAATTGCTACAATAGTGTGTTATATTTACATGTGTAATTCCTTTGTTGGGACCTCGACGTAGGTTGTGGACCCTTGGCCTGAGTTGGGATTGACGCCACCTGGGAGGAAGACCAACCACAGGTTCCGAACGTCAGGAGGCGAGGCTGGCGGACAACAGGGGGCCGGCTGGCTGAGGCTTCACCACTACCAACCCCGTTCCCCGCAGGTTGAGCCCTTGGGTTCCGGGGGGCCGGCTGGACTTAGGTGGGGCCCCTATGATGAAGTTCCGACGAGTGACGATCCGAGTCCTGGGCAGGCGGTGAGCAAGAGGCATGAGGTCCGGTCCAAACATCCAGGGCAGGCGGCGAGCAAGAAGTGTGAGGTCTTATCCGAAGTCGGGGGGGGGGGGGGGGGGGGGGGGGGGCCCAGGAAGCAGCGGCGTCAGGAGACGGGTGCGGAGGCCGGTGAGTGCAACACCCTTTTAAAATTACACTACTGTCTCCAGGCTAGCAGCTCTGTTCTCCAACCACCATGAAGTACTGCAGCCATGTTTCTGCTTATATTTATTTTCATGGGAGTACAGCAATGCACCTAAGCCAAGAGCTGAGACTGCAAGATCCCAACTGATGCCAAAGACATTGTTATGCACCAGCCTGAAATTTTTAATGTACGTAAAACCACCAGCTTACTCTTCTGCACCAAACTTGTGAAGTGTTTTATCTATGAATGTGCTGCTGGAAGAACGCAGGGAAGGTTACCAAAAACAACCAGATTACTGGCAATTAAAGCATCTCATAGCATTCATTCTAAGTTTGCTAACTTGGTTGTATCTCTTTAAAAAAACAAAACAAAGCAGTACGGATTACTTAAAATAAAGGAAGACAGAGAAGCATGTGGGCAGCTATGTAAAAATGTATTTATAGGATGTACAGTGGGGAAACGTTACTGACTGCTGGAATGTGTTATTAGGTACAATATTTCCAACTAAATGGCTCAGATTGTCATTATCCTAGTAGGAGGTTACTGTCTTTTTCACCTTCAGCAAACAGTTTATCTCCCTGTGCCTCAGTTATAATCCTGGCTCTGTCACAGAGTTTGTAATAGAGGTGGGAGCAGATACAGAGGAAAGAGGAGGAGGTGTTTTGATTGTATACAGGGAGAGCTTGGGCTTGACACAACTCAATTGTGAGGTCAACCCACAAGCTTCATTAGAACTGATTTGAAAACCCCAATTTTGGAGCCCAAAATAGTCTGCATTGCTTCCCTCATTAACTGAACGAATAAAACAAACGAGTGAAACATTTTCTGGCACCTGAATTGAACCCTCCGCAGCCGCAAAAATGTCCTTTTGTGCAAATTTTTTATAAAGCTGAGTTCGAATCTGCGCGCTACAAGCCAGTATAATGCAAACATTAGGATTTCTTCAGTGCACTATCTTTCGCTGTGTGCGCACGATTCCTGAGCACAACTTAGAAGGAACAGTGCTCCAAGGCCTCAAGACTGTGTTAAGAGGGCACCTAAGGCACCGTAAAAAGGCAAAATGGCATCCAGAGTTCTCCAAGGCACCTTGAGAGGAGAAAAACAGCATCAAATTTGCACAAAAGGACATTTTTGCGGCTGCGGCCTTTCAAAAATTAGAGGTAGCAATGTCTTTGATTGCTTTTCCCACCTTCTGAAGAGGTCTACCCACAAGCTTCATTAGAACTGATTTGAAAACCCCAATTTTGGAGCCCAAAATAGGCTGCGTTGCTTCCCTCCTTAACTTAACTGAACGAATAAAACAAACGAGCGAAACATTTTCTGGCACCTGAATTGAACCGAACGTATGCGGGTGACCTATGAAAGAAACAAATGAACTGAAACAAAATGTTTGCCTGGGCACACTTTATTTAAGGCTGCAAAGAAACATGCGGTGAGGGAAATCATTAACATCTTCTGTTTTGACTTGCTACAGCAATATAATGAACTGAGTGGATCCTCCAAGAAACAGCATTTTTCACACAGACTGTCTGCCGGAGCATACAACTCATCCCACATGCTCTTTTTTTTAAACGATTAAAGCCATGACCTCTGTGTCTGTATCTTATACTTCTCCTGATGTTGTTGATGCTGAGATTTTGGCCCAATTATTTTGTGGAAAAGGTTGAGAAAAATCCAGGCTGTCTCTCCTTCCTCGTCTCCTCCTGCAATCTCAGCCTCCCTTCCTTCTGCATCTGTACTGTGGGACGAGTTTCAGCCCATTTCTGTCGCGGAAGTAACTAGGAATTTGACTGCATTAAAACATACGGCTTCTGCCAGTTTTTCACACGGTCCATCGTCGTTGAGATGATTTCCACTTCTGTTAGATAGTTCCAGCCGCCTTGAAGGAAGATATCGTCAGTCTTCCCTAAAATTGCAGCACTCCATATTCAATCACTGTCTGGACAGCAAAGTTAGCCGGAGAAGCTTTAAGGTGAACTTTAAAAGCCTGATGCTCGCCAAAATTAGGGGAGGCACGGATATGCTGGTCCGGCATGCGCCGAGCGGATTTTAAAAGCCGCTGGAATATGTGCGTATCTGCCACTGCGTGCACCAATGAAAAGTTTCCCAAAGGGAGCGGGCGGGTGTGTGGTCTTTGCGGGGCATGGGCATCCTGGGATTTTATCATTAAATCTATATAAATAAAAATGTAAAATAGTTTGGACGTAATCGATAATCTCAGAAACTACTGCACCAATTGCTTTCAAATTTAGACACAACCTTGCTTTCACTTTCGGCAAGGTTCTTCTCTATCTAGATTACATAGATGTCACACAGTTACAGATAAAAACATGTTTTTACATGTGTGTGGGGAAAAACAGCGACATCTGTTGGACAGACATGCAACACACGCTATCTACCTTGGGAAATGAAGCTGCTGTACTGCGCATGCGCGGGCGGGAGCGCACGTCGCGCACAGCGGGACCAACATGGCACTGGGAGGAGCAGCAGCATCGGACTGGCGGCGATATCGGGTGTGGTGGTGTCGGCCAGCCGAACTTCGACACCTGGGAGGAGCAGCGGCGGCGATGTGGTACGGCTCACGTGCACGACAGGGAGGGATCCTCGCTGACCTCGCGCCTTCGGGAGCGGGCCACGCAGAACCGCACAAGAGGGAGAGGGATGGGGGGATCAGCTGGGAGGGCATTGCGAGCGGGAGGGGATCAGAGTCAGGGAAGGAGATTCAGAGAGGGTGTGCTGTCACTGACGAAAGGGTAGGGAGTAGGTGGGGAGAGGTGACAGTGATGGGAGGGAGAATGAAGGGGGCGGTGAGTGTCAGCGGAGAGGCACAGAGGGGAGAGGTGAGTGTGAGGGGTGAGAGTTGGAGTGGGGGCAGGGGAGTGAAGGGGGGGTTAGTGACCAAAGGGGGAGGGGTGAGTGTGAGGGGAGAGAGTTGGAGTGGGGACAGGGGAGGAAAGGGGGGGTGAGTGACCAAGGGGGAGGACAATGTGTGACTGAGGTAAATGAGCAAGGGGAAGGGGGAGGGGGGGAAAGGAACCTGACTCTGCCACTGCAACGCGTGGTGGGCCACCGCTAGTTTTCACATAAATACTTACGCATACTGGTGCACACTGGGGTCTCCTGCCTCGTAGCTTTACTTCCGCTATGGATGATGGGTATGTTGTAAAACAAAAAATTATAGGCAGATCAGCAGGGTTTTACAGGTCAGGGCTAACAGGGGAGAAGGGAGGCTATTAAACTAGGAGGGTTTGGAAGTCCTATCCCTTAACTGGGAAATCTGGGAACAAACTGGGAACATGGCAAATGGTGTTGGTGTGCGTGGTTTGTAAAATCCCCTCACTTGCGCAGTAGAAGCAGCATTTACACGCAAATATGCGCGTATCCACTTCAAATTGTACATACATGTGCATGCAGTCAGGCTATTTTATAACATGTGCGCATATACGTGCATATGTTATAAAATAATCTTGTCCCTTGGCACGGGCCGACATACGTGTGCACATGTGCACCTGTGCACCGGTTTAGAAGTTACTGTCCCTGGAGATATTCCCGATAGTGCATCCAAACTATTGAAATCAGCTGGCTATCCTAAAGTTAGCCGGCTAATTTTAGGACAGTTTTTAGCACAACCAGATGTAGCCTGCTGAAATAGCTGCCTAACTCCACTCCTCCCAATTATGCTCCCATAATGCCCCTAATTATAGGGTCACTCATCAAAATGTGTTAACGCCCTAATGCATGTGATAATTGTGTTACCACACGGCGCAAATGCAAATTTTTTGAAGGGAGTGGTGAGGTGATTGGGTGGGATTAATTAAAATAAGGGATGATATTGCACAGTTGTTAATGCTGGCATTAAGCTGTGTGATATGGCTGAAATGGCTGTAATGCTCTGGGCTGGAGGAGGGAGGGAGTAGGAGAGAGAGAGCCTCTAGGAGGCTTTCACATTATTCAACTATTTATATCACTATAGGAGGGCCAGCTAATAACTCGAGGTGAGCTGTTGGTGGTGGTTTAGGGGCCAGTTTGACATGCAGAGTGAGACATACGAACAGCACAGTACTCCTCGGTGAAGATTTGCCATCATTTGGAGTGAGCAAAGTCTCACAAAGTTGGGATTTCAACTATGTTCTCTCTCTCTCTCTCTCTTTCCGTCATTAGTTGGCTAAATTCTATCCAGATAAATGCCCAAATATTCATTTAGCTGGACAAATCAATTTTGGCAAAACTTGGGGGAAAAGAAAACTGTTCTGGATCAGATTTCCATGATGAATTGTCTGTTCTTGATCCATGTCAATACGGCTTCCATAAATGTCATGGGACTGAAACATTACTGCTTTTCACCTTTGAGATTTTAAGATAAGGGTTAGAATAGATAGTGGGAAAATATATCTGATGATTCTCCTCAGTTTTACTGCTGCCTTTGACACAGTCGACATTGCTAGTTTGCTTGCTTGGCTGCCTGAAAATGGAATGAAACGACACGTAAAAAAACGTCATCATAAATTAAATTCTTGTAATCAACAACAAAAATAGGCTTAGGAGAAAGACCTTTGAGGTCACATATATTGGAAACATTTCTTCTTTATTTCTTAAAAATTAATTTCTTCAAAACCACTTGTTTATCATTTTCTGAAAACTGCTTTTCTATGTGAAAACTTCTTCTGATTATATTTTAAAGAACCAGTAGTACTTACCTGGAAGCACAGAAACAAAGAAACATAGAAATGACGGCAGAACAGGACCAAACGATCCACCCAGTCTGCCCAGCAAGCTTATGCCAGTATCCGCCGCGCTGTGCAGGTTACCCCCCGTGCTTATCGGTTTATCAAACTATAAAAGTCGGGGCCCTCGGATGCTGTTTGAATCCATTTTCCCATAATCGTTGCCGAAAAGCAGAGACAATGTTGGAGCTGTGTCAAAAGTATCAGGCTGAGGGGTCCGATGACTTTTCAGCGCCCGCTTTCTTAACGCACGCATGGCGCCCGCAAGGGGGGCGCCATGCAATATGGAAATTAGGGGGTCGCGCTAGGAAGGAGGCGCTAGGGTCGCTTGCGCGCCCTTAGCGCCACCTTCCTAACGTGACCCGCCGCGGCTGCCGGTTATGAAGACCGACGCCGGTAAACTCGGCCTCGGTTTTCATAAATGGCCGTCTGCCAGTAATGAAAATGGCCGCTCGGCGGTCTGCCGAGTTATTATTATTATTTTTTTTTAACTTTTCTGTACTTCTTTTCAATGTGCTCAGCTATTAACGCCTGCTCCAGACAGGCGTTAATATCTGAGCAATAAATGTGCTTCTGAGACGCACATTTATCTTTTTGCATTGGAGTGAATGAGTAATAGGCCTATTGCATTAGGGGGTGGATTAGCACCTATTTATCCCGCGTCCGACTGAGCGTTAAATAGTGCGCTCGGCTGAGCGCACTGTATTGTATCGGCCCCTTAGTGATTAAGGGTAGTTAGCACCGCATCAGCAAGTTTATTTATTTATTTATTTATTTATTTATTTATTTAGAGATTTTTATATACCGCAGTACGTAAGGATATACATCACCGCGGTTTACAATTAACAATAAATTAGCAACAGGCTTTACAATTGACAGTATTAATAAGTATTAATTAGTATTAATTACAAATAACAGGATTGACGGAATACAGGCTGTACAGACCGTAGGCCATCCATTAGTAGAATGTTTAACATACAAAAATGAAATTGAAGTAACTAAAAATCATTTATGAACCCACACTAAAACCATAGAGCATATAATACAATAACGGTGCTGAGAGGGAATACAAGTTCTATATTGGACAGAGGATAATTCTATTATATTAAACCAATTAAAATATCATAATCAGGGATAGAGCGGGCGTATGGGAGAGGAAGAATTTTGGGGAGAGATAGTGGGTAGTAGGGACATGGTGTGGGGAGTTAAAGGGGAGTAGCAAATTGAATGGCATTTCAGTTTAATTGGAAATCATTGTGTGAACGCAAGTTCAAATAACCACGTTACCCCCAAGTTTATTTGTTCCCCAAACCGTAAAAGTCGAGGCCCTTGTTGGCTGCTGTCTGAGTCTAATTCCCCTTTTCCCACTACTGTTGAAGCAGAGAGCAATGTTGGAGTTGCATCAACAGCATGAAGGCTTAATTGTTAAGGGCAGCAACTGCCACACCAGCAAGTTGCCCCCATGCACGCTTTTCTTTATTTCCTTCCACTAGACTTTAGGGATCCACAGTGTTTATCCCACGCCCCTTTGAATTCCTTCACTGTTTTCATCTTCACCACCTCCTCCGGAAGGATATTCCAGGCATCCACCACCCTCTCCGTGACAAAATATTTCTTGACCTTAGTTCTGAGTCATCCTCCTTGGAGTTTTATTTCATGACCTCTAGTTCTATTGATTTCTTTCCAACGGAAAAGGTTTGATTATTGTGCATCACTGAAACCTTTCAGGTTTCTGAAGGTCTGTATCCTATCTCCCCTGCACCTCCTCTCTTCCAGGGTATACATATTCAGATTCTTTATCCTCTCTGGATCCCTGCCTCGAACGGACCTGCCTCGACCTTCCTATTACCTCTGCTGGTCCCTGGCTGATTACCACCTCATCTACTGGGAGTCATCTGACGGAGGCCCGCCTAAGACCAGCTGGCCCCGGCACCCAAGGGCTCAAACTATGGGAAACCTGGGCTGGTATTGGCGAAGCTCCAGTCGGCCTCTGTCTCTCAGCCAGCTCCACCTCCCAACAGTGGGGACCTGTAGGGCTGGCCGTGCGGGTAGCATCAACCCAACCTCGAGCCATGGGTCCACCTCCGGCACAACATTTCATAGTGAAAATATATGCATATACTTTCTCTTTTAAAACTGGTGCAAAGCCACTGCCATTAGCAATGGTTACATGGAATAGACTTAGTTTTTGGGTACTTGCCAGGTTCTTATGACCTGGATTGGCCACTGTTGGAAACAGGATGCTGGGCTTGATGGACCCTTGGTCTGACCCAGTATGGCATTTTCTTATGTTCTTATGTCCATGGGTAAAAGTGCTTTCAGACTCTGTCCCATTGCAGACCATCTGAAAAATTCCCATTGAGTGGATAAATATTCCAGGGGATAAGGCAATCCAATTCGGAGAGGGGGAATATACAAATCTTCATATACAGTTTTCTTTCTTCATTATTGTTAAATTTTATATTTTCTTCAAGTTGTAATATTCTCACAGCTAGAGTGAAACCTCTTATGGCAGGGGGGGAGGGCGAGGGGGTGTGAGGGGGACTGTGGCATTGCCATAAAAATGAACCAGAGAAAGTGCATAGAAAAAGATCCTTGAGGAGAAATGGTTATGACAAGAAGCTGGAAAGTGAGGGGGGGTCAGAGGACATGAAAGGAAGTACCACTTTAAGGAGAGTGCAGCAGATGCCAGAAATAGCCAATCAACAGAGGTAGAAGTAACCAAAAAGGTGACAACATTCCATCATGTATGAGTTACATATAGAGTGCGATTGTAAGGAAAATGACAGTGATGACAGGAGATTGATTAGGGTCTCCACAGTGACCAGGGTAGACAACTTCCAGTCCTCATAGATACCAGTCCACTTAGATTTTCATGACATCCCTGAAGAATAAGCATGAGATAAATCTGCATACAGTTGAGACAGTATGCATGCATATCTGTCTCATTCGTACTCATGAGATGTATCCTGAGAGCTCCAGTGGACTGGTGTCCATGAGGACTGGGAACGCCTGTCTCTGACAGTGACATAGTAGGCATGGGAAAACTGGGCAGACTGTGTGAACCAAGAGATCCTACTTGCCAGCAGTTAGTACTATGCTACTGTGTTGATATGTTTTATAATTTAAGCTGCTCTAATCTTCTGCCAGCCTGTGGTGGTGCCATGGATTTTCTGGGGGTTGCCACATGGCTTTCTGTGGTTTCATTCATTCCATGGATCAGTGGATAGGAAAAAATGATTAGGACTGTAAGCCATCACGCCACCAAGAGCATGAACAATGACGCTTACTTGGGATTCAGCAATGCACTGGGCTGGCTCAGCAGTGGTATTTATTTATTTATTTATTTAGGCGTTTTATATACCGTCATTCCCAAAGAAGATCGCAACGGTTTACAAAAGCAACATTCACATTATAGGTCAACACACATCAAAACATGTTAACTAGATTGTTAAAATAGTAATTTGTGATAAAGATTCGTGAGGTTACTGGGGAAAATACACCTCTGCCAATAAAGTCTATAGAGACTGGGGACAAGATATTGATATATCTGTTCCGAGTCCTTGTAGGTTCCAGCTAGATTCTGTTCTAAACTTCTGCAGAGAGTTGCATTTTCATCAGAGTGAGGCCAATCCTACAAGCTCTACAGCACAGCCTTCAAGAAAGGAAATGTTTGGGTACTTGCCAGGGACTTGTAGCCCGACTTGGCCGCTGTCGGAAACAGGTATACTGGGCTTGATGGACCCTCGGTCCGACCCAGCATGGAGACGTCTCGTGTTCTTATGTTCTTATGCCTCTGCCCCAGGACCTCTGTTTTACCAAGTGGCTTTTATCAATGCAGGGGTTGCAAGTGAGAATACAGAAACAATGCATGGTGAAAGCAGCAGGGCACTCGAAATTCAATTGCAATGCGATGATTGGCCTTTTGAAATTCACCCTGTTGCCTGGTGCAGTCTGACTGAGTGCTCTTCCCTTTCACTTGGCTTTGACCTCTGTTTCGGTAATAAACACTTCCCAGCTCTACGCTCCTTTTCATTTTTTCCTCCTTTGGCGAAGGGATGAAAAACTGTACAAGACTGAGTTTGTCACATTATCTGCGGTTAACAAAACATATTTCATCGCTGAAATTGATTTTGGATCCAGGATATCTGTGCCATCAGCTAACAGAGCCGAGAGATGCCCCAGCCGTATTACTTGTGGGTCTGCGTGCAGTGAATCTTCATTCAAATAAATAAAGAAGGGCGCTGTGACGGGCAGCTCCTTTATTATTGAAAATTCCTTCGTGCTTTAACATTTAACCAACACGGGGGAGGGGCAGTTTTGAAAAGGGCCAAGGAGACAGCATTTCCCTGTGCAATGGGCTGGGGGTTGGGGGGGCTGCGGGTACAAAATTAGATGAGCCTCAAGGAGGGAGGGGGGCACAAGGCCAGGGTTTCACCACGGGTCCCTAATACCCCTTGCACCAGACCTGGTTGCTTCTACCCCTTCCACTGCAGCCAACTCCATCCTCACCATGCAAGAGCAGCTGGAGCAGGAAGGCTGGAGAACGGGGGTCCAACCTCGGGTGGGAATAGGATGCCCTCTCCGAGGGGCTCGCTGCTCACTTGCTGCTGCCTTGTCCCCCACGGCAGAGCCTCTCCTGCGGACTGTTTGTACCAGGCAGGACACAGAACAACACATGCAGTGTAAGATTTCAGCAGAATCAGGGCATTTGTTCGGCACTAGTGGGATGGGCAACATTAATAAAGTTGTCACCCGTGAACCTTTAATTTGAAAATGATTTAAAAAGTCACATACGTTTGTTCTAATATTTCTCAAACACCAATAAAATATTTCAAAACAGAAGACACATGAAAGAACACCCCAAAATTAAATTTAAAATAATAAAAAAATAAATAATTACAAAATCTCCAGCTCTCCATACCATTAGATAAATAAATACCTCGCATTTTTTGATTTTCCAGAGATTGTTGTGGATTTGGGTGAAGAAGGCCACACAATCTTTATCCTCTCTCTCTCTCCTTCACACACATAGGCACTCTCTTTCTCATACACATGCAGGCTCTCACACACATATGCAGATTCTCTTTCTCATATATACATGCAGGCTATCTCTCTCATTCTCTTTCATGGACACATGCAGGCTCACACTCTCTCATGCACACATGCAGCTACTCTCATACAAACATGTAGGCACACTCTCTCTCATATACATACAGGTGCTCACTCTCATGCACATATTCAGGTTCTCTTTCATACACACACACAGAGACTCTCTCTCATGCACATATTCAGGATTTATCTCCCATGTACACTTGCAAGCTCTCTCTCATGCACATATTCAGGCTCTCTTTCATAAACACATGCAGGCATGCTCTCTCTTTCATACATATATGCAGGCTCACTCTCATGCACGTATTTAGGCTTTTTCTCTTTCATACACACATGCAGACTCACTCTCATGCACATATTCAGGCTCTCTCTTTCATACACACATGCTGGTGCTTTCTCTCATGCACATACACACACACACACACACAAACACACAAACACACAAACACACCTCTCAGGCTTCCTCCTTTATTCTAGGCCTTGGCCGAGCCCGCACTGCACATTTACTGCTGTAGGGGGAAGTGAGAGGAAGCGGCCCAGCAACTGCCAGATGAATCCTTCTTCTGAGCCTTTAGGCCTTCCTTTGGGCTGTGCAGACACTTCCCTTGGGCCGCAACGGGTTGGGCTCCATGTCGGCCCTGCTGACACCTCCCTTGGGCCGCGTCGAGTTCTGCGGCAATTCCTCAGCAGGAGCTGAGATTACCATGTGACCAGGGAAACCGGCTCACCGGGGAATGCCCGATCTCCCGATAGGCCAATCTGCCTCTGCTCACCATCATTATACCTATGATAAAGAAACATGCAACCGTTTTCCTAAAGCCTATGTTGATGGTTGTGCTTTCCACAGGGATAGTGACCATGAATTAGAAGCTGGAGTAGGAATAGCGAGGGAGGAGACTCACCCCTGTGGTCCCATTACCTATGATCTGGGATCCAAATCACATCAGTATGCAGAGCTCACCACAGCACTGTACAACTTGGTTTACAGACCATTGTAATCTGCACAGATTCTGATTGACTATGTCAGACATAACTTCATGACACATCTGACTAACTGGAAAGCGAATCAGATGCTCAATTCTAAAAAGAAACCCATCAAACACCGCAAATTGATTCTAGCCTTAGATCAGTTAGTGCAAGAAAAAGAAATAACAGTCTACTGGGAAAAGGTAAAAGGTCATTCTAAAGTCACAGATATCGACAAGGCCGGCAACGACCTTGCAGACCAACTTGCCAAGGAGGGAGCCACATCAGATAGGCTCTGGCAAATGAAGGAATCTCCCACAGTAGATGTGACACCAGTCCCCAGGCATCAAGCTAAACAGGCCGCTAGTCCCACACCCCAATGGTGTAGTGAAATGCCTGCCTTTGACCTAGTGAATGCCCAGACAGGAGATCCTACCCTGGGAAAGTTCTATGCTTTCATTCAGGGTCCTGATGTGAATCCCCTCACCGAAGCAGATTGTCAGACAGATGAGGAGTTAGGCTCCTCTATGCTTCCAGAAATCAGTTTCAGATAGTAAAAGACTTACTGATCTGAACCAGTAAGAAGAGGATCACACAGTGGGTAGTCCCACAGTTCTAGAAGGGGATCATGCTGCAGCATGCCCATAATGAGCCATGTGCCAGACATCGGGGTGATCAGATCACTTATGATGCCCTGAAACAAGAAGCCTATTGGCCACACATGTACCAAGATGTAAACTCATACACAAGAGGTTGTCTCACCTGCTGCAGGTTCCAGCCCACTTCACTCACACACAAAGCGCCCTTACAGACCCGAGGTATTACCATGCCCTAGTCTGATATTCAAATAGATTGGGCCGAGCTTGTTGTCAGATCCTCTAGAGGTAACAAATATATGCTCACAGTGACCTGCCTGTTTACTAAGTGGGTGGAGTGCATACCTGCCCCTAACAACACTGCTGAGACCACAGCCACCCTACTCTTGAATCACGTGTTCAGTCGTTGGGCTCTGCCTATGGAAGTAGACTTGGACCAAGGCCCACATTTTACTGGACAGGTAATTAAACATATGTGTAAACTGTTGAGCGTGAAAAGTAAGTTCCACATAACAGATCACCCTCAGTCATCAGGACAAATGGAGAGAAATCAGGAAACCATAATCAGCATTCCAAAGAAGTGTGTGTCTACATCAGGTAAGGACTGGGTATCAAATTACCCCCAGTGTTAATGGCTATCTAAGCCACCCCACACCATTCTACAGGGTTCTCCCCATTTGCAACGATAACAGGAAGAGAAATTACCTCACTTATGCATTTGCTTTACAGGATGCAGGATGCTAATTTGGCAAGTGCTCCAACTGCACATGAATATGTTACTCATCTGCGGGAACATTTGCAAAGCACTTTTGCCTTTGGCCAAAAGAATTTGGAGATGAATGTTAGAGGTAGAAAAGCCTATTATGATTTAAAAGGTACCTCTAAAGAATATGAAATTAAAGACAAGGTCTTTTACTATAGCTATAGTAAAAACAAAGCCAAAGAAAGCAAAATTTTGCCTAGCTGGAAAAGACCTTTTGTAATTATGGATAAAGTCTCACCAGTTGCGTATCTTATTTGATTTAAGACAAATCCTGATGGTGAAGATGTCCTTGAATGGGTCCACATAAACCAGCTCAGACCTTGTCACCCTCGTAAATTTGTGGCTCAAAATGCTGTGCCCAGTGACACTGACACTAACTATAAAGCAGGAGAGTAGTTCTCTACTGTTTTTTCAGATGAAGAGCCAGTCCCTGAGGGCGATCATCCTAGTGCTGCTGGCGATAAGAGCAGAAGCTGCCAAGCTGGTCGAGCCCGGTCCCTCCTCCTGCATTGTGATGCAAGATACCCCTGGCTTCCTCATCACGCAGTCCCAGATTGTCACCCTGAAAGTCTTTGTGTCGCTGGACCCCCAACATGTGATCCAGAAACATTTTAACCTCACTAACATGCATTTGCCTGCAACTAAAGCTTAGTTCAAGTATCACCTGGAATGTGCAACCCAGAACGTCCAGAACATTCTTAGCCAATTAGACAAAATTATGACCCAGCCTGTTAGAAAAGACTTAGACTGACCCAAAAGGCTTATATGACTAATTGCTGGATCCATTATCTTTTCTGCCCTGAGTTCTCTCTTTAGTGCATCCATGTCCATTGCCAATGCAGTTTCCATGAAAAATTTGCAGAACACTGTTAAAGAGTTGCAGGTCGACATGAAAAGTTTCTCTAAACAGATACAACACCAACAAGAACTGTTAAATTCTCAAGGTAAAACACTGAGTAACATTGTCACCTTGGTTAACCTTCATTCTCAAGCAATTGAGCATAACCGAGAGGACATTACCACCATTAAACCGTGCTAAGCGAGGACCGCACTTTTATCCAGCCCATTCAAGTGCTCACCAATGACTTGTTTAGAGAGCTGGACAACAACATGAGTAACTTAATGAAAGGACAGATTCCAACCTATTTAGTCTCTCCCAATGTCATGCTTTTGCTAAAATTACCCGAAATAACACTGAGCCTATCCAGGTCCAGATTGCTTATCAAATGGGTAATGCTATACCTCTGTATGTGGACACTGAGAATATGGAGGTTGCGTATGTTTTAAATTTGCCTTTCATTTTTACCTGAGAATGTTTACAAGTAATTAATGTAGGTACATGAACAACCGGCGCGAACAAAAGTACGCCGGATTTTATAAGATACGCGCGTAGCCACGCGTATCTTATAAAATCTGGGGTCGGCGCGTGCAAGGCTGCGCAAAATCGGCAGCCTGCGCGCGCCGAGCTGCGCAGCCTGCCTCCGTTCCCTCCAAGGCCAATCCGAAATCGGAGCGGCCTTGGAGGGAACTTTTCTTCCGCGTCCCCCCACCTTCCCCTCCCTTCCCCTACCTAACCCACCCCCCGGCCCTACCTAAATCCCCCCCTACCTTTGTTGGGCAAGTTACTCGCCTGACCCCGGACACGCCCCCGGACACGCCCCCTCCCACCCCTTTTACGAAGCCCCGGGACTTACGCGCGTCCCGGGGCTTTTCGCGTGCCGCCCGCCTATGCAAAATAGGCGCGCCAGCGTGCGAGTGCCCTGCTCGCGTAAATCCGGGAGGATTTATGCGCACAGGACTTTTAAAATCTAGCCCACAATATATACCTGCACGTAGATACTCTTGCCCTTCTAGCCTATCAGAGTGACAGCGCACAGAAATATATAGTTTCCAACAAACAGAGGACATACATTGCTTATGTCCCAGTAAGCCTTTCTTTAAGGATTCTGCAGAAGCTCTGTGTGAGTGTCCTCAGACAACGTCTGAGAGAAATGTAAGATTACCATGACAAAGTATGATGAATTCTCCGAAACCAAGGTTGCTGTTGTAAACAATGTTTGGTTAGTGAGTACCCCTCTGAAAGGGCTTGTGATTTCTAACAAGCATGATGTGTCCAGTAAGGTTCCCTTACCCAGTAATGTTTCTTTAGTCACAATACCTAAGAACTCAATAGTTACTGTAGGGGGAGTGTCCTTATACTACCTAGAACCAGACCCATTTCCCACAGAGGTAGAAATCTTATATGTATTTGGGGCCATGAAATCAACTTTGATGAAAACCTGGTATATATTTTAGGATACAAAGACTCTCACACTGTCGAACTGTCTGTAGACAAAGACACGGCTGAAATTGCTGACTACTATTATGATTCCAGTGATGAAGATATTTTAGAAACTGACTATTTATTTATTTATTTATTTATTTAATTTTATATACCGGCAACCGTTTGCACATCGTGCCGGTTTACAGATAACTTAAAACAAGGATATATATAGGCAAAGCCTTTACAAGGAACATTGTGTAACCTAGAACATAGTAACAGATCAATAACTAAATAAATAGGGGAGGGAGGGGAGGGGGTGGTCGAGACAAAGGGGGGGGCAGGGGGGGTGAAGACGGAAACGTGAGGAGAAAATATGTACAGGGAAACAATGAACAGGTGGTATGTACATAGGTTGTGTGCAATATTTGAAAATGTGCAAGGGCAACAGTGCAAGGGGTAAGAAGATATGTACGGTTCTAATAAGATAGATTATTGTGTGCATGATAAGTGAGGGGTTTGTGGTTGTCTAGAGGGGATGGGTGTAGGTCCTGTGGTAGGGGTGTTAGTACTAGTACTAGATGGAGGTTGGGTTAAGGTGTTTATAGGTGGTGAAGGTGATTGGGGGTATGCTTGGAGGAAGAGCCAGGTTTTGAGTTTCTTTTTAAAGGTGGGTGTGGAGGTTTCGGTGCGAAGGTCAAGTGGCATGGAGTTCCACAGTCTTGTGCCTTACCTGCCTTAGCCATGGTGATTGTAGCCCACCTGCTATTTTCAATCACCCTCTTCAAAAGAGTAAGGGTCCTAATGAGACACACACGGGAAAGGTCTCGCCGTAAAGCTATGCGCTTGCAAAACTTCCCACAGCCCCCATTCCCTGGAACCGTATGAGGTACCGGATAATCACTGATCACACTTAATCACGATCCAGACTAGGAAAAGGAGGGTTGCACACACACACACTCTACCTCAAGTGTGAGATGGTGTCCCTACCTCATATTTCTACAACCACGTGAGAACTACATTATTTCCTTATTCTTATCACACATATATATTTCCTGTTACTTTTCCCCATTTATTTTTCTTCATTATGCTTTTTGCCTTCTTCATTATAACGAAGATTTTATTCACTATTATCCTATTACATTATTGCATTAGTCCCATTCTATTATTACTATTATGATTCCTTATAAGTACCGAGACTATTATTATTGTTGCATTATTCCTACCTCATGTTGATGATGTCATCATTGGTGGTCATACATGTCATACAGCTGAGGCCTGCATAGTAGCCAATAGTTAGGCTTAAGCTAGATAAGCTCCATTGCTGGCTCATCTCACTTAAGAAGGGGGAAATGTAGGGAGATATCACATATTTTACCACTGATTCACCAAATATGAATCATAGTAGCCAAGAAAAGTACAGGCCAGTTGCTGACAGGCCCCAAACACTGTCACGGCAAGAGAAAGAACCTATGCCCCTAGCAAAACAGCACTGTCTCACTGGAAAAAGAAGAGACTTTGCCCTGATACACTGAAAGATACTTTTTCAAGATGTGCCTGTTTGTAAGTGTCTTTCTAAATAAAAAAGTAGGCAAAGACACAATACGACTTAAACTCATAAGCAGGAGTCATGGATGAGCCAAGGCACGTCCACAGGTCAGAAAGACCCCCACCCTTGTAAGAGAGAGGGGGGGGGGGCAGCCAGAGACAGAGAAAACACTGACTCTGGCACACAGTTTGGCATACAGATTTGGCAGTTCTCCCCCCAAAGAAATGAGGAGGGGGAAGAAGACCTGCAACATGGCAGGACCCTCCCCCCAAGGAAATAGGGAGGGGGGGAAGACCTATAATGCAGCAAAGACCCTCCACCCACCATGAGCTTATGCATATTTATCAGATGGAAAGTATAAGACAGGGGGGCAAAGAAGAAAAAGGGAGCAAGACTCGAAAAAGTGAAGGAGCCCATGGGGAAGCAAACCCTGAAGGGGAATCCTGAGAAAAACCCTAAAACCAGAGAGGGATCCCTGAAAGAAAAGAAAGGGGAACCTGAAGCAGACCTGCAGCCCTGCTATCAAGGAGGGAAAAGACTAGGTGTGGCCAAGAGACTGGGGCAGAAGACCAGAGAGAGGAGACACCCTGCTCAGGTGTGGAGAGTGACACAAAGTCTGGGACGGTGAGGGGCAAGAGCAAGCCCAGATAGACCGGCAAGTACCAGAGCCAGAAGCAAATCTCCTTCTGAGACCGCCTGACAGTTCTGCTTCAGAGATAAAACAGAGGGATATCGTCTGAAGCTGGGACCAGGGGTAAGTAAGTTAGCCCTAAGTATTAATATATTAGGCAGGCTAAGTTTATGGCACATGTGAAACCACCCATGGTACAGAACTTTCTTTAGGGAAAACTGGTTCTTAGTGGCCAGGATGGTAGAGACAGGAATGGTTGTTATTTTCTAAATGCTAAACCCTGCCAAATCTGATAAATAAAAGTCTGTTTCTGAGAAGAATACACGTTGTCTTTTCCTGACTTAGGATCGTGAAGTAAGGTGGGAGGGCAATAGGAAGTGTCCTGCAGCAGACAGGACCCTGCACCCCCAAACTTGCTTACAAGGCCACAGTATAAATGACGAGCTTAATGTGTCCTTGGTAACATTTTTTGCGAGGCACATTAAGCCCTGTTTTTAACTTGCATGAAAAAAATGTTTCCAACGTGCACAGTAAAATTTTATACCATGCGTTTTACTGCTTGGCTGGCATTTCTTCTCCCTTACCACCGCTTTTCTCTCCCTTTCCCTCTCACCCCTCCCCTGCATTCCTCGCCTGTCCTCTGCTCCACCTGTTCCATAACGCTTCCTTCTGCAGCAGCAGCCGTATCTTCTCCCCCTTTAACTCGCAACGCGTGCTGTTAGCTGAGCCCTTTATGTGGTGTGGGAGCCGGAGAGTTCACAACTGGTCCACAGTGGCTGTTAAAATGTAAGCCCTAGCAAGCGTGTGCGAAGCAAAACAATCAGTGCAGGAAAGCAATGGAGCACACACACACACTCTCCTCATTACCGTAAGCCTGCTAAAGCCGAAGGCGCATCCGACCTTCTTCACTAGATACCTGCTAGTTTAGCTAATGTCAGAGCAGTGTAGGATGCATGTTAGGTCTTGGGGGGATAATTATGCATCAGCCCACAAAAGTTAGATGGCAAATATGCCCAGAAGTGACACCGATTATGAAAGAGAAAGCACATAGGCGCACATGCACACCCTTACCTTCCCTTTTCCAAATTACGTGCACATAATTACATTTGTTAAATTGTGCACAGACATTGAGAGTAAATTTAGAGGCCCATATTCGAAAGCCATTTCTTTATTTATTTATTTAAAAAATGTTTCTATACCGCTTTTACAAACAATGTTTAATCAAAACGGTGTACAAGACTGTAATTCTAAGAAAAAAATAAAAATATCATAATATTACAAAAAAATGTAATTATATAAATAATAAAAAAATTAAAAAAACATAAAACTATTAAAAAGACAACTTAGAATAATACTAAAAACAGTGATATGGTGCCCTTGCAATTGAGTCAAAAAAAATGATAA
Source organism: Rhinatrema bivittatum (assembly GCF_901001135.1). Lineage (NCBI taxonomy): Eukaryota > Metazoa > Chordata > Amphibia > Gymnophiona > Rhinatrematidae > Rhinatrema > Rhinatrema bivittatum. The sequence goes on along the minus strand of NC_042617.1, from coordinate 20,515,196 downwards.
TTAAGATTAACTCAAAAAGCTAAATGGCAAATGTGGCAGATTGAGCCACTTATCCAAAATTATAGCCGGGGAGGGGCTGAGATATCCAGCTAGGTTAGCCGGATCACGTTGGACCTTTAAAAGATGTCCGGCGAAGCAGTGCTGTCATCACCCGCCGAAACAAAGAAAAAGATAAGCGGGCCGGACCCCTCCTTCCAGCCCCAAAGTGTAACACAAAGCCCTGTCAGGCCCCGTGCATCCTAACCCTCCTCCTAACCTTTTTCCAAACTGGATTGGCCTGCCCCCCCCCCCCCCCCCACAAGGAAGAAGAATCATCACGTCTGCCCCCCCTCCCCCCCGGCCCCTCCGATACCTTTTATATCTCAGCGGGGAGTGAGGGACCCTCTGCCACTCTCCTGGCGCCTCCCACAGTTGCTCTGACAGAGGCAGCTCTGTACATTTTAGCTTCCCCTCAAGCTTACGCCTTCAGCGCTGCCTCTGCCGCTTACCTTTTTTCTTTATTGCGGTTGGCGATGTCGGTGCTACTTAAGCCGGATATCTTTTAAAGGAATCTGGTTAAGTAGCGCGATATCCGGCCACACAAGGCCAGATAACTAAAAAAAAAACCTCCCGGCTATATTGAGACATAGCCAGTTAGTTCTTTAAGTCATCCGTACGTTTATCCCGCTGAATGCATGGGACAAGCTATCCGACTGGCTTTAGCCAGATAACTTGCCCACCCTCCACCCCCCGGCCTACTGAATACGGACCCCCTTAATGTAAACAGTCTCGAAAATGCAAAAAGCATGCAAAATAAATGCAAAGCTCTCCGCAGCCTTGCCCCGGGAACGCCTCTGCTCAGTCTTGGTAAACTCAGGTGTGAACGTGACATCCGCGCATGTTTTCCCACGTGTTTGGTGTTCAATTGTGCAAAAGGCCATTTCCGTGCACAAACGAGCCTAGGGCAGAAGTCCCTTTGAAAATGACACTCTTAGGGCAGATTTTTCAAGGTTTTTATGTGTGCAAACGGCTGCTAAAAAATCGCCTGGCGCTCAGTGAATATAAAGGTACACGGGTAAACCCATTTCACACATACTTGTATGCGTGTTGGGAAAAGGTGTTCCAGATTTATGCCCGCGCGTTTCTATTTTTAAAAAGTATGCGCATAAGTTCACCTGCACACCCGGGACACAGCAGGAGTAACTCTGTGTGAGTGCGTTCCTGCGTGCATCACTACTTAAGAAACAGTTCGTATAGGGCTGTAGCCTGTGGGTACTTCCTTGCCTGAACTTTCAAAGTGGACTTCAGCGCACATGTCAGCTTTGAAAATTTGTGGGTGTCCCCGGTACACGCATAGACATACATTCGCAACGTTCCACGCAACGTTGTGCATGTAGAGTAACGCATATGCTTCTGAAAATTGAAAGTGTGCGAGCAAATCCTTTTCCTGACTCAACTCCTGGAATGCCACTTCCCAACTGCTGGTAAAAGTGCATTCAAAATCAATCCGTGCATACATTTCACCCAGAGAGCCGATATACGCACATAAGGCACGCTGTGTACGGCCTGTTATTCCATATGCATGCTACATGACCTCAGCGCCTATAACCTTCAGTTGGTTGCACTTCTGGGAAAGGGGCAAATGGTTGCCGACTGGGCCCACAGAATAACTAAGTGGTCAATGCGTGGGCATTTCTGCAAAGCTACATCATTGGGGGGGGGGGGGGGGGGGAGGGGGGCATGGTGCTTCTGATTGGCCAGGGCGCAAAGATTTCCAGCAGCAATCAAAAATCGATCGTCATGACTCCGACCGGTTGATTGACAAACTTGGAGACTGGAAAATGTGGACAACTCATCGCCTATGGGTATTTGGCCAAAGGTGAAGCAGAGTTTTAGATATCTTTCGTACACTGCATGCCTCCTAATAGACCTTCAGTTTTGGGTTTTTCTTTTCCCACCTGTATTTGCCGTGGCTCCTGATAGAAAAGCTGTTTTGCTTTTTTTTATTGATGATATTCTGCCGGTTACATTCCCATTCCGATAAGGTATTTTCAGAGAGCTGAAACAACACATTAACGGCAAGGCCGGCCCCATGATCCTTCTTTGCAAATAAAGCCAGATTAAATGGATTGAGAGCAATTGTGAGAGGAAGCCACCGCTTCATTATTTCCCTTCAGTTTTGTAACAGAACAGATTCCTGAACAATGCCGCTTTCCTTCTTAGCGCTGTGATGTTATTGAGCAGCACACCAGCAGTTTTGGTTCTAATAAGATATTACAAGCTATGTGCAGTCTCGGAGGGGAAGCCGGAGGGAAAGAAAGATGTAATGGAACATTTTATAAATAGTATTGAATATTGCTCTTTTTCTTTCATACCTTTTTTTTTTTTTTAATTATTTATTTTACTATCCGTCCCCAATGAACTTTTGAACTTTCTTAGCGCCTGCATCCATTGCCGTCCAGTAGCAGAAGGCATTCTTTCAGCTGTCCAGGGACCTTTATCGTACGGTCAGTCCAGCTGTCCAGTGTGGATTTCTTTGTTTATTTTGCTTATGGGCCTGTGCAATGAAACTTCTGCTAAGAAACGTTTAGCGGCCGATGTAATACAAGCCCACGCTAAAATCTGAGCAGAGGTTTAACTCTGGTTTTTACTTCACTCATGCGGTACTAACCCGCAGCTCTGTGACATGCAGCGAGCTAACGGCATGCAAATACCCTGGATGAAGCAAGCTTTTTTTTTACTCACAGGCCATTTGCATGCCATTCAACTGCAAATCTGCAGTAAAAAAAAAGGTGGCCCATCCACGAAATTCTTTCAGCCTGCACTTTGCAGTTTAGCAATATCAAAAGTTCTGGAGATCCATATTCAGACACAGTCCTGATAGCCAGCTAAGTCAGTCGGCTAACTCTGACTAGCGTAGTTAGCAGGTTTCGCTCCCGGATCGCCCCTAAATTATCCAGCTAGATTGTAGCTGACTCATTTATTAGCCGGCTAGAATTCAGCCAGATATCTGCCCAAATACTCATTCAGCCAGCTAACTGCTTTTGAATATGGATCCCTTAGAATTTAAGTCACAAACTTTAAGATTCTGTACCCTGGTGACGGATTAGGTTACGTTAGACCATCTAACTCCTGCCAGACTAGCACGCAGCTCCCACAGAGGGGACACCAGGAAAACCCAGTCTGCCATCCTTCCAGGTGATCAGAAATGAATGCAAACCCTTTAAGCACTATTTGGGAGATCTGTGCCCTGGGTCCTTTAAAACTAAAATCCTGGGCCTATTTCTTCCTCTTCTGGTTCTGATCAGATGAAAGAAAGCGAACGGTGTCACTATAGGAAAATAAAAAAAAAGCACTTTCAAAATTTGTGAGCTGGCATAACCTGGAAGTGGTGCCCAGGAATCTTAAAATGGCTTTTTTGCCTCTGCAGAATTGCTGTTGCTTTGCTTTCTTTCATTCCCACTTGACAGATCAGAAATGTGGAAAGCTGTAAACGGCTCTCCCCTGGGATGAAATAGTGGACAGCTGAGGACTGACAAGATTGTTTGGAGCCCTTCACCTTTTATTTATATTTGAGGCTGGATAGACAATTACCACAGGAAGTTTAACTCCTGCTCTGATCCAGGAGTCAAAATTTCCCCCCAGGTAAGAAAAGGTACGCTATAGGCAGTCCCATCGCTAGTGAACCTCCCTGCTTTGTAGGGTAAGAGCTAATAAGCTCATTGCCCTGCAATTTGCATTTAGATGCATTAAACCTAGTGTGAGTATCAACTCACATTTTAGCGCAAAAAAATCCTGTTAAATACCAGGGTTCATTTTATGCAGGAAGACGCAGGCTAAAATACAAGTTAAAAGCCACGCCAAGGTGAGTGCACTTTATTACACCGGCCCGTTCGCAGCACGCCCTCACAAAAAAATGTAATGCGCATGTTAAAATGCCACTTACAGAACAATCAGGTCGATACAGTAAAGTGTGCTCCGTCGGAGCGCACTGTCAGCCTGCTCTGGACGCGTGTTTTCCCTTACCCCTTATTCAGTAAGGGGAGGAAAACACGCGGCCCACCCGCGGCACCTAATAGCGCCCTCAACATGCAAATGCATGTTGATGGCCCTATTAGGTATGCGCGCGGGATCCAGTAAGTAAAATGTGCAGCCAAGCCGCACATTTTACTCTAAGAAATTAGCGCCGACCTTTGGGTCGGCGCTAATTTCTTCCGGCGCCAGGAAAGTGCACAGAAAAGCAGTAAAAACTGCTTTTCTGTGCACCCTCCGACTTAATATCATGGCGATATTAAGTCGGAGGTCCCCAAAAGTAAAAAAAAGTAAAAAAAAATAAAATAAAATTTGAATTCGGCCCGCAGCTGTCGGGCCGAAAACCGGACGCTCAATTTTGCTGGCGTCCGGTTTCCGAGCCCGTGGCTGTCAGCGGGCTCGAGAACCGACGCCGGCAAAATTGAGCGTCGGCTGTCAAACCCGCTGACAGCCGCCACTCCAGGCCAAAAGGAGGCGCTAGGGACGCGCTAGTGTCCCTAGCGCCTCCTTTCCCTCGTTTGCACCGCGTCGCCTCATTTGAATACTGGATCGCTCGCACCGGCGAAGGGCCGGTGCGTGCGCCGGGAGAGCGGGCGTTCGTCCGCTCTCCCGCGGTTTTACAGTATCGATCCGAATGCAGCAAGACTTACAGGTCGATACAGTAACGTTGAGTTAAAGATTCCCGGTCTGTAACGTGCTGGGAGCGCACAATACAGACGAGTAAGGCCATCCAGCGATACAGTCTCCAGTTTCACGCGTCCTTAGCGCTTCCTAAACCCTTTCCTAAACCCTTTCCGCACCCAGCATGTAAATGAACGAAAAAGCTGTATAATGGAGGAATTAGCTATTCCCCTGCGATACTGTAACGGGCGCTGATATTATCTCCTCCGTAACCCGCTGTTCTGCCGCGGCCTTAACCTGCTAGTTTACCGCCTCCCCCTAGTAGGAGTTAGTGTAGTGTAGTGTAGGGTAAAAACATTGCTTACCCGCCCTGGTCCCGTCCGGTCTCCTGCAGCCCCGTCCGGTCCCCTCCTCCCGAAGCAAAAAAAAAACAAACAAAAAAGTAGCAAGGCTCGGGCCTGCTATGGTAAGTGTAAAAAGTGTAAAAAGTGTAAAAAACAAAAAACCTGTGTGTTATATAAAAAAATAAAACAATTTTAAATACCTGTCGGAGGGCCGTGGGTCCAGGCGGCCGGTGGGCGGCAGGCAGCCATCAGCGGCATCCGGTAGTCCCTTCTCTCTTCCTCCCTCCCTCCCCTGCCTGGATGAGCGCCAAAATCGCACGGGCGGGTCAGCAGCGGGGGGGGGGCGGCAGCGGGGGGGCGGCAGCAGGATCCGGGAGCGGCGGGTAGGCAGCAGCGGGGTCCGGGGGGGCAGCGGCAGCGGGGTCCGGGGGTGGCAGCGAGATCCGGGGAGCCAGCAGCGGCAGCATGTTCGATCGGGCAGGCAGGTAGGTGGCAAAATAAAGATGGCCGCCTGCACGGGAAAATCGTGCAATTGGCCGCTGAAGACGTGACGTCACGACGTTTGGCGTCACGGGGTGTGACGTCACGTCTTCAGCAGCCAATTGCACGATTTTCCCGTGCAGGCGGCCATCTTTATTTTGCCACCTACCTGCCTGCCCGATCGAACACGCTGCCGCTACTCGCTCCCCGGATCTCGCTGCCACCCCTGGATCCTGCTGCCGCTGCCCCCCCAGACCCCGCTGCCGCTGCCCCCCCCGGACCCCGCTGCTGCCTACCCGCCGCTCCCGGATCCTGCTGCCGCCCCCCCGCTGCCGCCCCCCCCCCCCCCCCCGCTGCTGACCCGCCCGTGCGATTTTGGCGCTCATCCAGGCAGGGGAGGGAGGGAGGAAGAGAGAAGGGACTACCGGATGCCGCTGATGGCTGCCTGCCGCCCACCGGCCGCCTGGACCCACGGCCCTCCGACAGGTATTTAAAATTGTTTTATTTTTTTATATAACACACAGGTTTTTTGTTTTTTACACTTTTTACACTTTTTTACACTTCCTGGTGCCTGTCATTTGAAATGTCATTTGAAATGACAGGCACCAGCGCACCCAGGTTACTGTATAGGCGCTGTTACAGCGCCTATACAGTAAAATGGGTTGCGCGGGCATAACCCTTCCCTAACGCTTCACAGCCGCGGCATGCATTTGCATGCGATTAGAGGAGAGTATCGGGGAGTTAGTGAAGAGAACTGTGCGTGCGTGGAGGAAGGGTGCGCCTGACACTGCCGCACTGTTTTTACCGCGGCCTTACTGTATCGAGCCGTTAGTGCGGTCGCAGTGAAAGGTCTCCGATAGCAGGCGCGCCCTGCTTGGAAAGCTGACGCGAGCATCGCGCTCTTCACAGGGGGGGATCTTGCCGGAAATTCCAGCTCTCCATCAGGCCCATCTGGCTGCGTTGAAGACAGCGTGCGTGTTTTCGATAGCCGCTCCGGGTTTTCTGGAATTCTCTCCCTTTCGAACTGCGAGCAATGAGCTGCGTAAAGACATCAAAGGCGCATTCGAGAACCCATCTGTTTCGCTTCGCATATCCATTGTGATCTGGGCTTCCTGAGTTCTGGAGGGTTTTTTCGCTTGTTCTAGAGCAGCTGTCTGTTGCCCGGTTTTGCTTTTTGTAGTTTTATTACATAGGTTTGCTTTTGTTAATCGCTCTGGCGTTGTATACATTTTTAATAAAATGAAAATGAAATAGGTGAAATGAAACATGCATTAGCTAAATAGCGTGAGCATATTATTTAGCAAGGGGAAGCTAAATCGAATGACTTAGGCTGATGTACGTGCATAAGCTTAAAATTAGGAGGACACATACGCATGCCAGATCTATTTTATAACGTGCACCTATGTGCGTACAGGATATAAAATTGGTGCGTATCTGGCCAGGTGCACATATACATGTGTATATTTATTTTATTTGTTTTAAAGTTTCTATTCCGCCTATAATAGAAATCCATGTTAGGCGGATTACAACAAAAGTATGCAGTATTACAGAACGTGTGCCCGTGCGCCTGTTTGAAAGCTACCATCTGATTTTCCAGAAGGACATTGCCCAACCCAGGCCTGTCTGTTGACAGCTGGGCCCACACTCCTCTTCCTGTTCTTTGAGGACCTGCCCACAGAGCAGCTTGTTTCTCTAGCTTTTAAGTTGGACCATGCTAGATGCTTGGTCCAGCACTGGTTAAGGAGGGTTTTCAGAGACACGCCTTCATACACCCTCCTCCTCCTCAGCTCAGACCTGTTGAGTTCAGGCGTCTCTGCTTCCCCTGGATATCTTCCAGGGAAGTGATTTAATTCCACGGTATTCCACCCCAGTTTGAATTTGTGCTAACTCTTCCCCCACATCGATGGGTTGGGTCAAAGAAGGCCCCCAGGCGTCTACAGGTCCTTTCAATTATACATCATTCCCCAGAGATCTTGCTGATTAGCCCTAGGGTAAGGGTGACAGTATCATTATTTTCCATTATCATAGGGTTACCCTTAAACATGTCCCAGTTGTCAAAATCGGCCACAGTGCCTTTTGCCCAGTGTCCTCCCATAACCTAACATACATCAGGTCACTTATGCATCTTACTTTTTCCCTGTTATTGAACTTAACAGCCTGTCTAACTAATATTATGTTACATGAGTCCATAAAAAGCTCCGAGTTCTAATCCTCCTCAAGTGCATTCTTTCTGGGACCCCTTCTACCAGGACTCCCCGGTATCCTTTAGGGTGTTGCTGCTTCCCTTGGAAAACTCTCTGTGTTTCCCTCAGGACTTCCTGAGCATGCATGTTCTATTCTTTCTTTATTATGCTCTCTAACAGGCTGCGGTTCTGCCCTGCCGTGATAATTAACGCCATAACGCATGCGATAACCAAGTGATAAAAATGCTAGCGCATGGCGTGAATGCAAATTTTTGGAAGGGGTGGGATCAGGGAGGAGTTTGGGCGGGATTTATGAAAAACGAGGGGCAATATGGCACAGTATTAACTACACCTTTTTTCCTGGCATTAAGCTGTGTCATATGCCCGAAATGGCCATAATGCAATTCGTGATACATTTTTAGAATTGCATTTTAGTCATTTCTGGGATTGTGAAGTGGGGAGAGAAAGAGAGAGAACTTCTGCCTCTGGGGAGGGCCCTCACAGTGTGCAACTGTTTATATCTCTATAGGAGGGCCATCTAATAGATCGAGGTGAGGTATTGGTGGTGGTTTAGGATTTAGGGGCCAGTTTCTCATGTAGAGTGAGATGAACGAACAGCACAGAACACCTTGGTGAAGATTTGACATCATTTGGAGTGAAGAAAGTCTCACAAAGATGAAATTTTGTGCTATGTTATCTCGCCCTAGCTTGATGGTTCCCTGTTACAGAGCCCATCAAGCTAGAGTGATAGCTGGGGCAAGATCCTCTCTGGACTGGGTAAGTGAAGGCCAGGGGGGATCCACAGACAAGGCCTAGGCCCCAGCCCAAACCGGGGCAATTGCGTAGGGCCTAGGGCAAGAACACAGCGATCAACTGTGGCTTAAGCCTATGCAAGGCCTCGGGGCCAGCTGCCTGATTACTGCCTGGACCTGACCTTTGCTTTGGATCTGACTACGCCTTGCCTGCTGCCTGCCCTGACCTCTGGCCAGTCTCCAGTATCTCCTGTCTACTGCCTGTCCTGACTCTGGACTGCCCTTGGACTCTCATCTGCCTGATCACCCCCAGGATCCACCTAAGTCCTGCCGGCTGCCAGAACCCAAGGGCTCAACCTGGGGCGGAGGCAGCTGGTATAGGTGAAGCTCCAGCTTGCCCCACTTCAGGGTATGTCTGGGCCTAGCCACAGCACAAGGGATCCACAGATACCACGCTCATTACAGGCTGCTGAGGCCATGGACCTTGCAGGCGATTCCTGGTCTGGCTCAACAACAGTAGGATGTCCTTGACCAAGTGACATGGGCCCTTGAGGGACTTGTGGCCTGAATGGACGCCTGGCCACCTGCAGTGGTTGCACCAGCCTTGCTTCTTTAACCCCCCCCTCCTTTGTGGTGTGACAAAGAAGGGGGTTAAAGAAACTTAACTGCCCACTTTCAGTGGCCGAGGTATAACAATATATGGATGTCAGAGGTTTCCAATTGGGTATCTCTTGATGTTCACAAATGGGGTGGCTAAGAGGAATACCTTCCTTTCCGTCAGGGCACCTTATCAGGACTAAGGGGAATGATACCCACCTGAAATGTTCCTCAGAGGTAGAGGGGAAATGCTGAGTTTTAATATAAGGTACTTAACAGGAAACACCAGAATAAATGAATTACAATTTATTGTGTCAAATTTTCATAATAACCGCTATATTCTTTCACCTAAAACACATCTCTTACTCTATATTTTCAGTAATAAGCTAGTTTTGTCTCATATAACATTTATATTGTCCTTTTCTTTTCCTTTTAGCACTGTAAAGGCTCCCGATGGAATGCATCTATGTACCGAACATCTATTCAAGCTTTCCCTCTGATAAGTATAAGCTAATTTAAAATAAAACCCTTATTCCATACAGTAAAAGTGTCTCTGTTGTGTATTCCCAAGAATTCATCCCTTTGTGTTGTTTTTTTGTGTCTTTCTAGGATTCCGGACTGAAGGATGGAGTGGTCTAGGTAAGTATATGATCTATGTCTTTTTAAATTTCTTTTCCTTGTTTATTCTGTTGTGCCTGTTATGTCTGTATCTGTTTCCTCTTTTTTTTCCCTGTTCTATTTCTTTAATTTCATCTGGCATGGCTGTTGATGTTGGTACCAATTATTATCGGTGTGTGCACACACACTTATCTCTTTCTAGTGGCGATCTCTCCTTCTTCTTTCTTCTTTTTTTTTTTGGTTCTTCTCCCTTCTGCCTACCTCAAACAACTCCAAAAGAGAGTCTGTCTCCCTGCACTGACCGATCGTCCGCAGCCTAGTACATGCATGCATGTTCACTCAGTGCATCCTCGATGTCTTAGCGTTTACAGAGCTTCTAATCTAGTCAACATAAATGATAATTAAAATGACCTTACCTAAGAGGGAAAACTCTGCTATATATTCAATAGTCCTTCACGGATGTCTCATTCTCAGGGCTTAAACACTGTATATTTTCTTTCTTTGTTACCTTTTTGTAACACAGGAGGTAGCACGCTCAGGGTAAATAACCATTTTCTCTTCATTTCTTCTCAAGTATTAATCTCCATTAAATGACAGGAGACACAGTGGAAGGTGAGTGCATGGCTGTATAATATTTGCTTAGCTTGTTCCCTGAACAAGTTGTACTTTTCCCTCTGGCATATACTCTTAGCCTTCCCACTATCTTAATTAAGCTGCCAAAAGTCTCTGCGATGCAACGTTTGAATTAGCATTAACTTCCCCAACCTGACCTTACCTTCACCGGATACGGTGAATTATTTCCCACATTCACACATCTCATTCGCTCTTAGTTTACATGCAACCACTATTCTCTTCCCCTTTCCTTAAAGTGTTTCGTCACTTTTAGGCCTTTTGGACAGAGCAGCTTGGCTGCACTTCTGCTCCCATCAGGTCTAGCCTCTCTACTGCTAAAATACTAGACTGTCTTTTCCTTTTCTTGCTTTCCTAGATCTCTGCGCCATGATGCCATCAGGCTCCTTCTTTTGTCTAGGCCAGGCCTGCCCTTAATCTGCGCTGGTTAGCCTGTCCAAGAAATTGGGTCCCTTAAATACGACTTTTAGAATGTTTCTATTTTAATTTAGTCCAGGGGTATCTGATATTTTATTGTGGATCTGTGCTTTTACCTATTCTCCCGACCTCTTTACCCGTCACTAGTCTACAGTGCTCCGTGTTTCTTCTGGGATGTTTTGGCCGGCCCACTAGGTTTTAGGGGTAGTGGGACACTCCCATTGGTCTTTAAACTTTAAGTTTATTTTCGCTGCTGACATCTAAAAAGTATTTCTCTCATTAACAAATGAATTGTCCCGGTCCAATAAAATGTATACAAGTCATTTCCTCTTTTAAAAGTCATTTTATAGCAGCTGGTAGGCTTTCTCAATTCCCATTTATTTAAATACTGCCTGAGGTGGGATCTCCTGGTGCCCATCCCTAAACTTCCCTGTGCTTCTAGGGGATTTCTAGGGGCTTTAGCCCTAATTAGGCACTTTTTCCAAACAGTACTGACAACATTCATCAAAATAGCTTGAGAGGTCAAGAGGTGGGATTTACTTGGCCACCACCTTTATTCCCAAATTTTATTTATTTTTCCTTATTTTTATCAAAACTGAGGGCCCCCCCCCCCCCCCCCTTCTTAATCGTGGGTACCCCACAGGCTTGGCCATCCTGGTTGCAGCGTCAGGGGCGTCCTCAAGGCCCCAACGCCAGTATCTCTCCATTTTTTTTTTTTTAGATTTAAATCACGTCAGCGGCACTAAAGGCAGACAGCCCAGCAGGTCTGAAGCACAAACAGAAGCTATTTTGGGCCAGTCAGGAGGCACAGTATGTCAGGAGGATCGGCTGTCCAGCAGCGGCAGGAGCAGCAACATCAGGCCCAGGAGTTGTGAGCAGCCTGGCGCGGGAGGAGGACGCTGCCATCAGCGACAGTAAGAACATAAGAACATAAGAAATTGCCATGCTGGATCAGACCAAGCGTCCATCAAGCCCAGCTTCCTGTTTCCAGCTGTGGCCAATCCAAGTCACAAGTACCTGGCAAGTATCCAAACATTAAATAAATCTCAAGCTACTATTGCTTATTGATTATAGCAGTTTATGGTTTTTTCCTGTAGGAACCTATCCAAATCGTTTTTTTAAACCCACTTACACTAACTGCTGTAACCACATCCTCTGGCAATGAATTCCAGAGCTTAACTATAATTTTCTTCAGTTTCTTTTAAATGAGCTACTTGCTAACTTCATGGAGTGCCCTCTAGTCCTTCTATTATCTGAGAGAGTAAATAACCGATTTATATTAACTTGTTCAAGTCCTCTCATGATTTTGTAGACCTCTATCATATCCCCCCTCAGTCGTCTCTTCTCCAAGCTGAACAGTCCTAACCTCTTCAGCCTTTCCTCATAGGGGAGTTGTTCCATTCCCCTTATCATTTTGGTTGCCCTTCTCTGTCCCTTCTCCATCGCAACTATATCTTTTTTGAGATGCGGTGATCAGAATTGTACACAGTATTCAAGGTGCGGTCTCACCATGGAGCAATACAGAGCATTATGACATTTTCCGTTTTATTAACCATTCCCTTCCTAATAATTCCCAACATTCTGTTTGCTTTTTTGATCACAGCACACTGAGCTGACGATTTTAATGTATTATCCACTAAAATGCCTAGATCTCTTTCCAGGGTGGTAACTCCTAAGATAGAACCTAACAGCAAGGGTTATTTTTCCCTATATGCATCACTTTGCACTTATGTATGTTAAATTTCATCTGCTATTTGGAATCCCAATCTTCCAGTCTCACAAGTCCTCCTGCTTGAGATTTAACTACTTTGCAAAATTTTGTGTCATTCACAAATTTGATCACCTCACTCATTGTACCCCTTTCCAAATCATTTATAAATATATTAAAAAGTAGAGATGTGAATCGTGTGCCAGATCGTCTTAACGATCAGATTCAGCTGGGGGAGGGGGGGAATCTGATCATTAAGATATGTGAATTGGAATCGTTTCCGATTCCAATTCACATCGCTAGGGAGGCCCGCGCCGCTAAAAAAAAACAAACCACCCGACCCTTTAAATCGACCCCCCCTCCCAACCCCCCCCCCAAAACTTTTAAGATTACCTGGTGGTCCAGGAGGGCCTCGGAGAGAGATCCAGGGGGGGCCTCGGGGAGAGGAGAGATCCAGGGGGGCCTCGGGGAGAGATTTCGCGGCATCAGCTGTTCTAAAAAAAAAAAAAAATGACGCCGATGCCCCTTTGCCCTTACCATGTGACAGGGTATCCGTGCCATTGGCCGGCCCCTGTCACATGGTAGGAGCACTGGATGGCCAATGGCACGGCCAATGGCACGCCCAATGGCTAATGGCCGGCCAATGGCACGGATACCCTGTCACATGGTAAGGGCAAAGGGGCATCGGCGCCATTTTTTTTTTTTTTTAGAACAGCTGATGCCGCGAAATCTCTCCCCGAGGCCCCCCTGGACCACCAGGTAATTTTAAAAGGTTTTAGGGGGGTCGGGGGGGGGTCGATTTAAAGGGTCGGGCCTCCCTAGCGATGTGAATTGGATCGGGAGGGTGGGGAGGGTCGATTTAAAGGGTTGGGCCTCCCTAGCGATGTGAATTAGATCGGGAGGGTGGGGAGGGTGGGGGGTCGATTTAAAGGGTCGGGCCTCCCTAGCAATGTGAATTGGATCGGGTCAGGTGGGGTTTTTTTTATCGGGCCATCGGCACCATTTTAATTAGTGGCAGCCAAAATGGCGCCAATGGCCCGAGAGCGGGAGATCGCGCCGGGTAGGGATGTGCAGAGCAAAATTTTATGTTCATATTTTTTATGTCCGAAAGGGGGTCCCACTTGCGGCCAATATGGACATAAAAAAAATCCAATGAGTTGGGTATATGTACATATGTGCAAAAAAAAAAATTAAACCCCCTCACCCTCCTTAATCCCCCCCCCAGACTTACCACAACTCCCTGGTGATCGAGCGAGGAGTGAGGACGTCATTTCTGCAATCCTTGGCGAGAAGCATGTGACGTCGGTGGCACGTCGAGTGACGCGGCGTCACGTGATTCCCGGCTCGTTCGCGCCGGACGGCTCGTTCGGCCCAAAAAGAACTTTTGGCCAGCTTGGGGGGGCCTCCTGACCCCCCCAAGCTGGCCAAAAGTTCTTTTTGGGCCGAACGAGCCGTCCGGCGCGAACGAGCCGGGAATCACGTGGCGCCGCGTCACTCAGACGCGACGTCACGTGATTCCCGGCAAGTTCGCGCCGGACGGCTCGTTCGGCCCAAAAAGAACTTTTGGCCAGCTTGGGGGGGCCTCCTGACCCCCTCAAGCTGGCCAAAAGTTCTTTTTGGGCCGAACGAGCCGTCCGGCGCGAACTTGCCGGGAATCACGTGACGTCGGCGTCACGTGATTCCCGGCTTGTTCGCGCCGAACGCGCCGTCCGGCGTGAACTTGCCGGGAATCACGTGACGTCGCGTCTGAGTGACGCGGCGCCACGTGATTCCCGGCTCGTTCGCGCCGGACGGCGCGTTCGGCCCAAAAAGAACTTTTGGCCAGCTTGGGGGGGTCAGGAGGCCCCCCCAAGCTGGCCAAAAGTTCTTTTTGGGCCGAACGAGCCGTCCGGCGCGAACGAGCCGGGAATCACGTGACGCCGGCGTCACTCGACGTGCCGCCGACGTCACATGCTTCTCGCCAAGGATTGCAGAAATGGCGTCCTCACTCCTCGCTCCATCACCAGGGAGTTGTGGTAAGTCGGGGGGGGGGGGATTAAGGAGGGTGAGGGGGTTTATATTTTTATTTTGGCTCAACAATCGCGATTTCCCACATATCGAACATATCTATGTTCGATATGTGGGAAATCCGATCGTTTATGTCGAATCAATTTTTTAAGTAAAAAAAAAATATGAGTTGCGTTTTACTAATGCGGTCAATCCGAATGCACACCCCTAGCGCCGGGACACCCCCCCCCCCCCCCCCCACTGGACCACCAGGTAACTTAACATTTTGGGGGGGTTCGGGAGGGTAAGGAATTGGTTTTAAAGGTTCGGGGTGGGTTTTAGGGGTTTTTTGGTGTGCCGGTTTTCCCGTGCCCTATTTAACGATACAATACAAATGCCCCTGACGATAAATCGGGGGCATTTGTATTGTATCGTGCACTCTAACGATTTTGGACGATTTTAAAATTATCTGACGATAATTTTAATCGTTCAAAAACGATTCACATCCCTATTAAAAAGCACTGGTCCAAGTACAGATCCCTGAGGCACTCCACTGCCCACTTCCCTCCACTGAGAAAATTGACAATTTAATCCTACTCTCTGTTTCCTGTCTTTTAACCAGTTTGTAATCCATGAAAGGACATCGCCTTCTATCCCATGACTTTTTAGTTTTCTTAGAAGCCTCTCATGAGGAACTTTGTCAAATGCCTTCTGAAAATCCAAATACACTACATCTATCGGTTCACCTTTGTCCACATGTTTATTAACTCCTTCAAAAAAATGAAGCAGATTTGTGAGACAACACTTCTCCTGGGTAAATCCATGCTGGCTGTTTCCCATTAAACCACGTCTATCTAAAGGTTTTGTGATTTTATTCTTTGTAACAGTTTCCACGATTTTTCCCCAGCACTGAAGTGAGGCACACCGGTCTGTTGTTTCCCAGATCACCCCTGGAGCCCTTTTTAAATATCGGAGTTACATTGGCCATCTTCCAATCTTCAGATACATCAGATGATTTTAATGATAGGTTACAAATTTTTTGAAACAGGTCTGAAATTTCATTTTTTAGTTCCTTCAGAACCCTAGGGTATATTCCATCTGGTTCAGGTGATTTACTACTCTTCAATTGGTCAGTCTGGCCTACCACATGTTCCAGGTTCACCATGATTTGGTTCAGTTCATCTGAATCATTAACCTTGATAACCTTCTCCAGTATGGGTACCTCCCCAACAACCTCTTCAGAAAACACCAAAGCAAAGAAATCGTTTAATCTTTCTGTGATGGCCTTATCTTCTCTAAGTGCCCCTTTAGCCCCTCGATCATCTAACGGTCCAACTGACTCCCTCACAGGCTTTCTGCTTCAGATATATTTTTTAAAGTTTTTACTTTTAATTTTTGCCTCTACGGCCAACTTCTTTTCAAATTCTCTCTTAGCCTCTCTTATCAATGTCTTACATTTAACTTGTTTTCTATTACCTTCTACTACTGCTGGCCGGCTAATTCCTCCCACACTCTCTCTCTCTCTCTGTCAGGTCCTGTGGCAGTGAACGGCGAGTGGCAGCACTAGCGGAAGAAATTGCCCAGGCCTTGGAAACAGTGCAACTCTGTTCTTTCTCGCTGGGCTCGGCTCTCCCTCTGAATTGCAGCCCTGTCCCAGAACCCTTGATCGCAGCAGCCTCTCTTTCCTCCAGTCCCTCCTTGGCGACGATCAGCGGAAGTGTGAAAAAAAACTGGCCCCAGCAAGGATGCAATGCCATTCCTCTTCAATAGGCCCCTCCTTCTCTGGTAAATGTTCTTCTCTCAGCCATCCTCCTTACCACTTGGATCTCCCTCTGGCATCCAGTCATTTTTTATTTAGCGGTTCTGGCGCCGCTCCCTCCCCTTGCTTCTCTTTACAGTGTGGGCCCCAATGCAGCTCATCCAGGCCTCACCGGGTCCCTCGGGTAATTTATAAATTAATTTATTAAGTAGAGTACCTACCCCTCTTACACCTGCACTCCTTCCACCGCCTGGGCCGGCCTCTTCCCCGAGGCCCATTCTGCAGCCGCCACCACAACCTCACTACCGTGGAGATCTTAAAGCATGCAGAGGCTTCCCTGCCATAAGAAATTCAAGCAGAACCTCAAAACCTGGCTGTTCGAACAAGCTTACACTCAATGACCATCTCTTTTCCTGAAATGCCAGTTATTGCTTATGTTTCTCTGATCCAATGCCACACGCCAATTTATTTATTCCCCGCTGCTAAATTTTTCTTGATCGGGCTCTTTCCTCCCAGTTATTAGACTCGCCATTAACTATGGAATATGTTTATCATTAGTTTATTTGTTAATTGTTCTTAATTGGTTCTTAATTTATTCTTAATTGATATTTTTTATGTACACCTGAATTCTTATTGACTGTAAAGCTTGTTGCTGATTTACTGTTTATTGTAAACCGAGGTGATGTTATTAACGTGCCGCGGTATATAAAAAAATCACGAAATAAATAAATAAATAAATAAATTTTGAGCTCCAGGCCAAGGTCATATTCATCTTGTCTCTGTTAGGGGTTTCTTCCCTGGCCTGGGCCTCCTCCCTTTGGGAAAGAGAAAACCCACTGCTGGCAGATTTGGGCCATTTTCTGTGGGAGTTTCAGCTCATTTCTTATGAGCCTGGCCATATATCCTCATCAGCGATTGAATTGCTCCAGATTCACCAGGTTAGTATGTGGTCTATTTCTGCATGCTGGTGTCTGAGCTCCATTGGGGTGAAGACAATTTTACCACCACTTTCAGACAAGACTTATTGGAAAGAATCAAAGATGGGATGGCTGCTCGAGACCTGCCAGTCATATTGGAGGAGCTGATCAGCCTAGCAGTTTGGTTGGATCTGTGGTTTCTGGAACAGGCACATGAGTGGGGTGCGCTCTGATGCCCCATCCTTTGGCTCCTAGCTTCCAGTGCCCCGTAACCACCACCAAGGCTCCTGAGCCAGCGAGCCCGCCTGAGGAACCTATGCAGGTGGAGCACCTCAGACTCTCACCTGAAGAAAAGCCGATGCGGAGAAGTCATGACCTCTGCTTGTACTATGCAGTTCAAGGACACTTCACAGCTCGGTGCCAGGCTAAGCTGGGAAACTCCAGGACCTAGGGTTGGTGGGAAATGATACTCTAGGTTAACCCTGCTCCTCTTCTCATATCCTGAATACTGGTTCATCTTTCCATTGGGATGACACAGGTTGAGCTCATGCTTTTTGGACATGGGTGCCGTGGTAATTTTATCAACGATGTGCTGGTGCACCAGCATGGTCTCCCCACTGTCCAACTGGAGCCCACACTCACAATATCCTCAGTCTACAGGGATCCCTTGCCTAGCCAAATCTCCCTGACCATCACACCACTTCTCATGCAGAGCGGCTTGATCCATCAAGAGCAGATCAGCTTCTATGTCCTGCCTAAGGCCATCAATGATGTCATCCTAGGCCTACTCTGGCCTACGCTGAACCATCCAAATATTGATTGGGGGACCCTACAGATCTCCAAATGGAGCATTTCTTGCTAAGCACAAAGCCAAATTCTGCCCACGCAATGGCTATCTTTTGTGCACATAAATATATGCATGAAATTGAGTTACACACATATTTTTATTTGCACAAGCCCAGGCAATTTTATAACAAGTCATTTACATACATAAAACCATGTTATATGCATGGAAATGGCTTTGAAAATTACCCCAGGTACTAAATGCATATAATACACATTATTTGCACATGACATGCACTAAATGAATTTAGTTTGCGCTATTTGCACATGAAAAATGAAAAAAAAAAAAGCACAATAAAAATAAAACAAAATAAATTTTAAAATGACATGAAATATATGAAATAAAAAGGAAACATAAATGTTTTTTCATACCTCCCCTCCCACCCCCCCATGAACTTGGTGTTCTTCTCTTCTTAGAAAAATCAGAATTACAAGTTCATTCATGAAATGGGAAAAAATCAGGACTGCATCCGTCTAAACTGCAGATATTGAACCAATTGGCAACCCCACTCACAGATGTCTTGCCAAATTTAAATGGGATAACCATTAATCACTCTGAGGTATTTTATACAGGGCACAGGATATATTACCTATTGTGTATATTACCAAAATGGTATCACAGTACTATCAGTTTATAAATATAAACAAAGAGAGGCTAAAGAGTGACCCCTCTCCCAAAATATAATTATGGGAAAAAAGACAGTCGGTCTTAAAAATGAATTGATTATAAAATGGTGTCCAACTTCAATGAAACCCTATAAATTAACTCTAAAAATATTGTTATTAGATTCTGCAGACAAAAATCGATCCCATCAAATTCTAAATCAAAGTCACCAACCAGGTCTGAGAAGAAACTGACGCAGTGTCAGTTCTCACATTATAATCATCAGTCCTGATAAATCCATAACTCAAGGCTCTCAGTCCGAAGTGTTCAAAAAAAGATGTTTTTCAAATATTTTAATTTGCAGATAAAAGAACAAAAGGCACTTAACTCTCATAGATAAGCTTCAATGAGTTACCTCCTACCATTGATCTACATTTTTGTGTTGCTGCATTGGGGAAATACTTAGCCACACTGGAAACGTAATCACAAAAATGTTCTTAAGATGGCTCCATCCATTTTGACATCCAGCTCATTGAGTTGTTAGCTGAAATGAAACAAGTTACAGCATTTAAAACCAGAAACAGACCCAAGAATCAACCAATGGTGAAACAACGTTATGGTGGAAAATACCATCATATTAAAATGAGCCTACTATCACAACATCTTACCATTCAACTTCTACATTCCAACCATATGGTCATATTGCATCAAGGGTGAATATCCAGAGTTGTTCCACAGATTCAAATTAGCCAAAAAATCTCTGCCTCTCCAAAATAGAATTATGTGTTCAATGATGATCCAGCGCAAATCAGAAAACTGATACCCAATTTCTATGCAATGGGATACCATTGGCTATAACTTGCTAAGGACAGACAGAGAGGACAGAAAAGGGGGAGGAATAGCTCTGTATGTCAAAAACAATATCCAAGCAACTGAACTGCAAGGCACATGGGGTAAAGAAGAAGCTTTATGGACGTCCTAAAAAAAGAAGATGGTGCTTCCATTTTTACTGGTGTGATCTACAGGCCTCCAACCCAAACGGGTGAATTGCACAGAGACCTGATCAAGGACATCCAAAAGTTGAGAAAGACGGGAGAAGTGTTTCTCATTGGAGATTTTAATCTGCCAGATGTGGATTGGAGTATCTCTTCTACAGAATCTACAAAAAGTAGAGAGATAATGGATGTCTTTCAAGGTGCTTTACTCAAACAATAGAATCCACGAGGGAGGGTGCAATCCTCGATCTAGTGGGGATAATGTCTCTGATGTTCAGGTAGGTGCTCACCTGTGCACTAGTGATCTTCTGACAGGATATTGTGAATAGGATACAGAGAAGTCACACAAAGACCCGAGTTTTGAATTTCACAAATACAAACTTTATCAAAACGGGGATGTACCTGGAGGAAGAACTGGAAGACTGGGAGAAAATGGGTGAGGTAGAACAACAGTGGGCCAAATTAAAAGAAGCTATGACAAAAGCAACAAATCTATATGTCAGGAAAGTAAGGAAGAGAAAGAGGAAAAAAGAAACTGATCTGGTTCTCTAAGGAGGTGGCTGAAATAAAGGCAAAAAGAACAGCATTCAAGAAATATAAAGGATCTCAAAAAAAGGAACACAAGGAAGAATATTTGTTAAAATGAGGGAGACAAAGAAAGAAATCAGGAAATAAAAAGGTCAAGTGGAAGACAGAACTGCCAAAGACATAAAGAAAGGAGACAAAACATTTTTCAGATATATCAGAGAAAGACGAGAGGCCCAAAGTGGTAGTGAAATTGAAAGGTGACAAGGAGCAATAGAGAAAGATGAAGAAATGGTGGAAATATTAAAAAAATACTTCAATTTGATATTCACTAAAGAAAACCCTGGAGAAGGACCGTTGCTGGTTGACAAGACTGTAGATGGAGGGGGTAGATGAAACTCTGTTTACAGAAAAAAATGTATGGGAAGAGCTAGGAAAACTAAAAGTGGACAAGGCCATGGGGCTGGATGAGGTTCATCCAAGGATACTGAGGGAGCTCAGAGATGAGCTGGTAGCTCCGCTGCGGGACCTGTTCAATAGATCCCTGGAAACGGGAGAGGTGCCGAGTGATTGGAGAAGAGCGGTGGTGGACCTGCTCAACAAAAGTGGGAGCAGAGAGGAGGCTGGAAACTACAGGCTGGTTGGCCTCACCTCAGTGAAAATTAATAGAGTACTGAAGGAAAGGACAGTGAACTATCCACATTCAGGAAGAATGCTGGACCCGAGGCACCAGGAATTCACTAGGGAAAGGTCTTGTCAGACAAATATTGATGTTTTTGATTGGGTGACTAAAGAATTGGATTGAGGAAGAGCGCTCGATGTCATCTACTTGGATTTCTGCAAAGCTTTTGATACGGTCCCGCATAGGAGGGTGGTGAATAAAATGAGAAGCTTGGGAGTGAGTGCCAAGGTGGTGGCATGGATTACAAACTGATTGACGGATAGAAGACAGCGTGTGATGGTAAATGGAACCTTCTCTGAAGAGAAAACGGTATTAAGCGGAGTACCATAAGGATCGGTTCTGTTCAATATCTTTGAGAGCAACATTGCGAAAGGGATAGAAGGTAAAGTTTATCTATTTGCAAATGATACTAAAATCTGCAACAGTGTGGACATGCCAGAAGGAGCAGAGGGAATGAAACATAATTTAAGTTAGCTGGAAGAGAGGCTGAAGTCTTAGCAGCTGAGATTCAATGCAAATCCACGGCTCTCGTGCTAAACTTCCAAAAGGGAAACTGTGATAAAATGAGAAAAATTGTTAGAAAAAAACTGAAAGGAGCACCTACAAAAGTAAAAGATGTGCAAGAGGCGTGGTCATTGTTAAAAATACCATCCTAGAAGCACAGTCCAGATGTATTCCACACATTAAGAAAGGTGGAAAGAAGGCAAAACGATTACTGGCATGGTTAAAAAGAGAGGTGAAAGACGCTATTTTAGCCAAAAGATCTTCATTCAAAAATTGGAAGAAGGATCCAACAGAAGAAAATAGGATAATGCATAAACGTTGGCAAGTTAAATGTAAGACATTGATAAGACAGGCTAAGAGAGAATTTGAAAAGAAGTTGGCCGCAGAGGCAAAAACTCACAGTAAAAACTTTTTAAAATATATCCGAAGCAGAAAGCCTGTGAGGGCGTCATTTGGACCGTTAGATGATCGAGGGGTTAAAGGGGCACTTAGAGAAGATAAGCCCATCGCGGAAAGATTAAATGATTTCTTTGCTTCGGTGTTTACTGAAGAGGATGTTGGGGAGGTACCCGTACTGGAGAAGGTTTTCATGGGTAATGATTCAGATGGACTGAATCAAATCACGATGAACCTAGAAGATGTGGTACACCTGATTGACAAACTGAAGAGTAGTAAATCACCTGGACCGGATGGTATACACCCCAGAGTTCTGAAGGAACTAAAAAATGAAATTTCAGACCTATTAGTAAAAATTTGTAACCTAACATTAAAATCATCCATTGTACCTGAAGACTGGAGGATAGCTAATGTAACCCCAATATTTAAAAAGGGCTCCAGGGGTGATCCAGGAAACTACAGACTGGTTAGCCTGGAAAAATAGTGGAAAGTGTTCTAAACATCAAAATCACAGAACATATAGAAAGACATGGTTTAATGGAATAAAAGTCAGCATGGCTTTACCCAAGGCAAATCTTGCCTCACAAATCTGCTTCACTTTTTTGAAGGAGTTAATAATCATGTGGATAAAGGTGAACCAGTAGATGTAGTATCCTTGGATTTTCAGAAGGCATTTGACAAATTTCCTCATGAGAGGCTTCTAGGAACAGTAAAAAGTCATGGGATAGGTGGTGTTGTCCTTTAGTGGATTGCAAACTGGCTTAAAGACAAGAAACAGAGAGTAGGATTAAATGGATAATTTTCTCAGTGGAAGGGAGTGGGCAGTGGAGTGCCTCAGGGATCTGTATTGGGACCCTTACTTTTCAATATATTTATAAATGATCTGGAAAGAAATAAGACGAGTGAGATAATCAAATTTGCAGATGATACAAAATTGTTCAGAGTAGTTAAATCACAAGCAGATTGTGATAAATTGCAGGAAGACCTTGTTAGACTGGAAAATTGGGCATCCAAATGGCAGATGAAATTTAATGTGGATAAGTGCAAGGTGATGCATATAGGGAAAAATAACCCATGCTATAGTTACACAATGATGGGTTCCATATTAGGTGCTACAACCCAAGAAAGAGATCTAGGCGTCATAGTCGATAACACATTGAAATCGTCGGTTCAGTGTGCTGCGGCAGTCAAAAAAGCAAACAGAATGTTGGGAATTATTAGAAAGGGTATGGTGAATAAAACGGAAAATGTCATAAAGCCTCTGTATTGCTCCATGGTGAGACTGTACCTTGAATACTGTGTACAATTCTGGTCGCCGCATCTCAAAAAAAGATATAATTGTGATGGAGAAGGTACAGAGAAGGGCTACCAAAATGGTAAGGGGAATGGAATAGCTCCCCTATGAGGAAAGACTAAAGAGGTTAGGACTTTTCAGCTTGGAGAAGAAACGGCTGAGAGGGGATATGATAGAGGTGTTTAAAATCATGAAAGGTCTAGAACGGGTAGATGTGAATCGGTTATTTACTCTTTCGGATAATAGAAAGACTAGGGGGCACTCCATGAAGTTAGCATGTGGCACATTTAAAACTAATCGGAGAAAGTTCTTTTGTACTCAACGCACAATTAAACTCTGGAATTTGTTGCCAGAGGATGTGGTTAGTGCAGTTAGTACAGCTGTGTTTAAAAAAGGATTGGATAAGTTCTTGGAGGAGAAGTCCATCTCCTGCTATAAATTAAGTTGACTTAGAAAATAGCCACTGCCATTACTAGCAACGGTAACATGGAATAGACTTAGTTTTTGGGTACTTGCCAAGTTCTTATGGCCTGGATTGGCCACTGTTGGAAACAGGATGCTGGGCTTGATGGACCCTTGGTCTGACCCAGTATGGCATGTTCTTATGTTCTTATGTTCCAAGAAGTGCAGAGTCCTGAATCTGGGGTGCGGTAATCCAAAGGAGCTGTATGTGATAGGGAGTGAAGGGCTGTTGTGCACGGAGCAAGAGAGGGACCTTGGGTTGATAGTGTCTAGCGATCTGAAGACAGCGAAACAATATGACAAGGTGATAGCTAAAGCCAGAAGAATGCTGGGCTGCATAGAGAGAGGAATAACCAGTAAGAAAAGGGAAGTGATAACCCCTTTGTACAGGTCCTTGGTGAGGCCTCACCTTGAGTATTGTATTCAGTTCTGGAGACCATATCTCAAAAGGGACAGAGACAGGACGGAGGCAGACCAGAGAAGGGCGATCAAAATAGTGGGTAGTCTCCATCTAATGACTTATCAGGAGAGGATGAAGGACCAAAATATTTATATCCTGGAGGACAGGAGGTGCAGGGGAGAAATGATACAGACCTTCAGATACCTGAAAGGTTTTAATGGTGCACAATCAACAGTAAACCTTTTCTGCTGGAAAGAAATCAGTAGAACAAGTGGTCACAAAATGAAACTCCAGGGAGGACAACTCAGAACCAACCTCAGGAAATATTTCTTCACGGAGAGGGTGGTGGATGCCTGGAATGCCCTTCCGGAAGATGAGGTGAAGACAATAAAGTGAAAGAATTCAAAGGGGCATAGGATAAGCACTGTGGATCCCTAAAGGCTAGAGGATGGAAATAAAGAAAAGAGTGCATGGGATAACTTGCTGGTATGGTGGTTTCTACCCTTATCCAATATGCCTTCATACTGTTGATGCAACTCCATCATTGCTCTCTGCTTCAATGGCAGGGGGGAAAGAGGAAAAGAGGAATTAGATTCAGATAGCAACCAACAAGGACATTGAATTTTATAGTCTGGGAAAACAAATGAGCATGGGGGAACTTGCTGAGGTGGCTGTTACTACCCTTAACCAATAAGCCTGAAACTTTTGATGCAACTCCAACATTGCTCTCTGCTTCAACGGCAAGAGGTGACAGGGAATTGGACTTAAACAGCTATCAACAAGGGCCCTGACTTTGATGGTCTAGGAAACTAAGTATGGGCGTGACTTGTATGGCATGGCAGATGCTACCATATGCTTGCTAGATAGATTGGAAGGACCGTTTGGTCCTTTTCGGCCATCAGTTTTGTGTTTCTATATGTTTGTATAAATCCATCAGATAAGCCTCTGACGTTTGATCAACATAATATGTTGAATAAAAGTCTTTGTTTTGTCCCTGTGGTTGCAAATGACCCTTCTCATTGTCAGATTGATACTTACAAATTTATTAGACAGTAGAGGTGTGAATCGTGTGATCGATCATCTTAACGATCGATTTTGGCTGGGGGCGAGGGAAATCGGATCGTCGTGTTTTGTTTTGTTTTGAAATCGTTAAAAATCGTAAATCGGGGGAGGGCGGGAAAACCGGCACACCAAAAAAACCCTAACACCCACCCCGAACCTTTAAAACAAACCCCCACCCTCCCGAACCCCCCCCAAAATGTTTTAAATGACCTGGGGTCCAGTGGGAGGGTCCCGGCGCGATCCCGGCGCGATGTCCCGCTCTCTGGCCACACCAAAAAACCCCTAACACCCACCCTGAACCTTTAAAACAAACCCCCACCCTCCCGAACCCCCCCCAAAATGGGCGACCCGTATGACATAGTGAGGGCAAAGGTAGCCCCGGCGCCATTTTGAAGATTGGCAATACGGCCCGCGTGCAGGAGGTCGCTCCCGGACTTCCGCTGGACTTTTGGCAAGTCTTGTGGGGGTCAGGAGGCCCCCCCCAAGCTGGCCAAAAGCCCCTGTGGGTCCGGGAGCGATCTCCTGGACGCGTGATGTCGGGAGCTAGGAATCAAAATGGCGCCGGCGCTACCTTTGCCCTGTCACATGATAAGGGCAAAGGGCCACCGGCGCCATTTCTCTTCACAGCAGCCATGGCCAGAGAGCGGGACATCGTGCCGGGATCGCGCCGGGACCCTCCCACTGGACCCCAGGTCATTTAAAACATTTTGGGGGGGTTCGGGAGGGTGGGGGTTTGTTTTAAAGGTTCGGGGTGGGTCTTAGGGCTTTTTTGGTGTGCCGGTTTTCCCGCCCCCTATTTAACGATACAATACAAATGCCCCTGACGATAAATCGTGGGCATTTGTATTGTATCGTGCACTCTAACGATTTTGGACGATTTTAAAATTATCTGACGATAATTTTAATCGTTCAAAAATGATTCACATCCCTATTAGACAGTTAAAAATTTGGCTGGTTAATTTTTTCTCATGTGCAAAGCTATCGGCTGACAGTTCTATAGTAAGATGTAGGTCAAGATAGGTGTCTCCGGGACCGAGAAACACACAGTGATCTTTATAACAAGACCTCTTTGATTTTATTATAATATATGTTTGTTATGTTAAAGTGTGATTTTATTGTATTTCTGTGTATTTATTTGTTCATTATTTCAAATATTTTTGTTTTCTCCTCTATTAATGTTACTGATCTTTTTCTTGGTTGTTTTTGTTTTTTTTTTACTGCAGTTGCTTGCCTTTCTTTCTGTAACATCCAGAGCTTTATCACAGGAATCCCGCAATAATGCCCCATTGCAGTGTGCCATATCGGGATCATTATTGCAGGCATACTAGATTGCAGTGTGCCACCTCCAGAGCATTGCCACAGGAATGCCAGAGTAACAGCAAACTACAATCTGCCACATCAAGCACAATACCATAAGAGTACTGGGCGGCAGCGTGTCACATCAAAAGCATTACCCTATCAGTCTCACAGGAATGCCAGACTGCAATCCGCCACTTCCAGAGCATTAATATAAGTAGACACGAGTAAACCTTGCAATATGTGCTTCTATGTAAATTCCTTGGATTATCCAAGAGTTTCAAAAAATCTGCCAAAACTCATCAAATTCCTTAATTTGTCAGACCTTAGGTGAATCTATGAAATGACCCTGCTAATCTGTCATGGACAATGCATCACTGCAGATGGAATAGACTTCATGATTCAGTGCGTCAGGCTCCCTCTCTGGCCATATTCCAAACCCAGCTTTCTGAGGCTGTTTTTAAATCCTCCACAACAAATACATTTCTCACAGACTCTTATTTGTCATGTAGGTTTGTCTCTAGATCGTAAGCTCCATGGATCCATAAAGTCTAGAGGACATGAATGAATGTGGAAAAAAGGATTTGCATTCACAAAAAAGCGGGGAGTAGCTTGCTTGTTACCGCAGTTACTACCCCAAACCAAATAAGCCTGATACTTCACTTTTAATGCATATCCAGCATAGCTCTCTGCTTCAACGGCAGGGGAGAAAGTCTGATACTTTACTTTCAATGCATATCCAGCATAGCTCTCTGCTTCAACGGCAGGGGGAATGAAGAAAAGTGGATCTATATACAGACAACAACCAACAAGGACTGAATTACATAGTCTGGGTAAACAAATAAGCATGGGTGTAGCTTGCTTATTGTGGCGGTTACTACCCCTAACTAATTAAGCTAGATGTTTCACTTAGATGCAGCTCCAACACTGCTCTCTGCATTAATGGTGGGGGTAGAAGGGAAATAGAACCAAAAGGTTATTAAGAGCCAAGAGTAACAGATAAGTATAAGAAAAAAAAAGTGCGAAGCTTGCTGGGCAGACTGGATGGGCCGTTTGGTCTTCTTCTGCCGTCATTTATATGTTTCTATATGGAGCAGGGATGTTTTTTATATGCATCTGTATAGCGTTGCATATGTCCAGAAGCACTTTAGAAATAAGTACTGTAGTAGTAGAACTTAGAATTCCATTTCTTCTTTACCCTTCCCTAACCTCATACCTAAATTCCTAGAATCCCTATATTCTCCAGCTTTGTTTAACTCAGTTCAGTTAAGTTACACCTAAATGATCGTTTTGTTTTTAATTGCTTCTACTTGTTTTATGTTCAAATACCTATATATTAACCCTTGTTAAATGTATAACGCTCCGGCGTAAGTTCCTGTTCACTGTACACCGACGTGATATCTCTGATGAGCGGCGGTATATAAAAAACTATAAATAAATAAATAGTAGTAGTAGTAGTAGTAGTTGTAGTAGTAATAATACCCTGAAACAAGAAGTAAGAGAGATGAGGTTATGTTTTGTTTGTGTGTGTGTGTGTTGTTGGTGGGTGGATGGATGGATAGGTAGATTGTGTTGAGTGTCTTTAGTTTCTGATAATGTATGTGTGTTCTTTTAAATTTTACAATGAGGAGGCTTATAGGATGGTGGAGATGATTAAGAGGCTCTCACTTAGGGTCTTAACCTAGAGGAGGGAGGGCTCAGTGTGAAGATATGGTCAGCTGGGTAAGTGTTCAGACTGGGAGAAGCATTTCCACAGCTGCCACCCCACTGAGTGTGACCTCACCTCATCATCACACCAGTTCTGCTGTTGCTGGGTGAGGGATAGAGTCAGAGTGGCTTTCAGTGACTGTGGTTGCACTTTTCTCCTGTGTATTGGGCTTCCTGTTTGAACAGGAAGTGTGTGCAGGAGGAAGGGGAGGGGCCAGTGCAGGGATTGCAAGTGTGTGTCTCACAGTTATCAGGCTTAGGGCTGTACTGCCAATGACAAAGCAGTCAGCTCCTGAGACCCTATCTCGCTTACCAGAAAAAACCCCAACAAGGCCCATATTCAGTAAGCTGGTGAGTAGACAAGTCATCCCTCTAAAGTTAACCGGATAACTTGTCCAGGATATTCAGCAGGATGCTGGAGATTAAATGCTCATCTGAATATACTCAAAGACCTTCTTATCTGGGTAGTTATCTGGTTAATTTTACGACTGCTTTCCAGATGACAAAAGTAAGCTAGACAAGTTTTTTACTCAATGCATAATTAAGCTCTGGAATTTGTTGGCAGAAGATGTGGTGAAAACTGTTAGTAGAGCTGGATAACTCTCATATTGAAAGTTAGAACATAAGAACATGTTTTATTTATTTATTAATTAATTCATTAATTTATTTATTTATTTATTATTTTTACTATACCGGCTTTCATGACATGAATCACATCAAACCGGTTTACATTTAACAAAGTGTACAAGATAAGAGATAACTTAACTGTAACAAGAGCATTGAAAGGAGAGTGACAGTTACAATAAAACAGGGAATTAATAACTGGGAGTTGGAGGTAAGAAGAGGGGATTTAACTTACAGCAACTTATTTACAAGGTTACAAGATTGAGTCCGATTAAATGTGGTTTGAATAATATGATATGTGGTTTGAATAGAATGATAATGATAACAATGTGAAGGTGATGGCAGGGAATGACAAAGATTGTTATTTGAGTCCATTTTTAATAGTGTGATTGAAATGTCGGGAGTAGGTCTCAGTCAGGGATTGGAAAGGCTTTTTTAAAAAGCCACGTTTTCAGCCTTTTTCTAAATGTTGGAAGGCAGGGTTCTTGTCTCAGGTCCGCTGGGATGGAGTTCCATAATGGTGGACTTGCGGTTGAGAATGCTCTGGCACTGAGAGACTTATGATGAATGGTTTTTGCGTGAGGCACCTGAAGAGATTCTTTGTAGGATTCCCTGATGGGTCTGGCGGATGTGTGTTTTTTGAAGGGAATTTGTAAGTTGATCCGGGCTTGTTGGTGAATGACTTTGTAGATGGTGGTGATGGATTTGTATATAATTCTGTAATGGATCGGTAACCAGTGAAGGTCCTTGAGGATTGGGGTGATGTGGTCCATTCTCCTAGAGTTCGTCAGGATTCTTGCAGCTGTATTCTGTACTAGGGATGTGAATCGTGTCCTCGATCGTCTTAACGATCGATTTCGGCTGGGAGGGGGAGGGAATCGTATTGTTGCCGTTTGGGGGGGTAAAATATCGTGAAAAATCGTTAAAAATCGTTAAAAATCGAAAAATTGAAAAATCGAAAAACCGGCACATTAAAACCCCCTAAAACCCACCCCCGACCCTTTAAATTAAATCCCCCACCCAAATAACTTAAATAACCTGCGGGTCCAGCGGCGGTCCGGAACGGCAGCGGTCCGGAACGGGCTCCTGCTCCTGAATCTTGTCGTCTTCAGCCGGCGCCATTTTCCAAAATGGCGCCGAAAAATGGCGGCGGCCATAGACGAAAAAGATTGGACGGCAGGAGGTCCTTCCGGACCCCCGCTGGACTTTTGGCAAGTCTCGTGGGGGTCAGGAGGCCCCCCACAAGCTGGCCAAAAGTTCCTGGAGGTCCAGCGGGGGTCAGGGAGCGATTTCCCGCCGCGAATCGTTTTCGTACGGAAAATGGCGCCGGCAGGAGATCGACTGCAGGAGGTCGTTCAGCGAGGCGCCGGAACCCTCGCTGAACGACCTCCTGCAGTCGATCTCCTGCCGGCGCCATTTTCCGTACGAAAACGATTCGCGGCGGGAAATCGCTCCCTGACCCCCGCTGGACCTCCAGGAACTTTTGGCCAGCTTGTGGGGGGCCTCCTGATCCCCACGAGACTTGCCAAAAGTCCAGCGGGGGTCCGGAAGGACCTCCTGCCGTCCAATCTTTTTCGTCTATGGCCGCCGCCATTTTTCGGCGCCATTTTGGAAAATGGCGCCGGCTGAAGACGACAAGATTCAGGAGCAGGAGCCCGTTCCGGACCGCTGCCGTTCCGGACCGCCGCTGGACCCGCAGGTTATTTAAGTTATTGGGGGGGGGGGGGTGCGGGGGGGTGGGGGATTTAATTTAAAGGGTCGGGGGGGGGTTTTTAGGGGGTTTTAGTGTGCCGGCTCACGATTCTAACGATTTATAACGATAAATCGTTAGAATCTGTATTGTATTGTGTTCCATAACGGTTTAAGACGATATTAAAATTATCATCCTAAAACGATTCACATCCCTATTCTGTACCATTTGTAGAGGTTTGGTGTGGGAAGCTGGGAGACCTAGTAGTAGCGAGTTACAATAATCTAGTTTGGAGAAGATTATTGCTTGAAGAATTGTTCTGAAGTCCTGAGAGTGGAATAAAGGTTTTATTCTTTTTAGGATATGTAATTTGTGAAAGCAATCTTTGGTGGTTTGATTGATGAATGATTTTAAGTTGAGACGGTTATCCATGATGGCTCCTAGGTCTCTTACATGAGAGGTTTGAAGGAGGGCTGGTGGTTTTGATAGGGTATTGTTGTTTTCCGGGGAAATAAGTAGAATTTCCGTTTTTGAGGCATTGAGAATTAGGTTTAGATTGGTGAGGAGGTGGTTGATTTCTGTTAGGCAGCTATTCCAGAATTCTAATGTTTTAGAGATGGATTCTTTTACCGGGATCACGATCTGGATGTCGTCTGCAAAAAGGAAGTGTTTCAGGTTTAGTTTCGTTAGTAGTAGGCAGAGAGGGAGCAGGTAGACATTGAAGAGTGTGGGTGAAAGGGAAGAGCCCTGCGGCACCCCTTGAGAGGAAGGAAAGTAAGGTGATTCTTTGTTATGAATTTTGACCTTGTATCCTCTGTTGTCCAAGAAAGTTTTGAACCAGGTCAGTGCTGTGTCTTTCACTCCTATGTTTGCCAGTTGTTTTATGAGGAGGTGGTGGTTGACTGTATCGAAGGCAGCCGAAAGGTCGAGGAGGATTAATAGGTAAGCGTGACCTTTATCTATGCCGGAGAGTAGGAAGTCCGTGAGGGAGAGAAGAAGTGTTTCGGTGCTTGTTGCCATACTGGATCAGACCGAGGGTCCATCAAGCCCAGCATCCTGTTTTTAACAGTGGCCAATCCAGGATACAAGTACCTGGCACGTACCCAAAACATTAAGTAGATCCCATGCTACTAATGCCAGTAATAGCAGTGGCTATTCCCTCAGTCACTTGATTAATAGCAGTTATGGACTTCTCCTCGAAGACTTTATCCAAACCTTTTCTAAACCCATCTTCACTAACTGTCCTAACCACATCCTCTGGCAACAAATTCCAAAGCTTAATTGTGAGTTTGGTGAAAAAGAATTTTCTCTGATTAGTTTTAAATGTGCTACTTGCTAGCTTCATGGAGTGTCCCCTAGTCCTTCTATTATCCAACAGAGTAAATAACTGATTCGCATTCACCTGTTCTAGACCTTTCATGATTTTGTAGACCTCTATCATATCCCCCCTCAGCCGTCTCTTCTTCAACCTCAACAGCCCTAACCTGTTATGAAGAGAGTCAATTAGTGGACCCTTGGGCCGGCTGATTAGAGACAAAGTCCAATAGTTGTTAATAAGCCGGGAGGTGGACCCTAGCTGGAGCGGACTGATGAAGTCTTCGCCCTGGAAACCCGAGACCCCCCCAGGAGAAGCCCGTAGGGGTCCGAGTCGCTGGGACTTAGGAGAATCGTGAAGAAGTCCGAGGGTCGTGGCTGGCTGAAGACAAGGAGAATCGTGAGGAAGTCCGAAGGTTGTGGCTGGCTGAAGACAAGCAGAATCGTGAAGAAGTCCGAAGGTCGTGGCTGGCTGAAGACAAGGAGAATCGTGAAGAAGTCCGAAGGTCGTGGCTGGCTGAAGACAAGGCAAACCTGGAACCAGAGCTGGAAGCAAGGCACGGCTGGAACAAGCAGGAACCAAAGCTGGAAGCAAGGCACGGCTGGAACAAGCAGGAACCAGAACTGGAGACAAGGCACAGCTGGAACAAGCAGGAACCAGAGCTGGAAGCAAGGCACGGCTGGAACAAGCAGGAACCAGAGCTGGAAGCAACTAAGCACTCAAAGGAGCGACCTCGTTGCAAAGGCAAGGTAAGGGAGGCAGGCGCCAGTTTAAATAGCCAGCCGGCGTCTGACGTCGAAAACAGGGCGGTTCAGCACTTCCGGGTGCTGGACCTACAAAAGCCGTCCCTTTGCGCGCGCGCGTTCCCCAGTGGGGGGAGGAGTCAGGCGCGGGCCTCAGCGGCGTCTCCACGTGGGGAGAGCCGCTGCCATGCGGTCGGGTCGGCCCCGGGAGGAGCGGAACGCGGCGGGCGTGGAGGAGCCGGCGAAAAGGTAAGGACCCGGTCGCTAGCCTGGCGACCGGGACCGCAACAGTACCCCCCCCCTTTTACGCCCCCTCTTCAAGGGACTCGGCCTCTCAGGATGGTCTAGTTGGAACTGCTGTAGGAGGGTCTTGTCCAAAATATTGTGGGCAGGCTCCCATGTATTGTCCTCGTTCCCACAACCCTCCCAGGCCAGCAAGTACTCCCAACGCCTGTTGGCAAATCGAGCATCAAGGACCTCTCGTACCTGAAATGTGGGATCCTCATCTGCGGTGGTGGAACCATCTTCAAGTGGCCTGGGGTGAAATCTGGAAAGGATCACTGGTTTTAAGAGGGAGACATGGAAGACATCATGGATGCGTAGTGTGGTGGGAAGTCGTAGGCGATAGGAGACCAGACCTACCCTCTCTGCTACGCGAAAGGGACCACAGAACTTGGGTGACAGTTTCTTGGAAGGTTGCTTCAAATGAATGTTTTTTGTACTAAGCCACACTTGGTCGCCTGGGAGAAAGGAGAATGCAGGTTTCCGGTGTTGATCATAGTAGCGCTTAGCAGTGCGTGCGACTTTCTGAAGCCGGTGTTGAGTAGAGGTCCAAAGTTTACTCAGTTGGTCAACGGTTAACTGAGCGGCAGGAGAAGAGGTGGGTACAGGCAGGGGTAAGGGTGGCTTAAGCTGTTTACCATACACAATTTGGAAGGGCGACCTCCCTGTCGCCGTATGTATTTGATTATTATAGGCAAACTCTGCCCAAGGGAGAAGCTCCACCCAATTGTCTTGTTTGTGGTTGATAAATGCTCGTAGGAACAACTTTAACGAATGATTCATGCGTTCAGTTTGCCCGTTACTTTGCGGGTGAAAAGCGGTAGAGAAACTCAACTGGATCTTAAATTTCTTGCATAAGGCCCTCCAATATCTGGCTGTGAATTGGGGACCCCTGTCGGACACAATGTCTTGGGGCAGACCATGGATGCGAAACACATGGTGTGTGAACAGAGAAGCCAATTCAGTCGCGGAGGGTAGTTTGGGCAGAGGCACGAAGTGAGCCATTTTAGAGAACCGGTCCACCGTGACCCAAACCACAGTCTTGCCCTGAGAAGGCGGGAGTTCCACCACAAAATCGGTGGCTATATGTGTCCAGGGTTCCGTGGGCACCAGTAAGGGTTGCAGTAAACCTCTCTGAGGACCATTAAGTGGCTTTTGCAGGGCGCAGGTGGGACAGGAGTTAACGTAGAGCGAAACGTCACGTCAAAGTCCGGGCCACCAATAGAAACGATTTATGAGATCTAATGTTCTTTGTCTACCTGCGTGCCCCCCGGACAAAGAATCATGTCCCCAGGACAAAACTTTTCTCCAAAGCCTTTTTGGGACCGGAGTTTTACTCGTAGAATCAATCGAGGTGGTAGTTAGTTGAACAATCAGGGTCCAGGATGGGTTGCGGAGAGTCCTCCTCTTCCTCCAGCTGAGTGGTATGAGACAGGGCATCGGCTCGAACATTCCTTTCTGCAGGTCGATACTTGAGGACGAAATTGAAGCGACTGAAGAAAAGTGACCATCTCGCTTGTCGTGGATTCAGTCGCTGAGCTTGAGCTAAGTACAATAAATTCTTATGGTCAGTGTATACTGTCACTGGATGATTAGCTCCCTCCAGCCATTGCCTCCATTCCTCGAAGGCTAACTTGATGGCTAAAAGTTCTTTGTCTCCGATGCCGTAATTACATTCAGCGGGCGAAAATTTCTTTGAAAAGTAGGAACATGGCATTAACTTGCCGGAAGCATCGTATTGACTGAGGACAGCGCCGACAGCCAGGTTCGAAGCATCGACCTCCAGGATGAAAGGACGCCGTGGATCCGGGTGACGTAAGCAAGACGCTGCTAGGAATGCTTGTTTTAACTCTTCAAAGGCATTGGAGGCAGTGGAAGGCCAATCATGAGCGTTGACTCCTTTGCGGGTAAGCGCGGTGAGAGGAGCTACCTTCTGGGAGTAATGAGGTATAAAATGCCTGTAAAAGTTGGCAAAGCCAAGGAAACGCTGTAGGGCTTTCAGGCCAGACGGACGAGGCCAATTGATAATGGCTGCAACTTTTTCTGGGTCCATCTGGAAACCGGATGAGGAGACAATGTTTCCTAAGAATGGAAGCGTCTCACATTCAAACTGGCATTTCTCAAGCTTGGCGTATAAATGATTGTCTCTAAGGGCTTGTAACACCCGCTTGACGTGTTGGCGATGAGTAGAGAGATCTTGAGAATAGATCAAGACGTCATCGAGGTATACTATGAAACAAGAATGAAGCATCTCCCGGAGTACCTCATTCATAAGATTCTGAAAGACAGCAGGTGCATTACATAAGCCGAAAGGCATTACCAAATACTCGTAATGTCCGTCACGAGTGTTGAATGCTGTCTTCCACTCGTCTCCCGGACGAATACGAACTAGGTTATAGGCCCCACGCAAATCCAGCTTTGTAAAGACCTTGGCCCCTTGAAGTCTATCGAGCAATTCCGGGATCAGAGGCAAGGGATAGCGATCCTTCTTAGTGATGGAGTTCAGCCCTCGATAGTCTATGCATGGCCTGAGGGAGCCATCTTTTTTGGCTACAAAAAAGAAGCCTGCTCCTGCAGGAGAGTGCGAAGGGCGAATGAAGCCCTTAGCAAGGTTTTCTGTAATGTAGTCCGACATTGCCCGGGTCTCTGGCAGTGAAAGAGGGTAGACCCTACCCCGCGGGGGAGTGGAACCTGGAAGTAGATCAATGGCACAGTCAAAGGGCCGGTGGCATGGGAGGAGCTCTGCCTTTTGTTTAGAGAAGACGTCAGAGAATTCTTGGTAAGGCAGAGGAAGTTCCAGAGCTGAGTGAGAGAGTAGCACTTCGGGCCTTGGAAGGGAGTCCAGACAGTTCCGGAAACAATAAGAACTCCACTGAGCAATTTGGAGTGAGTCCCAATGGATCACAGGAGCGTGTTGCTGCAACCAGGGGAGT
Source organism: Rhinatrema bivittatum (assembly GCF_901001135.1). Taxonomy (NCBI): domain Eukaryota; kingdom Metazoa; phylum Chordata; class Amphibia; order Gymnophiona; family Rhinatrematidae; genus Rhinatrema; species Rhinatrema bivittatum. The sequence goes on along the minus strand of NC_042617.1, from coordinate 20,479,816 downwards.
CCCAAGACTACCGGATGTACTGATTTCTCGAGTAGTAAAAAGGAGATTGTCTCAGTGTGGAGCGTGCCAGTTCGTAAAGTGAGAGGCATCGTTCTTTCAGAAATGTAGCCAGGTAGGGGGGTTCCCCGGATGGAGGTAACTTGTAGCGGAGGTATCCGGCACTTTGTAGGTAGGCCCAGTTGGTGTACTAGTTCCTCCAGGATAAAATTCCCGCCGGCTCCGGAATCAATAAATGCTAGAGTCCGGAAGGAGCCTCCGGGATACTCTAAGGTTATAGGGACCGTACATTGAGGAGCAGCATTAATACAGCCTAGGGAAATCTCCTCATCTCTCCCTAGACTTGACCATTTCCCGGTCTCGCTGGACATTGACCCAAGAAATGGCCCTTGGTACCGCAAAAAAGGCAGAGCCCCTGGGTGCGTCGTCGTCTCTTCTCCTCCTCGGTCAGAGGCGCCCGCCCAAGCTGCATGGGCTCTTCCGAGGAGTGGCTGGTAGCCGATTGTGTCTTGTGAGGTGTAGTCGGAGATCAGGTGAAGGAGGGTGCCAGCGAAACTGGCCGGCGAAGGACTCGGCCCTCCTTAGCCCGCTGTTGCAAACGTCGGTCAATCCTCCCTGCCAAATCTATTACCCCATTCAGGGTGGACGGAACATCCCGGGCCATCAATTCGTCTTTGATACGCCCTGTGAGTCCTTCCAGGAAAATACCTCGCAAGCAGTCATTCTGCCAGCTGAGTTCCATAGCCAGAGTGCGGAATTCAATGGCGTAATCCGCCAGAGAACGGGACCCTTGTCTTAGCTGCAGGATCTCAGTGGTAGCGGTAGTCATACGAGCTGGTTCATCAAAAGTTTGTTTGAAATGAGTCACAAAATCCTGAAAATTGTGAAGCATGGCGTCTTGATTCTCCCACATGGGTGAGGCCCAAAGCATGGCCTTCCCATCGAGCAGTGACAAAATATATGCCACCTTGACGGCATCTGAAGGGAACTGCCCCGGTAGCAAGGTGAAGCGGATGAAGCATTGGTTCAGAAACGCCCTACATGATTTGGCATCCCCGGAGTAACGTGTGGGCGCCGGAAGTTGAGTCTGCACGGGAGTCGGTGGCACAGGCGGAGGTGGGGGTTGTACTACCTCTGGAGGATTAGCGTCCAACCGGCTGGCTAGACGATCCACCGTAGCTGCCAAGACCTCCAGGCATTGCTGTTGTTGCTGGATTCTTTGGGCCATACCGGGAATGGCCTGCATGGGAGAGGAGTCCGCCAAGTCCATGGCCTTTGCAAACTGTTATGAAGAGAGTCAATTAGTGGACCCTTGGGCCGGCTGATTAGAGACAAAGTCCAATAGTTGTTAATAAGCCGGGAGGCGGACCCTAGCTGGAGCGGACTGATGAAGTCTTCGCCCTGGAAACCCGAGACCCCCCCAGGAGAAGCCCGTAGGGGTCCAAGTCGCTGGGACTTAGGAGAATCGTGAAGAAGTCCAAGGGTCGTGGCTGGCTGAAGACAAGGAGAATCGTGAGGAAGTCCGAAGGTCGTGGCTGGATGAAGACAAGGAGAATCGTGAAGAAGTCCGAAGGTCATGGCTGGCTGAAGACAAGGAGAATCGTGAAGAAGTCCGAAGGTCGTGGCTGGCTGAAGACAAGGCAAACCTGGAACCGGAGCTGGGATCAAGGCACGGTTGGAACAAGCAAGAACCAGAGCTGGAAGCAAGGCACGGCTGGAACAAGCAGGAACCAGAGCTGGAAGCAAGGCACGGCTGGAACAAGCAGGAACCAGAGCTGGAAGCAAGGCATGGCTGGAACAAGCAGGAACCAGAGCTGGAAGCAACTAAGCACTCAAAGGAGCGACCTCGTTGCAAAGGCAAGGTAAGGGAGGCAGGCGCCGGTTTAAATAGCCAGCCGGCGTCTGACGTTGAAAACAGGGCGGTTCAGCACTTCCGGGTGCTGGACCTACAAAAGCCGTCCCTTCGCGCGCGTTCCCCAGCAGGGGAAGGAGTCAGGCGCGGGCCTCAGCGGCGTCTCCACGTGGGGAGAGCCGCTGCCATGCGGTCGGGTCGGCCCCGAGAGGAGCGGAACGCGGCAGGCGTGGAGGAGCCGGCGAAAAGGTAAGGACCCGGTCGCTAGCCTGGCGACTGGGACCGCAACATAACCTTTGTAGCTTTTTCTCATAGGGGAGCAATTCCATCCCCTTTATCATTTTGGTTGCCCTTCTCTGTACCTTCTCCAGTGCAACTATATATTTTTGGAGATGCAGTGACTAGAACTGTACCCAGTATTCAAGGTGTGGTCTCACCATGGAGCAATACAGAGGCATTAAGACATTTTCCGTTTTATTAACCATTCCCTTCCTAATAATTCCCAACATTCTGTTTGCTTTTTTGACTGCAGTAGCACACTGATGCAATGATTTCAATGTATTATCTACGATGATGCCAAGATCTTTTTCCTGGGTGAAAGCTCCTAATATGGAACCTAACATTGTGTAACCACAGCATGGGTTATTTTTCCCTATATGCATTACCTTGCACTTGCCCTCATTAAATTTCATCTGCTGTTTGAATGCCCAATATTGCAGTCTCGCAAGGTCCTCCTGTAATGTATCACAATCCGCATGTGATTTAACTACTCTGAATAATTTTGTATCACCTACAAATTTATTTACATCATTCATTGCACCCCTTTCCAAATTATTTATAAATATATTGAAAAGCACCGGTCCAAGTACAGATCCCTGAGGCACTCCGCTGTTTATTCTTTTCCACTGAGAAAATTGACCATTTAATCCTACTGTCTGTTTCCTGTCTTTTAACCGGTTTGTTATCCACAAAAAAACATCGTCTCCTATCCCATGACTTTTTAGTTTCCTTAGAAGCCTCTCATGAGGGACTTTGTCAAATGCCTTCAGAAAATCCAGTTCACCTTTATCCACATGTTTATTAACCCCTTCCAAAAAATAAAGCAGATTTGTGAGGCAAGACTTCCCTTGGGTAAATCCATGTTGACTGTGTTCCATTAAACTATGGCTTTCTATATACTCTGTGATTTTGAGCTTTAGAATAGTTTCCACTATTTTTCCCGGCACTGAATTCAGGCTCACCGGTCTGTAGTTTCCCGGATCACCCCTGAAGCCCTTTTTAAATATTGGGGTTATATTGGTGGTCACCGTCCAGTCTTCAGGTACAATGGATGATTTTAATGATAGGTTACAAATTTGAACTAATAAATCTGAAATTTCATTTTTAAGTTCCTTCAGTACTCTAGGATGCATACCATCTGGTCCAGCTGATTTGCTACTCTTTAGTTTGTCAATCTAGCCTACTACATCTTCCAAGTTCACAGTCATTTGGTTCAGTTCATCTGACTCATCACCCTTGAAAATAATTTCTGGAACTGGTATCTCCCCACATCCTCATTAGTAAACACAGAAACAAATAATTAATTTAGTCTTTCTGCAATGGCATTATCTTCCCTAAGAGCCACTTTAACCTCTCGATCATCTAACCGTCCAATTGACTACCTCTCAGGCTTCCTGCTTTGGCTACATTTTAAAACGTGTTTATTATGAGTTTTTGCCCCTACAGCACATTTAATTTCAAAATCTCTCTTAGCCTGTTTTATCAATGTTTTACACTTAACTTGACAATGCTTATGCATTTTCCTATTTTCTTCAGATGGATCCTTCTTCCCATTTTTGAAGGATGTTTTTTTTAGGATAAAATAGCATCTTTCACCTCAACTTTTAACCATACCGGTAATTGTTTTGCCTTCCTTCCACCTTTCTTAATGCATGGAATACATCTGGACTGTGCTTCTAAGTTGGTATTTTCAAAGAATGTCCATGCCTGTTATACACTTTTAACCTTTGCAGCTGCACATTTCAGTTTTTTCTATTTTTCTCAATATATCAAAGTTTCCCTTTTGAATATTAGGTTAGAGTTGTAAATGTACTTATTGTCCCCCTTCCAGTTATTAGTTTAAATTTGATCATATTATGATCACGTTTGCCAAGTGGCCCCACCACTGTTTCCTCTCTCACCAAATCCTGCGCTCCACTAAGAATTAGATCTAAAATAGCTCCCTCTCTCTTTGGTTCCTGAACCAATTGCTCCATGAAGCAGTCATTTATTCCATCCAGGAACTTTATATCTCTAGCATGTCCTGATGTTACATTTACCCAGTCAATACTGGGGTAATTGAAACCTCCTATTATTACTGCACTGCCAAATTGTTTAGCTTCCCTGATTTCTGTTAGCATGTCATCATCTGTCTGATCATTTTGTCCAGGTGGACGGTAGTATACTCCTATCACTATACTCTTACCCAACACACATGGGATTTCTACCCATATAGATTCTACTGAGCATTTAGTCTCTTGTATGATCTTTATCCTGTTGGACTCTATGCCCTCCCAGACATAAAGTATCACACCCCCACCAAGTTGATCCTCTCTATCATTGGGATATAATTTGCACCCTGATATAGCACTGTCCCATTGGTTGTTGTGACCGTCGCTGCTCGACGCCCTCACTCCGCCCTCTTTACCTCTGTGGCGACTCCCTCCAGGTCTGATGGACAGCTGGCTGCCGCGGCGTCTCCATGCCATCTCCCTCCGGTGTCCCCGGACCAGCTCGACGTTGCAGATCCGCCATGTTGCCTGATGACCTAGGGCACGCACGCACGCACGCTCTGATTGAAGTACCAGCAAGGGTACGAACCTCAGGGGCATCCCCCTGAGATGACATCATCCGCTTCCAATATTTAAAGGTCTCTAATTCACTATCTAACTGAGTTAGCAAGGAGAGGATTCGGATACGGATTCAGCTATGTTTCCTCCAAGTTACTCTGCCTCCTCGGACTTACCAGAGGTACCCGCTCCTCGGGGGCCTCGCTCTCTCTTTAACATTCATATTACAGATAGGAACTGGTACTCGCTTCTCGAGGGCCCATGTTCCTGGAAACTCTGAAGATTCTCTACTGCCAGGAAGCTATCGCTGCTACAAACAATTGTGAGTTACCATCGCTCTCTCAGAGCTTTCCCTGGAACCAGGTACTCGCTTCTCGAGGGCCTAAACCTTTCCAGATCCTGAGCTTCCTTGAGACCTTATGTGAGTTTTGTCATCTAGTTCTGTTCATGAACCTTGTCTACTCTGCCTACTCACTCTCTACAGTTTCTCAACAGCTCAGCCATCCTGGATTGCGGTTCCAGTGCCTGAGTGACTACAGCCCTGCCGGACATATCAGCTCACTACTGCCACCTTTGGTGGTTTCCAAAACCTGTTTAATAAAAGAACTAATGTATGTCTGTCTCCATACTCAAGCCTAGCTGGTGGTTCCTCTCGGGATATCCTCCTGGGGGCGTGGTCATCTGCCACCGGCCCAGGGATTCATCACTACTATCTCAGATTCATAACAGATTGCTAACTCCCAGCATAGCGGAATATAAAAGATTGCTAACTCCCTAGCAGATTCACAACAGATTGCTAACTTCTTAACAAGACGATATCTGAGACACTACAAGATAGTTGACTCCTCCTTCTTCGGAGCCATTCATTCAGATTGCTCCTCCCATCCTTCGCCCAGCTTTCTTAACAGATATAACATGGTTAGCCTCCTTCCACCAGGTCTCTGAGATGCCAATTATGTCTATCTGATCATTCACTGCTATACACTCTCTCTCTCTCATCTTACGTCTGGCACTGGGATCCAGAGTGCCGCTTTTTGGCACTTCAAAATACATTCAGCTACTGTAGGCATTTCCCTGTCTACAGAGGGCTCCCAATCTAATAGGGAGCATTTATCATTTTGCATTAGGGCCTTAACACATGCGTTAAATAGCACAACCTGCTAATATGCAAATGTCACATTAGTTATGCAAGTGGAAGGAGTTTGTGCAGAGTTAATAGTACTGAGCAGCTCCTAATGTCAAATGCGATAGAGTAATGCACAGTAACGTGGATTTTAACGCCATAAATAACTTCCTATTTTCTGTGCATTGTGCCCACATTTTGAGAGAGAGAGAGAGACTGGACAATATGTAAATTTACTATTTATTCCACTTAAGAGGGCACACTTTTAACTTGGGGTGGGGTTTTGGGGGGTGGGATAGGTTGGGGGGGGGCAGTTTTACATACACAGTCAAAGGTACGAACAGCAAAGTTGACATCACTGAAGATTTTCTGTCATTTGGAGCAATGAAAGGTAAAAGAGGAGTTGATGTGTACAGTGTACTCTCTACCTAGCTTGATTGAATAGCTTGCTGTTTATACTTCTTACTTTTAAATAAAACTGCCCTCCAAAACCTACCTCACTCCCCAAACCCCACCCCATTAAAAGTGCCCCCTCTTACAGTGATAAATAGTAAATTTACAAATTGCTTGCTCGCTCTCTCTCTCTCCCTCTCTCTCTCTCTCCCTCTCTCTCACCTGTGGTGGATTAATCAGCAGCACATGATGCAAAAAAACAGCAATAAGTGTAGCATCCTAACCATGTCCCCTTTTTTTTATTACAGGCACTATTTCTATAGCATTTTGATAAACCTAGACCTACATTTGTACATGAGGGTAAAGTAAATTGTACAAGCTCAGCACTGGGATTTAAACTCTATTCGCCTTGGTTTACAGCCTACTGCTCTAATCACTAGGCTACTCCAACACAAGCTTGTTGATAACTCGGCATAGACATAACATATGGCACTCTGCCCAAAATGTCTCAGATGATATCCACAGAAAATAGGTCAGCCATGTAAATAAGTCAACTTGTGGTTCTTATAGTCTTCAAAATGGCCTATAGTATTGCTTCTTAATCTTTATTCTAGGTTGGCACTGTGAAGCCCTCCTGGGTTTGTTTAGTGTGGGGGTCCTTCCAATTTACTTCCCAGTCAAATACCATGGATCCGACGGTTGAATGATATGCTCTACGCTTCTTTTCTATAATCCTTGCTTTGTTGTACTGCCGGGCACACCGTAAGAAGTAAAGTAACCCCAGATAGGTGCCACCCACTCTCGTCTCTCTCCCCTCACTCTAGGCATCTAGGAGAAGCAGGAACAGTAAAAAGCAACCAAGCAAAAAAACTGCTCCTCTCACTCTGACTTCCAGGAAAAAATCCACAAATCCTCTAGGGGGTCTAGGAGTAGTGGGACTCCTGGATCATTTGTGTGCTAAACCTGAGATGCTATGAGATCCCCAGGGCCTATCTTTCTCACGCACAGGAAAATTGCACAGCCAGGGTTCATCTGGCGGGAATGGATATTCCACAAAATATCTCTTTAAAATCACGGATCCCCCTCGGGTCTTTACTTTTGACTGATAACTGTGTGAAGAAAGGGGAGAAGCCCAAGGACTCAATCCTTCCAGAAACGGGGGTTTACCCTTCTATCAGGAACTGGTCCACAGGAAAGCAATAAGCAGAATCTCCTACTATCCAAAACTCTTCTCACCTCCTGTCAAATTGTCCTTTCCTCTCACTTCCTCTCCTCCAGGTCTATGCAGCACTGGGGAGCAGAATGACCTTGAGAGAAAGGACAGACAGCCCCTCAGAGGAGAAGCATTTGTACCCCTCAGACACATCCCACAAAAAGGTGAGCCACGGACAAGGGGAGGACCCCCAAATCTGCAACACCCCCTGAAGCTGAAAACAGGGCGAAAAAAAGTAGCAGGGGCTACAAATGACTGATACAGACCTAGGGTGCAAGCTCTGCAGCAGCCTCACGTAGGGGTGTGGTGGCTTAGCTGGGAGACTTCTCTCACTTTCTCTGTTTCTAGGGTTCCCAGGGGGCCCTACAGTGCTAACACACAAATACATTCAAACATTTACACCATATGTGTACTCCACGGTGAGTAAGTGTGCAAACCTGGTGACCGACCAGAGACCCACTGCACCAGGCTAGGGTGATTGCACATTGATGACATCACCAGGAAAATCTTTTCTTTCTCCACCACCGATCCACTCGGTGCGGGGGTGACTGCTTGGGTAAACACGCAGAACAGGAATGCAGATCTGTGCAACCATGAGCAGTAATCAATCCACCAGAGCCGCTGCATAATGGAGCTAGGCCAAGTCTATGCCTGTGGCCCCTGCGCTCAGTCACGGGCTGGAAAGTCCATTCCCTCCGCGAGAGAGCAGACAACTTTCGAAAATTAAAAACAAAAGCCAAAAGAAGAGCAATGTCCCTTCCCTTTCACCACATTGACTGCACTTCACTTCAGCTCTTCCTCTCCTCCACGGCAGGTCCCATCCCTTTCTTAAGAAGCAGGGGCCAAGCCCAGCTTCTGTGGGGGCCTCACCTCTTCTTGGCTTCCGCAGGGAGGCAGGGCCTGGGACTGAAGGGTGCACTGACTTCAACCTCCAGCCCACTTGCCTCCATAACCTTTAACTGCCGGCGCTGATGCGATGGCCCTGCCTTGGCCTGGCCCCTGCTTCTAAAGAAAAGGCTGTCAAGAGTGTGGGGCATGGAGAGCGGATGGAAAGAGCTCTGGAGCTAGGGGTGTGTTTTGTGAAGAGGGAGAGGTAAGGGGCAGGAGAGTGGCAGAATATCGGCACTTACGTTGTTGGTTTCAAGGTCCTACCAGGTGCCAGCCTCTCTTCAGCAAAGCTGGCCCTGCCGGCCAAATACCAGCCGGTGGACAACCCTACCCCCCCCCCCCCCCCCCCCCCCCCCGCACACTCACTGATGCCTCCTGGGCTGTCACGCCTCTTTATACTCTCTGAGGGGCGGACGGGTACTGAATGCGCGGTGGATTCCCATGCGCCATCTGCCGCTAGCCAATTAATGACGGCTGAAAAACAGCATTCAATATCCAGGATACCCAGGGAATCGACAAGTCCATGGGAAGCTGTCAGACCTCTGGAGAGGCCCCCTGCAGGCAGTGGAAGAAGCCCAGGGAAAAGCCCCATAAATCTGAGCCAGACCGAAACTCACGTTCCCTTTTACATCAGTCTCTGCCACGCCGACCTTCCGCCACGGAGGTGGCAGTCTACAGGGCCCTGAATTGATTTGACTGTGAGGCACCTTGGGAGCCCCAGGTTGAACACGACAACCCTAAGCTATAGTAAATGTATTACTAATCAGAAGAAACCTTTGAAACAAAATCTGCACCGGGCCTGCCTTGGTTTTTCCTTGCAGGAGATAATTAGCAAATCCATGTTATGCATTATATAGAATGGACCTCTTAAGAAACAGCCTCACTGCCTGGAGAATGTCAAGCAGCATCAGAGAGGAGAGAAATCCCCGTCAGCTGCTTTCACAGCTCGAGCTCAGACCTTAAGTCTGGTCAGGGCAGCAGCCGGTCTGTTTTCAGCCTCCATTCAAGACTCTGTGCTGAGCTCTCTCTGGTTAAGGGGAGAGGGGATTTGTTTTGTTTTGTTTTCTTTCTGTTTCGTTTTTTTTTTTTTTTTCTGTTTCATTTTTGTTCCGTTTCATTTATTTGAAATGAATAAAAAAAACCCCAACAGAAGATGGCAACAATTGAAACTAAGAAAATAAAGAAAACAAAATGAAATGTTGGGTCCCCGTCACAGCCAGGGAAAAAAGACCTAAAAAAAAAAAAGGCAAACTCCCTCCCAGGCTCTCCCCCAGTGCTCCCCAGCTCTTCATACCCTGTCATCTTACTTCCCGGGCAGCAGTGATCCCTGGTCATTTCTGTGTTAAAACTGCAAATGGCACTGGCAAACTGAGGCTGGCATTATATGGCCTGGATTTATTTTGTCCAGAAGAAACTGATAATGGTGCCAGCCGTACTCTGCCAGCATCACTTACAAGTGTGACACTGGTGAACAACTGGGAATTCCCCCACTCTGTGAAGACTTGGGATAAGAAGATCCAGGAGACCTGGGTGGGGAACGACATCAGGAGGGAGCCTGGGAAGGGCTTGAGGATTGTTGTTTTTTTTAAGCCGAGTGTCATGTTTTTAAAATGAAATGAACAAAAAATGTTGTTCATTTTTGTAATGTGTTCGCAAATGCTAAATATGCATGCTAACGACCTCATTAATCCACAGCACAGTACCAGGAGTTAATTTTAATGCACACTTGCAGTGCATCAAAAAAAAATTATTTACACTTGATATTCCCGTATATAACTAGAGCGCAAAAGTGAATAACGAAAACTAAAGCAGCACGAAAACTAATACAGACTGAGAACTGCAATGAACATAAGAACATAAGAACATGCCGTACTGGGTCAGACCAAGGGTCCATCAAGCCCAGCATCCTGTTTCCAACAGTGGCCAATCCAGGCCATAAAAACCTGGCAAGTACCCAAAAACTAAGTCTATTCCATGTAACCATTGCTAATGGCAGTGGCTATTCTCTAAGTGAACTTAATAGCAGGTAATGGACTTCTCCTCCAAGAACTTATCCAATCTTATATAGCAGATGTAAGAGCATCCCATACTTACTGTCATCGGAGAAAGTCCTCCTCAGCCTCTAAGCTCTACCACCAGCTGTAATGAGGGGCAGATGTAACAAGGTGCATTCAGCAAAGAGCACAATTTAACCTGCAGTTGTGCACACATTTTTTGCGTGCAAATCTTACTGCTGATGTGTACAACAGTGTGAGTACAGGTTAGCAGTCTCTCATGCAACAAACCTAATGATGGCGTTAGGTATTACCCCTCAGTGCAGAGGGGCGCTGGCTTAACTTGTGTTGTCTTAATGCTGGAAACAGGCAAGATAACTCTCAAACAACTGTGTACGATGACATATACATGTGTGTCTAGCCACATGCAGTTTTGCCATAGTATTTTTTAGGGATGTGAATCGTTTTTTGACAATTTAAAATATCGTCCGATATATTTTAAATCGTCAAAAATCGTTAGAGCCGCGATACAATAACAATTCCCCCGATTTATCATCAAAAAATCGTAAATCGGGGGAAGGGGGAGGGGGGAGGGGAAAGGGGAGGGCGGGAAAACCGGCACACTAAAAAAACCCTAAAACCCACCCTGACCCTTTAAAATAAATCCCCCACCCTCCCGAACCCCCCCAAAATGCCTTAAATTACCTGGGGTCCAGAGAAAGGGTCCCGCTGTGATCTTCCACTCTCGGACCTCCGGTGCTTGTAGAAATGGCGCCGGTGCTACCTTTGGTTTTTCCGTACGGAAAAACGATTCGCGGCAGGAGATCGCTCCCGGATCCCCGCTGGACCCCCAGGGACTTTTGGCCAGCTTGGGGGGGCCTCCTGACCCCCACAAGACTTGCCAAAAGTCCAGCGGGGGTCCGGAACGACCTCCTGCAGTCGAATCATGTTGTCTATGGCCGGCGCCATTTTGCGCAAAATGGCAGCGCAAAATGGCGCCGGCCATAGACAACACGATTCAACTGCAGGAGGTCGTTCCGGACCCCTGCTGGACTTTTGGCAAGTCTTGTGGGGGTCAGGAGGCCCCCCCAAGCTGGCCAAAAGTCCCTGGGGGTCCGGGAGCGATCTCCTACGCTCCTGACCTCGGGGGACAAAAAACAAAATGGCGCAGGCGCTACCTTTGACCTGTCATATGACAAGGCAAAGGTAGCGCCGGCGCCATTTCTACAAGCACCGGAGGTCCGAGAGTAAAAGATCACACCGGGACCCTTCCTCTGGACCCCAGGTAATTTAAGGCATTTTGGGGGGCGTTCGGGAGGGTGGGGGATTTATTTTAAAGGGTCGGGGTGGGTTTTAGGGTTGTTTTAGTGTGCCGGTTTTCCCGCCCTCCCCCCCACTGGACCCCAGGTAATTTAAGGCATTTTGGGGAGGGTTCGGGAGGGTGGGGGATTTATTTTAAAGGGTCGGGGTGGGTTTTAGGGATGTTTTAGTGTGCCGGTTTTCGATTTTCACGATTTTCACGATTTTCACGATATTTAAAAAACCCAAACGGCGACGATCCGATTCCCTCCCCCTCCCAGCCGAAATCGATCGTTAAGATGATCGATCACACGATTCACATCTCTAGTATTTTTATAACATGCATGTATCACATATGTACATATTACAAAATACATGTATATTTACCCCACAACATATGTGTGTATGTAGGTTAACATGCGAACACAGGCAATGCATTAATGAAATGATATATTTCAATGCATTGGACGTTATTACTTTACCCACCTATTTCTTAAATATACGTGCATATATTTTCCGTGCGAATCTAAATCAGGACTTACTCACCTGAGTAGAGGTTTACATGCGGTGTATTTTAAAACATATGTGCGAGCAGAATTACCAGTTTGCCCAGTCCTTTTCCAGGTCATCGAGAACCCTCCTGGTTCTTCGGCCTGAATTCCCCACCCAGATCACCCGGACCTCCCACCCAGTCAGTGCTTCACAACAAACACGTTTACTGTCACTTACAGCAGGTGCGAAAATACGCAAGGAAGTTGGACAATATATGTGCGCGTGTTTTAAAATAGCAACTTGCACCTCTAAACCACCCTTTTTTTTACACTTGTATGTATGTGCACAAAAGTGAAAATGCGCACATATTTTGGATTTTTATAAAATACAGAATACGCAAGTAGAGGCTACTCATGTGCATATGTGCTCATTCTTACACACGCAACATTTTGAAACTTCACCTTTAAACTCCTAGTCAGAGTTGGAGTAAAGTTTCCAGGACTAATGTTAGTCTAAGGGTAGGGGCCACTGGAATCTGTAGTGGGGATTTATGCGCTGAAAACATTTTTTTTGTGTGTGTACAGAAATCGTATTTTATGTGCAGAAAACAGTAAACACACAAAGCATGTTTTCTGTGCATGAAAGGGAGGGGAAGGCAGCTTTTCCCCTCCCCCCCTCCCCCCGCTTTCTCTACCTGCAGCACCAGATCTTGCTCTCTCCCCGTAAACTCCTCCCCTGCTTCCCAGTTAAAATGTGCGCTCAGCTAGATCAGGCTGTTTGCACCCCAATTTGGAATGCTAGGACTTTCCAAATGGAGGTCATGCACTGGACCTTCCTCCCCCAACAACATAGCACGCTCCCCTGATCCCCTCGTTCTCACCAGCAGGTGGCACCAGATTGCCACAGGAAGCCAAGCAAATAGGGGGTAAGAGAGTCTCCTTCAGCTGGGATGGCATGGGGGGGAGGGAAAACAGGAGTAGGGAGCTGGAGAGTTGAAGGATTCATCCAGAGCTGGAGAGCTGGGATGGGGAATGTTGTATTGGGGGAGAGGGGAATGGATGTGTCTGGTGAGGGAGAAGGGAAGTCCAGGGAGGGGATGGGCATCAGTAAAAGAAGGGGGATGCTTCACCACGACATTAACTATACCCTTTGACTTAGAAGCAGTTACCACAGTACTGGTACTGGTATTGGAGCCTAAGGGCCTGAGTTACTAAGGCTTTTCTCTCATTCTGTGTCTTTGGGAAGAATGCTTAGTAAATGACCCCCTCAGTATGGGGTTTTCCCTGCATTAACGCACTTTTCCCCATGTCTTCTATGAGGCTGATGTAATATGCACGCAAAAAAACGTGCGTCCAGTCTGGACGTGTGCACATCCCTGCTCTTGGGCGCTCAGTGTAATACTCAAATGAGCTGGTGCACTAAAAGGGACGCGCAATGGATCCCTAGTGTGTCCACGGCATCGAGCGCCCAGGAGAGGAAAACGGACACTCAATTTTCCGGACTCATAAATTGAACTTCCCTTTTCTTAACCTGACCGCTGTCAAGATTTATTTTTTTTTTTCATGTTGCAGCTTTCTGTGGTTCCTCCTGCTTAGTATCGCAATGATATTAAATAGGAGGAACCACAGAAAAGCTGTATTTTTTGCTTTTCTGAGCATGGCTTGGGGTGCCTCAAAACAATATCAGCTCTGCACTGGCGTTAATTTTTGAGGGTTAAAATGGCGTGTCGGGCGTACATTATTATTATTTTTTTACGTAGGGGTACTAGCTGATAGCCTCGTCGCATTGGTATTTGCATGTGATGAGCGCTATTAGGAATGCACCGGTATGGATGCGCATTTTGGCTGCGCTAATCCCGATATTGCATTGGATGTCTGTTTGGCACATCCAAAACGCACGTCCAGCCGCGTGTTTAGCGGCTGCTGAGCTCAGCGCCCCATATTTGCACCGGCCCCTATCAGGGGACTATAAGCACATAGTAAATCTTTATTTTTGGGGGGATTCGCTGAGTCGCAGCAGCACACTTCTTGGTGTACCCCTACCTTGGCAGTCTCTCATTATGCAATGGCTTCGGACCAGGCCAGCAGCATTACCAGCCTCGTCCGCCTGAGAACAGCGCTTGGGTTTTCTCTAGGTATCTGGTGTCTCCTTAAGGAGCAGGCAGTCTCTTCCTTTTTCTGAATTTCCTGTGCCTCGGTCTTCTTTCTTTTCTTTTTTTTCTTTTCCCAAAGAGAAAGGGTCATTCTTCCCGTGTGGGTCTGCTGCACACAGCAGCAGCACGAGCTGTCCCTGGGCACCTTCCACCAGGAACAAGAAGACTCCCTGCCACGGGACCGGGGTTGCTGCTTCTTTATTTTTCTCTCTCTCCGCTCCCGTCTCCCCCTGGCCGCTCATCTCACAGCCGTGGACGGTCTGCCATCTACAGCACTCGGGAGCATCACCACAATCTGGGGCTTTCTTTCCCCCTTCCTGCATGCGTGTATGTGTGCGCGCGCGTGTGTGTGGCTCTCGTCTCTCTCTCTCCCTCCCTCACACACACACTCACACACACACACACACACACACGCTGCAAAGCCTGGCTAATAACGAACCGGAGGATCTGCCGTGCCAAGATGCGCGCGGTGTCCGGGGATGCACCGGGAGCAGCCGCCGTGAAAATCCCCCGGGTGTGCCGTCCTCCGGGATTCGCTCTTTAGAACAGACACAGAGCTAAAAAACCAAAACATTGTGGGGAAAAAAGCGCAAATCGTCTGCACACGCACGCACTCTCTCTCTCTCTCTCTCTCTTTCCGTCACCTTGGATTATTGCGGCAGGGATTCAGCTGAAGGAAATCGGAGCTCCTGATCCGGGCTCGCTTCGCCTTGCTTGGAAGGAATGCCAGGGATTTTTTTTTCTCCTCCTCCTCCTCCCTGCCTTGCATCTTGCACTTCAATGAAAGGGATGCAGGGCATTAGACACAGTGGCTAAGTGTCTGTCTGAGCTGGGATAAATGTTACTTTTCCGAGGTAAGTGCTGGTCTTCTCCTACACGCAGCTTCTTAGAAAATGTCTCAAAGAACTTGTCAGATGCCTGGGATGGGAAAATGTAACTTTATTATCCTGTTTGTACTGTTTTCTTTGTTGGGGGAGAGGGGGGAGTAGGTTTGTTTTTTTTGGAGGGGTAGATGAGAAGGCATAAACTCAAGATGCATCCTACATGCAAAAGGCACATCCATACACATAAAGAGCCCCCCCCCCCCCCATACAAAAATGCACACCCATGCACGCATATAATATCCTCCACCCCCCAACACACA